>NC_089851.1:6056495-6367457 GCF_036373705.1 Amia ocellicauda | reverse complement strand
GTACAACCCTCGTAAATATACTCTTGGAGAGGATCACCGCTGGACAGAAATAGATGGTGATGCTCTGCTTCTGTTTACGTGCGGCTGTACCAGCCAACAAGGGAGTGTAAAAGTTTCCAGCAAAAAGCCTGGGGGAAAAAATAAATCCTGTGATGCATTTTCTTTTGAAAAGGTTAATACATTTTTATACAATCAGTATTTTATGCACATCCTTCCTTTCTTAGCTGTGTGTCAGTAAGATTGTCCAGGCCCGTTACTGCTCAGCCAGGGAAGGTGTAACAAACTGCTCCAATAAATGTGAATTAAATCACACCGATAGAGAACGATTAGAGGTGTTTTGAAAAATGAAATATCTTATTGATGTTGGTATAACTAATCATCTTTATGATGTATGATTAATGTGTTAGGCTTTACTGCAATATCTCAATATGTAATGCGTCGATGGAGCTGCTCCTAGCAGATTCTTTACAGTCTTCCAGAGCAAATAATATTTTTAGTATTTGTAAAAATTCCAGGGGACCTAGTAATAATGTTAACATCTAGCACCTTAACCCCCCAGACACTTTGTGTTTTAAGATACTACTTAGAATAAAATAGGAAAAAGTAATATGTATATCGGAAGTGAAACCTTTGCTAAATCGATATTGTCGTTTGATTACCAATAAATAAATTACCAAAATAAATCTGGGATCCTAACTATTAACTGAAGACTCTGGAATTGTGATTGCCATCTCTTTTTTTCCATAATTGTATGCTATTATGCTGTAATTTGTTTTTGTTGGAAATCAGTTTGCAGCAGGTGTTCTGGAACTTCTTAGACAGATGGCTACATATTTTGTCTTTGACCAATTGGGAGATAGGGGGGGAATTATCTTATGACTAGATGAAAGTAAGAGACCAAAATTATGTTTCCAAGTAGAAGGTCCTCTGTGTGGATTAATTGCCCTGAGACCCTTCATGAGGACAAATTAATTGTTTTCCAATGACACATAATATCTGAAAATATAATAAAATAAAATATAAGATACATATAATAAAACAACCAGGTACTCCAGAGAAACATATGCAGCACAATTGCATTATGTATACCTTCACAAAATGTATAATCTCAAATGATGCAGTAACTGAGACAGGTGCATAAAGCAGATATAGAAATTACGGGCACGTACATGGGATTCTGTAGATTTCAGTAATTTGTTTCAGCCGTGTGAAAAGATTTGTTTTAAGGCAGTCTTATCTCCCCAGAGAAAAGCTTTTAAAAAACACCTTTTGGAAACACACACTGCTGTAGACCCTGTCGATATCTGCCAAGACCTGCTAATTCTTGCATTCCCCAGATATTAGATTGTTTTGTCAAGTACTAAGCACTCATTTCACATCTGTAAAGAAGAAATAAATGAGGTGCCTAAAGTTGCTTTTCTATCAGGAGATCTTAATACAGATGGATACCTTTAAGCAACTATATTTTGTTTTCTATACAAGTAAATCATTTATTTCTCATATCAATTATTATGATGTAGCCCCTTCGTGAGAATAATACATAAAGAATAATGTGCATAAAACTAATCTTTCACTAAGATAAGTACTTGGAATATTAGAGTGGGTAAAGTTAAAGATGTATTTAATGAAAAGACACAATGCTTATGAGATGGTAAATAAGCTTTGAAACAACCAGTAAAAGTACTGAGAAATGCATCACAACAGCCCAGTGACAGGATTTTTCACATGTGGGGTCCCCAACCTCACAATCTGATGAAAGAAGTTTAACAACACCTGATAAACCTTAGTGGGTTTTAGGGATTGACTTCATTTTTAATCCCCAGGTAAGCAGAAAAGGGTTTTAATACATCCCTGGAGCTGATATGCCAGTGACTGAGAATGGGCTGATAGTAGAAGCAATAAAATATCTCCACACTGCAAACCAAAAAATTGCTGATAAAATACATCCCTGGTTTATTCTAGGATGGCTGACTCACCAATGGTTAAAGGGGTCTGATAACGAAGTAGGCTGTTTCCCTAAAATGGCTAAATGTTTACTTTAATATAAACTAAGATGATCTTAGTGTTACATTCTAGGATCTATGTCCTTTCATTTTTATGTTTTACATTGATCCCGAAACTACCTTTTCAAATTAAAGGTTCGAACAGTTTGTTGTATTTAATAAGAACATAAGAAGAACATAAGAAAGTGTCCAATCGAGAGGAGGCCATTCGCCCCATCATGCTTGTGTGGTGTCCATTAATAACCAAGTGATCCAAGGATCCTGTAAATAGTTTAATGAAATGAAAGGATGCTGACCTGTTAAGATACAGGCAGAATGTTGCAATGGACAAATTGTTTTATCATTACAGTTATTGTTTTATTAGTAAGTCACTTTGATTGGCCTAGGACTTTAAACTGGAATTATTCTTGTTATCTAGTATCAATATAAGAAGAGATAATTATTGCTGAATAAGGGCTGTTATCTAGTGACCCACACACACATAACCCACAGCGGTCAAGTCCTCTGAAAACGAGACCGGGTTACAACTTACCACAATACTTTACTAACACGAACTCAGATTAGAGGTGAGGTTGATCTGAATTGAGGCTGTGTCTTTAATACAAGATATAGGTTTATTAAAAATAATGTAAATAGACAACATGTATTTGCAAAGATAGGATAGAGACAAGCAGGGTGGATATGATTAAAAGTGAGAGTGAGAGTGAGAGGAGACCTGTCCAATACTCGAGTCACAATACATGTAAAATAACAAACAAGTATTAATTACGCCACCCGTTCCTACAATTTAGATCCCACACACAACTAGGTCTTATGTAATTGTGATTTACCTCATTCTGACTAGTACACAAAGTATACTACCTGTGTGGTTTACAGAGATTCAGTTATGCAGAGGGTCCATAGGGCTGGCAGACTGCGTCCACTTGAGGACGGGTGCAAAGCTTTCAGGTCTTTGGTGGAGAAGTTCTGGTTCTGGTTCCATTCAGTCTTCCTGGATTGCGCCTCCTTGCTTTCTTCTCACAGGTTGTTCCACTACAATTTGCTCATTTTAACTTTCTGTTTTTATACATTTTAGACAAAGAGATCTCTTTCCTTCCACACTTCTGATTGGTCAGGTTTGGGGTAATAAAACTGAAATTCGAATCGAAGCAGTCTTTGCCATTCATCTCCCTTGATTCCTACAGAATGTGTGTTGGGGGTGTGAAGGCTTTGAGGAATGTGAAAATGGTTCAAATCTTACACAGAGTTTCTAACTCTCTATATTGTCATGTTTTAGTTCAATTACATTTTCAGGTCCCTCAAAGCATCACCTCACAGTTGATACCAAACAAGCCAGGTGTTCTTTCTCTGTGATGTTAAATTGGAGATTTCTTGGAATTCCAGGGGGGCTGGTCTGGTGCCCATGTCAGTGGAGGATCAATTAGGATGTGTGAATAATTATCTTACCAAATGTTAATGTTGCATTGTATGTGAAATATAAATGGTCCAATGGTTGTTTTAGCTATTGCTCTTTCTTTTAAGTCCAAACATGGCTTGAGCATGTTTTGGTTCTGAGGCAGAATTACTTAAGTGTCATTAAGTTAGTTTTAAGTTACCTTTGTTATCAAACTGGGGAAGAAGCTGGGAACACGTCTGTTAGCAGCATGTAGTTTGTATTGGGTTTGTTGCTCTGGTCTATGGAATATATAAAGTACCTTGAATGTCTGAGTTTCACAAAATAAATCTTCAATTGCAATGTGGCGCTGCTTTCTGTGGAGACAGGCATGGCAGCCTATTTGTCAGTATATATTTGCCAAAATAAGGTTGTATGATTTACAATCCTATCCAGTCTGATTTTGAATGTTCCCAAATTGTCTCTTCAGCCACATCGCTATGTTCAGATTGTGACGCCTCTCTGTGTGAAGAAGTGTCTCCTGTTTTCTGTCTTGAATGCCTTGAAGCCCAATTTCCATTTGTGTCCCCGGGTCCGTGTGTCCCTGCTGATCTGGAAAAGCTCCTCTGGTTTGATGTGGTCGATGCCTTTCATGATTTTGAAGACTTGAATCAAGTCCCCACGTAGTCTCCTCTATTCCAGGGTTAAAAGGTTCAGTTCCCTCAGTCTCTCAGTGACCATGTGAAGGATCCACACTCGTCTCTAACCAACTGGGCACACTGCACAAGTCCAACCCAACATCTCCACCACGTGACTTTGGTATATATTTTTTGTGCAATGTGACATATTTTTCTGGTATATGATATATTCAGTTTGGTATATTAATATTGTTTTCTGCTATATGATATATCCACTTTGGTATATGATTCATATTTGTGTGCCATATGATATATACATTTTGGTATATGATTTGTTGTTTACTGCTATATGATATATCCACTTTTATATATGACTTATTTTTTCTACTGTATGATATATTCACTTTGATATATGATATATCCATTTTGGTATATGAATACTTTTTTCTGGTATATGACATATCCACTTTGGTAGGCTATATGTTTTATTTTTTCTGTTATTTTTTAATTGAATGGCCCCTCATGCTTTTGCCCTAAACATTGACAATATCAAACCTGTATCTTTTACTTCCTTTTCAGCATGAAGATCCTCAATTACATTTATTCTTAGTGCTTCAGCAAACCGTAAACATTTTGTGAGAACCATTTAATTGCATAATTAGCAGCAGTGATGGATGAGTTGTTTGAACCGGCATTGCTTATTCTTTCCAACAGCCAAATATTGTAATTTTCATGTTGAGACAGTTAGATTGTTTAAAAAGATGTACCTCACGGAAAACATGTGAAAAAGTGTTTTTAAGAGGATTGTGCATTTGATGATCCTGCTCTATAGTACAACTACACACCTCTAAAGATCAGATCACAAGTACCGCTATTGTTGAGCCATTTGTACAAGTTCCCTGTTCAAGAATATAGCAATGTAATCCTTAACCTTGTTCACCTTTTTGAGAAAATCAACCACTGCAGATCTGTTGCTGTTTGTTATTTAGCTTGTGAGCTTTGGAGTGTCATTCTCCTTTTATGAAAGCGAAGAACACAAAGTAGATTTTGCCCTAAATCCCTTTACCTCCCTCTCTCATGACTTTATAATCTGGGTATCCTTTTTGTAGGCAAATCGTTTCACAGTTTGGTTTTCCTCTGAAGAAGAAGCTCTTGTTGCTAGAATCGAAGCTTGCACATACAATGTCCTACATGTCATACAATACATACAAACAGCAACAGATCTGCAGTGGTTGATTTTCTCAAAAAGGTGAACAAGGTTAAGGATTACATTGCTATATTCTTGAACAGGGAACTTGTACAAATGGCTCAACAATAGCGGTACTTGTGATCTGATCTTTAGAGGTGTGTAGTTGTACTATAGAGCAGGATCATCAAATGCACAATCCTCTTAAAAACAGTGGAATCTGATTGTGTACAGAAAATGATCAATGCTTTAGCTAAAGTGTCGTTTCAGAGATTAGATAATTGGAAAAGTATAATCACTTATTAATTCAAACAATCTTTTCATGTTGGCACTTAAAACTGTGGCATCCCAAGAGGTCCATGGCCCTCAGAATACAAATGTGTTTACATCAAATTATGTTTTTCACAATCACACATCCCACAGACAATAACCAAGTACAAACCATTATCAGTAGAGTAGTCACCATGTTCACCAGAGTAAAGCTTCAGACCTCTAGCTGTCGTGGGGATCAATTTGTAGATTACACAATAATGAGTGAGTAATAGATCAAATTAAAAGAAGCACTATACTTTCATATTGTATTGTTATTTTGTTAATATTCAAAGGGTATGTATGTATCTATTTTAATGATAGTAATTTCCAGCTATTACATCTACTGCTTTTGAATGCTTAGTTTGAAACTGTTAACTCTGATGTACTTTTGAAGATGATACCTTTCCAACTGTAAAGGTAATCCATCCACCTACTATTAAAAATACTATATTAACAATCCTGTCTCCTATGTGAGCCTAGACTTATCCCCTATTTTGCTTACTACTCGCTCTTTGCCCCTGGGCACTGATATTGCAAAATCCAATAAGTCAGAAGAGATATTCTTACCCTAGAGTTATTTTTGTCATACATTATCTTCTGTTGAATTGTGTTCAGAAGTAACATTTTATTTACAAAGTCTACATGAAGGCAACATGCTTAATTTTAAGCAGAAGTGCCTCAGGCATGTTTTAATAGCCAAAAAGACTCCACTGCTGGGCGAATGATTCTTCTCGGATTAAATCCATTGGAAAGTTCACCATCCAGTATTTATTTTTAGAAGTGGTTTGCCAACAAAATGATAGCTGATGTGGTGCCAATGGCAAAAAAACTCAGTGACACAAATACTCTGTTCCTAGAGTCCCCCTCCAAAAAGAACAAGAAAAAACAGGAGAGATGTTATTCTGACTTAAAATTCAGGTCTGAATACATGCCTATTTAATTTTTTGCACATAATACTCAGATAAATTAAATTCAATTTTATGTTTAATTTCACTTATGTCATTTATAATCATCAGCTCCTCAGAGAAGTAAATGTATGATTTCCAATAAGAAGACATCGATTCCCAAGCATTTAACGCTGGTGAAGTCAAAATTGATTCCTTACAGTGCAGTCTGACTTTACTTCTACAATTGATCACGTGATACTGCTGGCAACAGTAATTAAAAGTCTCGCTGTAAGTGCAGCTGTCTCCTGGCGACGGCAACAGGTGTGGTCGATGGATTGACATTGCGCTGGAGAGTCAATTAAAAAGAGACAAAATTTCTGCTTAAAATACATTAATTGGTGCATAAGCTTGACTGACACCAAGGTCGAGTCTAAAAATATGCAATGCATTTGCTTCCTTGGGGATCAGACAAGAAAGGCTCTTAGATGGAATCAAAGATGTTCAGTCAGGGAGGATGGCTGTTACTGGCTTTTTCTTACTACTATATTTGGTTGTTGCAGAAAACTGAACTATTTAAGAGCAGGCTGCATTTAGTTGCTGGGGTAAAAAGAGAAATCTAAACAGTGTTTTTTATTGTTAGTTACTGTTTGCTGTGTGGGACTAACAGGGAATATTACAACAGTCCTAATTGGTAGAAGACAATTCTATTTATATCAGACACTTTTAGTTGGTTGTTAAAATATATTATAGCTTTTGATTTTAACAACATGTAATAAATCTAGATGGGCTGTTTACAATAACATCCTTGAGAGTCCCTCACAGTGGACACATAGTAATAATACATTGTTTACAGGTATATCAAGTTAAATGTGTAACTGTCACTCAATTTTGGAGTTAAATGAGAGTAATACCACAAAATAACCTATTTTCCAGTAAACTGATTGAATTAATCTAAACACTTTATTTAAACAGTATCAAGACAGATACGATCTCTCTAACTGCATGCTACAAGAATATAAAGGTAACCCAGATTAAACTCAGGAAATTCATGTAAAAGATAATGTCAGATATCACAATTAGAAAACTTTCTGCGCAGATAGACACTCAGGCCAGTCTAAGAGCAATTACAACTTTTGGTGACAAGAGTGAATTTAATACTATTTGCATAGGCGTCATTTTAATTATTTTTTCAAAATTTTGCATGTCACTTACTTAACAACTGTAAAGTAACACATTTCTGCAAGATGCCACTCGCCTAAACATATTTTTGTTAGTAACAACGCTGGTATAGCACTAAACTCGCAGACGTCTCTGAGTTTGTTGCCATGGCTGCTGGGGTCAAGTCCCTGGTGTTCTCCAAGCATGCAGTACACTAGCTTGATAACTATCGGGCTCCTGGTCACAAGTCATAGCAAATCCATTTTATTATCTGAACAGCCCCAAGCTAAGCCGTTAATTGTTCATTGAGATATATCCCTCTATCTGCGCATCTATGCAAATAAATTGGCCGTGGCCTCATAAAAAATCCAGTGAGGTTATGTGCTTTTGCATAGACCTGATGTGTCATTATTACAAACCTCTGAGGTGCCTGATAAAAATATATGTAAGTATTTCAAAATGGTTTTGTGAAGGTACAATATCAAACCTTTAAAATTAATAATTTCAAGAAAAATCTACGTACACACATGTGTAAAAGATTACATGTTGCCCACACTCTGAAAGCAGACAAAAACAGCCATACAGACCTGAAGTTGCAAAATAAAAAGGGTTTAATGGCCTTGTCCAAACGAGGTTGTAAATGTAAAGTACAACATGCAGACATCGGGCTGAATTTTCAAACTAGAACTGTTACCGTACGCAAATGTGGTAGTTTGTGTTGTTTACATACTGAATTGTAATCAAGTGATAGCACACTGGAAAATTCCAACAGTGTAATGGGATCTGCAGGAGAACACACTCGAGTCCTGAACTCCACTTTGTAGTAACAATATTATTCATAAAAACATAATTGTATTATTGCTCAATAATTAACCTCTATTTAACTGAATGTTTTTGAGGTGCCCAGTAGCTTGCATAGAAGGAAGAAATCCTCACTAGTGGTTCTCAGCCCTGGTCTAGGCTTACCTTACTGTGTCTTCTAGTGTTTGTGCCATTAATAAAATCCTTACCTGTACTAACTCCTTTTGTTTAAAGCTGAAAATGATTAAAATGATCCGTTTACACAATTGTAATGGTTTAATGCAGTTTTAAATTAAGTAATGCTGAGAGCAGCTGGAACACAAACCTCAGGCTCTTGGGCAATCCAGGGCCAGGGATGAGAACCACAAACTGCTCTACACTATAGCCGTTTCATACACATCTGTGCTCTCAGAAAGGTGAATGCACCTTTATTAATGTTGTTGTCTCTTCTGGTGTTCATCAAAGGCTTTCTGCACCAAATGTCCCTTGACATAAACAAATAAGTACACATTCCTCCGAGACCACAGGTAGTCCGATCACAATCCTGGCAAATACATTCCATGCAGCCTCACACAATTTAGTGTACCCCTGAGAGAGTCCGATACCATTTCTGAAAGAAGTCATCGCAGGAGTTTTAAATTATCTTGTGCTTGGGTTGATTAAATCAAAGGTGACTCACTTGTGGCCTTAAGCTTTGAGGTAATCCATTATTTCTGTTCTTTTTTGGTTTACAGTCCATGACTCCAATGCACAGAGCTTTGTGAAGAATTTAAAGTGAACTATTTATCTTTGCTGTCTGCTCATGGAATGAAAAATCTTCTTGACACCACTAATACATTTTTCAAAAAGGCAAAATATCGTCACTTCAGTCGTCAGAGCTTGAGGTGATAAGTAAAAAACGTGAATAGTTTTATATCTATATATACACAGTTGCTTCCACACTTATTCAGAGCATTGATTAAGTGCAAATAAGTTTATTAAGCAAGGAAATGCAGTGTGATATCAATACAAATACATATAAAATAAATAACTGTGTGAGTATTAGTACTGCATACATCAATACAATATTTGTTACAATACCTATTTTGTGAATGCACCTCAGCTTTGATAACATGAAGGAGGCACATTCTGTGGCATTTAAGCGGATTCATCAGCTTCTCATGAGGGATATTTGGCAAATCCTCCATATAGAACTTATATATATATATATATTTTTTTTTTTTTCTGAATTCAAGCCTCTTGTATGCATTTAGACCAGTGGAATATTTGCTGCATAACAATGAAGCTTACATTGAGAAGAGTGTCATACCTGCTGTGAAGCATGGAGGCGGATCCGTGTTGCTTTGGGGGCTGTTTTGCATCCTTTCGATCATATATACCTAGTAGAAATGTGTATTGTGTAAGGAGACAGTTGTAGTGACAGGACTTCCCAAGACATGGAAGAGAGAACTAAATTGTACACCACAGGGGGGCCAGTTCTTTGGCATAATGGTGTTGTTGCTCCATTAGAGCTTTGCAGATCAGGTACTTCCATCCGACTGCATGATCTATAAACTCAGTTCAATTTAATTCAATTCATGGGTACTTTATTGGCATGACAAACAGGTCTGCAGTGTTGCCAAAGCAATGAACATTACATACATATATGGAAAAAATATATTACAGTAAAAAAAATATCCCTCTCTCACACACATCTATATAGTTAATCCGGGGTAATTGTTCCCTAACCAGCACTCAGATTTCAGTACCAATAAATTGGAGCCAGTACCAACAAAAGATGTACCCAGGAGTCCTGAATGCAGGTTTCCAAATCGAGAGTTGCTGTGTCCTGTCTGTCTCAGGCACACATCTGGCCTGTGATGGCCAAAGTTGAGTCACCAGTACGGTGTCCATTTTAGGACATCCTCGCGCATCAGTCATCCTCGAGTCAAGTATCGAGCATCACCCACTCAAGTCTCTGGTATCAGGATCGTTACTCACCCCTCCCTCAGTCAATCGTCACTGCTCCTCCTCACGCCTCCTCCTCAGCCTCAGTGCTCCCACATCAAGTCTCCTGCTCAGGTATCACTCGTCAGGTGTCAGGTGTCAGTTATCACTCGTCAGATGTCAGTTATCACTCGTCAGGTGTCAGGTATCAGGTATCAGGTGTCAGTTATCACTCGTCAGGTGTCAGGTGTCGCTCGTCAGGTGTCAGGTATCAGGTGTCAGTTATCACTCGTCAGGTGTCAGGTGTCAGTTATCGCTCGTCATGTGTCAGGTGTCAGGTATCGCTCGTCAGGTGTCAGGTATCAGGTGTCAGGTATCGCTTATCACTCGTCAGGTGTCAGGTATCAGTTATCGCTCGTCAGGTGTCAGGTATCAGGTATCAGTTATCGCTCGTCAGGTGTCAGGTATCAGGTATCAGGTGTCAGTTATCGCTCGTCAGGTGTCAGGTATCAGTTATTACTCGTCGTGTTACGAAATCACAGCTCGCCCACTGATCCAGTCAATCTTCATTTACATGAGGAGGGGTCTTAGATGCCACATCACTGCAGTGTGAGAGACCCGGGTTCAAATCCTACGCTGGGAATCATTGTTACAATACATTGACTTTTACCTTTCTTAATTAATAGAAACATCTTTACGCAATTAAATGTGCTGTGTTTATGTAACAACCTTGTGATCTGTTTAAATTACTGTATTGAACATGCCTTTAAATATTTTGAAGAATATGCGATGGAAATCCAAGACTATCATTTAAAGACAAATAGTAATTGCACATTTAACAGAAATAACGTTATATGTCAACATGAGTATACATGTACCCCCCCCTCATTCTCTCCTGTATCCAGTGCTGCTCGCTGCTTCGCTGTCCTCATCCTGTAGCCTCAGTGTTTTCAGAGCCCGCTCTTGATGTTGTACACATATACAACAACGTATAAAAATCGTTCATGAGTACCCTGTGGTAACAGGCAATGCCCCGTCCCCCTTTGGGTAGTATTCTCATCTTGAAAGACAACCTGTATTTAATCTCGCTGCCTTTAGCTTGTAGGAATCTCCCTGTATTTTGAAGATGGGCATTTACTGGAAGAGCATTCTGGCAGCTCTGACTCTGCAGAGACTATCAATAAAACTTCTGCATAAATCTGATATCCTGGATACATTTGCATGGAAAAACAAATAAAGAGGCCTTATGAGTAGAAAGCATGATATCTTGAAATGTAATTACATGTGTAAAGTGTTGGGTAGGCGGTGATCAAAGCCACCCATAAAAAATAGTGTGGCATATCTCATTTCAGCTGATTGTGTTTGCTGGAATGTGATTTGAGATTAGTACTGGTTGTTTACTTGGTTTACTTTATTTAATTGTATTTTAACTGCATCTATTTTCTTAAGAGCTGCTACTGTTTGGTAGTTACTGTCTTACTTAGTGCAGTTTGAACTTTATATTGACACAGTTTCTGTAACCAGTTTCTGTGCCCCTAAGTGGTGGCACGACCTTCCCACTGAAGTCAAAACAGCAGAGTCCTTGACTGTGACCTAACATCTTGTGTGCTCTAAGCTTTTACAATCCAGGATGTAAGAATTCATATATTGTATACACTTGTGTCAATTGGAATTTGTAAAGTGTATTATGGTTTGAATTGCACTGTATTATGAAAAATGTAATTTGTAACGTAACAGCACTGTATTTTTGAACTTTGTATTGTGCTTATATTTTGTAAGTCACCCTGGATAAGGGCATCTGCTAAGAAATAAATAATAATAAAATCATAATTAGCAGAACAGAGTCAAGCTGGTGATACTATTCTGGGGCGTTTGGTGAAGTAGGTTTAATCTTATTTATTGGAGAACAGTCCATTCAGATTTTTTGCAATGATTTAAATACCCAAACAAATCTTGACTACATACAAAAAAATCACACAAGGTCCTGTAGAAAATGTGTTCTGTTTCTATAATTAAATTTTGTGGTCTCTCATTCATGCATGCCTACATAAACACACTCAAACAAACTCACACACACACACACACATATATACATTAAGGTTAAGAGTAAGGTTACATTTATACACAGTTTCTGATACATGTACAAATTCACCTACAAATACTGCTCCAACTGACCTGCTGATCCAGTACATCGAATAACTCATAGGTTACATAATCAATTAACTAATCTAACTGTTGCAGTCTCAGTCTGCTAATCAGAGCACATTTTCCACTTTTAAAGATATTCGTGTTATTTCACTTCACATGTTTTCATTTGAGTTCTTCGCCTCCAGTCCCTGCACAGATTGTAATCTGATTGTAATTGACTAATTAATTGAAACTCCATGTACAGTGTGGGTGTGCGGTCTGCCACTCACCCCAATTCTGCCCCATAGCGCCGCCTCCTTTCATTATTACATTTCATAATGGTTATGTGTGTGTCCTTTCATATGTGGGGTTAAATCGAATATTAAAAATGTTGCTCAAGCAAATTTCAGTGTGAAATGCACCGGGCTTATGGAAGTAGTTTACTAGCTTTGTTTGTTTGTTTGTTTGTCACTTTAATATGAATGCAATTTGAGCTCGAGGGTGATAACCTGACCACACAGGCCGCTCGGCAAAATGGAAATAGCATACTTGAAAAAACAATCCTTGACTTCTTTTAAACTCCTTTCTGCCATGAAAGAAAAAGAAGAAAGCAAAAAAAAAAAATACTTGGCTAGTCCTCCCGATGAGCTCAAAACAAGCCCAAGAGGTTGTTGATTGATTCTTCACTCCCACATTCAGATATATTTTTTCTTCTGTGGACAAATCTTATGATGCACGATTCTCAAAATGGCTGTCCCAGTGCAGGAATTGGCAAAACATTTAGGAGTAACAAATGAACACACTGCAGGCCTTTTATGAAAGCAGGGACTTGCAAGAGCTGCCAGCTCCGCTATTGCTTACAGAAACATTGAATCAATCTGCCTTGAACATCTACAAAGAGCAACACCCGGCAGAGTGGTTTTATATAGACACTAAGACCTCTGCACTGCAATGTAGAACTTTTTTTCAGTGTGTATGTTGTGATATTAAAAATATCACAAAATAGTTGCTTGTTTACCATCTTACAGGATTCTCCCTGGGAATTTTCTATAGCTACGCATCAGGCTAAAGCAGCCTGGCAGATCACCAAAAACCAAAATCAAACAAACAAAAGACAATGTTTCCCCCTCTAAAATGTCACGCTGCTTTTGATGTGGTTGCTTTTAGCTGCTGTAGTGAATTGCTGCTCCTCACTTTACAACTTTCCTGTTGGTTGGTTATATATCTTTCACTTATTTTCACACTAGTTAATCACATTAACACCCACAAAAATAAGTATGTAATTAAATAAGTAAATAAATGTTTTTCTTTATACATTATGCTTATTTCATTCTAATGGCAGAAATCATTGTTACCACTACATTACTGTTAAATTGTTTGCCCTTGTAATAAGCAGTTAACAATCCATTTTGAAATCCAGCAAAGAAAGGCACGTTGAAATTTGTAATAATTAGGCCCCTGCACTTTGCATGACTTGGCTTTTTAAACTGTATTTCAGTCATACAAAATACATAGCCTAGCTTATAATCATCAATTGTATAGTTTTAATATGACAGAAATGAAAAGGTCAGGCCCTGGATGTTGAAATTGTGACAGAAGAACAGTTTTATTGAGGTAAATGAACATAAAATATGTGGTTATTATTATTTTTTTTACATTACCAAAAACAAACATAAAATATGTCATGAGTCTTTTTTTTTTCAGAGATTATTGTTATGTTTTTTGTCAAACATAATAAAAAGGGCAAAAAATTGAAACACATTGGACACATGCATATCTGTTTGTAACGAAGCACAGAGAACTTGCATCCTGTCACCCTCAAGTCTGACCTTTGTCTGCTCTAATATTATTCAAATGCAATTGAATAATTTGAAATATAAGTAAGATTCATGGTGCTTTGTTGTTAATGGCTGCTTGGTAAATTAACTGTGAAGAAGCTTTCAGGGGAAGTCGTGTTAAAGTTAAACAATGCACCTGTATATGGCACTTATAATATTTATGCTCAATTTGCGTCATCACGTTACGAAAATAATATTTCTGCTCCGGAGTTCAAGGAAGACAAAGCCAAGCCAAAGGACTACTTGAAGCTCAGCCATAAAGCAAAGATACAAGGACATAAATGGTCATCAATGAGCAGGCAGTGCGGTTAGTAGTCATTGTACGTTCCCATATGGAACAAACATATGCGTTTAATAAACAAGAGAAGTGTTTGACAAGTGAAAGGATGATGCATGGCTTTCTCACAATCTTAGGGGTTACACGAAGACAATAAAACTCATTCTTAATCTCCCAATTTGAAAAATGGTGCCTAAGATTCGTAATATGTTTATGTATTTATTGTGTGGGTTTTGTTTTGGAAGCTGAAACAGGTCTTTATGAAAGGCTAAAATTTGGCAACAGGCACGAGTCTAAAATGAAGAGAATTATATTCCTAACACCTGCTGTCCTGTCTGTTAAGTCCTGCTTCTGTTTTTCAATGTTCACCTCAAATATAAAAATACGGATGGCAAGGTCTCCCAAGTGGCTTAAAACATTAATTCCAAAATAGATTTAAAAAATACAATTTACATGCTGCACTGGAGAAGAAAAAACATGTAATTTAATATAAATCCATGTGTTACTGCTGTAATTGATTGAAATTATTGGATATGGTTTTCATTCTTTTGCTTTTCAAGCAGCACAGTACAGTCATTAGAGAACTAACATGCAAATGATGGTGTGTACATGGCATTTTAATTTCTTGTACTTGACTCACTGGAGACAAGAGGCTAGTAGTTATTATTATTTTTTAATTTCAAGGTTAAATATGATGAACCCTGTTCAGGAATTCAGAGAGATAACTGGGGAATATTGTGACATTGAAATGCTCCTTCACAAATTAATTTTGTTATATGGATTACAAACATGTGTCCTAAATTCTCACTGGGGTACAAAGGGAAAGGTAACATTACTGACTGCTGGATTAGAGGCTATATTGGGATTTCATATACCTTTTTATTTTCAGAAATGTAGAAGTATATATGTATTAGTATTAAACTCAGCAAAAGAAACATCCCTTTTGCTGAGTATTAAACTCAGCAAAAGAAACATCCCTTTTTCAGGACACAGTATTTTAAAGATAATTTTGTAAAAAGCCAAATAACTTTACAGATCTTTATTGTAAAGGGTTTAAACAAAGTTTTCCATGCTTATTCAATGAACCATAAACAATTGATGAACATGCACCTGTGGAACAGTCATTAAGACATTAACAGCTTACAGACGGCAGGCAATTAAGGTCACAGTTATAAAAACTTAGGACACTAAAGAGACCTTTCTACTGACTCTGAAAAACACCAAAAGAAAGATGTCCAGGGTCCCTGCTCATCTGCATGAACGTGCCTCAGGCATGCTGCAAGGAGGCATGAGCACTGCAGATGTGGCCAGGGCAATAAATTGCAATGTCCGTACTGTGAGACGCCTAAGACAGCGCTACAGGGAGACAGGAAGGACAGCTGATCGTCCTCTCAGTGGCAGACCACGTGTAACAACACCTGCACAGGATCGGTCCATCCGAATATCACACCTGTGGGACGGGTACGGGATGGCAACAACAACTGCCCAAGTTACACCAGGAACACACAATCTCTCCATCAGTGCTCAGACTGTCCGCAATAGGCTGAGAGAGGCTGGACTGAGAGCTTGTAGGCCTGTTGTAAGGCAGGTCCTTACCAGACATCACCGGAAACAACGTCGCCTATGAGCACAAACACACAGGAATGTCAGTGTCTGCCATGGCCAGCGAAGAGCTCGGATCTCAATCCCATTGAACGCGTTTGGGACCTGTTGGATCGGAGGGTGAGGGTAGGGCCATTTCCCCCAGAAATGTCCAGGAACTTGCAAGTGCCTTGGTGGAAGAGTGGGGTTAACATCTCACAGCAAGAACTGGCAAATCTGGGTAAGTCCATGAGGAGGAGATGCACTGCAGGACTTAATGCAGCTGGTGGCCACACCAGATACAGACTGTTACATTTGATTTTGAACCCCGCTTTGTTCAGGGACACATTATTCCATTTCTGTTCGTCACATGTCTGTGAAACTTGTTCAGTTTATGTCTTAGTTGTTGAATCGTTTTATGTTCATACAAATATTTACACGTTAAGTTTGCTGAAAATAAAAGCAGTTGAAAGTGAGAGTACATTTCTTTTCTTGCTGAGTATATATATAGTGAATATAATGAAGATAATATATTTATAAACTGGGAGCTTTTATATGCGGTTAGTGCAATCTGAAACAGGGGAATACATTTTAAATAGGAAAGGAAAATGTCAAACATAATCCAAATTAATGACACACACTATTAAAAGTACTATAACACAATCACTTTAAATAATTGACCTTAGCTGTTCATTGTTCCTTCAGATAATTTATTGTTAACCATTTTTCTTTCTATGATAAATTGTGCCAAGATTAAAAATGCTCTTTTCATGTAGGTACAATAGCAAGCAGGCATCAGATGGAACTTGAATTTAAGAAGAGTCTGATTGCTGGTTTGTTTAAAGTACTGTATCAGTTCAGTAAAGGTTAGCATGAATCATTGGGTGGCATTCGTTTTAGCCACTACACAAGTGATCAAATAGCAAATAAAGTGATAAGTAGAAAATGGTAAACTTATGTGTTAATGAACTTCCCAGCAACAACTCTAAGCATTACTGTAAGCTTATCTGACAACAAACATACAACACTTGTAGGGGCAGCCCGAGATGAAACACTGTAGAAAAGTGTTATTAGATCAACGCTGATAAAGTCCCATCCACGCTGCAGAGGAGTTCAAGTGCAAAGTCATTGATGCAGCTTCACATATTACAGGAGCGTGCAAGTAATTTGTAATGAACAGGAGTTTAAGACTCTCTACTCCATGAAAATACATCCTGGCAGTTAAAGCCTATCTTAAAATGTTGCCTATAAAACCTGGAAAGAGTAGGGATCACTCAAGGCACCGTCTTTTCAACAATTAAACCTGAAGGCACAATGACTGACCCCCATTAATGTGCCTGCATCTGAATGTGAACTTCAGCTTTTTCTATTTTAAAAATGTAGGGAGGCAGCGCTGTTATCAGTCTAGTTCTTTTTGTCAAGTGCTGATGTTAATTCCGTGCTTTTAGGGAAACGAGTCAATGTAAGTCAGATAGTGCAGTCTCTCTTTCTCTCTTTTTTTGTAGACAAATCTATACTTTTCAGCTCACTAAGCTTAAAACTACATGAAAAACCCATCAAATATTAATTAAGTCCTTAAAGCACTAGGGTACAAACCACCAATTAATATTATGTTTGCTCTATTTCAGGCAGAATGAAGCACCGGGGGCATCACACTAACTGATAAAACACAGGAAGTGAAGCCTTTTCTGATAACTGAAACATGTCAGTTTTGCATATCAAGTTGCATATACAGCCATGTTCAAACAGATGCACTACAGCATGTCTAGCCAACCTCTGACCTACAGTTTGGAGTTACTCTTGTCATTTTGCATTTCAATGGCAAGCATTTTTGCCTAACAAAGAAAGAACAAGAATTTTCTCATTATGCACATTAATATACACAACATTGTGTCATCCCTTTCATCTCTGCACACAGTTTCCTTTTGAAGACGAGACTAAGCTTGCCTGTGCACTTAAAGATGTGACTGAAGAGAAATAAACCTGAGAAATGAGCAGTGTTTCTTTTCGTTTATCAGCCTACTTTCTCTTAATGAACACCATGTAAAGGAGTTTACAGTGGATGAATCTCCCAGCTCTGTTCCAGGAGAACCCTCTACCCTGCTGGTTTTTGTTCCAACTGAGCTCTCAATTACTTAATTGAACTAATAATTTCCCAAATCAGAGCCCTTTACTTATTTAAACATAAGGGGTTTAAAGTTAAATATAGAATTGTATAAAGAATCAACTCTTTTATTACACAATTTAAAAAGTAAAATCTAAGCAGATTTAAGGTTTCAATTAAAGTAATTGATATAATATAGAATAGTAAATATGCACAGGAGAATATTACAGGTAATACAAACATCTTATTGTCAAGTTGAAAAAATCCAAGAAACCATAGATAGATATTTCACATGAACATACTACTGTGCTAATGTACAGTTTTATCTCTGAAAATGACACATAGCAACTAATCAGAACATAAACAGTAATTGTATATTTATAACAAATAAAAGTATCGATTAATTTGTGTCTGCATGTGATCAGTAATGTGCATGTGAACCACAACATACAATCACACCTGCACACCCCATTAATCAGTCACTGAAACATATTTTACTGAAGGTGCTGTTGTGGAGTCAGAAGAGACATAATACACAACTCACTTTACAGCCTTGGAAAAAATGTAGCAGTAGGTGGAAACCTAGTAAGATATTAATTCTGTTATTAAATGGTATTTACATAGGTCACCATTCAGAGAAAAGACACAATAGTGTGTTAAGTAGCAGAACAATACATCCTCATCAATCTGGGCTTGTGCAGGACTTTGACTCTTATTTTAATTTGTATTGCATTGGGCACTGTGGTGCAAACACGATGCAGAAGTGACATAAGAAACACAGACATGCTCCATCAAGCCGTAGATTAAAATATAATTTACTTAACATGGAAAAACATGTTCCAAGAGCCGAGTGACTTCTCATCTGCAGAATCATTCAAGAATCGTGAATTATGGATTTGACTGTGAGGACTGAGCTGGCTATTACTGCCATGCATATTTAATGGTGGCACAGAAACATGTTCCTGCAATTAGTAGATAATGAAGGGACAAGATGACTGTAGGGCACTTCTCATTAAGACATCAAATTATTAGTAATAGTATTATTATTATTTATTTTTTTCCAATGAATGGTCACTAGAAGATGGAAAGCAGAACGGCAACAGATGTAAGATGGAAATTCTTTTTGTGGTTTGTAATTTAACTTTCCTTTTTTCCGGAAATGCACAATATGGACTAGAAATTGCTTGCCACTTATGTCCTCACTTCCAACGAACCAGAAATGTCACTAATTTATCCCACAGAGGTTGTCCGAGATGCACAAAACAAGGTCTGCATAAACAAAATGAAACAACCCTTATCTCTCAGCTGTAAATGTACACCTACCTACACAGAGAAAAGGCCTAAACTATCCCCTTCAAACAGCACTGTCTGTCTTTAAAATCAGAAGTTAACTTGGCACTCATCTCTAGTATGTTGTTTTCCCCCTAAAAAAGTTGGCAACGCAAATAAATGAAATGTTTACCTGTGTAAAATGACATAGCTGAACTGGCTGTCACCTACTGTGACACATGTTTACATGATAATAATCTGTTGTTTGGATCGTGTCTTTTGTTGCTATTCAATTCGTTGTGTTGTTATGCATTTCACTTTGTCATTGGCTTGCTTTTCTATGTATTGGCTTGCTTGTCCCACATTTTCTACGCATTCAATTCGCTGCATGTTTTTTATTTCCTTTGTGCTGAGCAGAAACTGATTGAGGGCATCACCTGTCTCCCATCTCCGAGATTTTAATCGCCCAAACTCCCTTCTCCCATAATTAGTATTAGCCACATAAAAAGGGAGTAACTAAACTCATAGCAGTCAGTCTCCCGAGGAAGCATCTCAATCAGGACTGCGTTAAACAGTTGCAGTTATATAATAGAAAACAAAATGCAATGCGCGAGGAGAGAGAGCAGAGTGGTAAGATGTGTGAAAGGTAACAGAGAAATCGGGGTGAATTGGGACAGAAGAGAGAGGCCGCACGAGGCCGGATGAGAGAGCAGCTTCAGTAAAGTGAGTGGAGTTTAAAAGCAGAGATTCAAGCAGACAGTGGCATTTAGAGAGCTGGTGGTTTAGAGAGGAAGGGGAGTAGGGTTGTGTTCATAGAAGACTGGAAGATAGATTGAAAGTAGAGAAGATGAGGTCCAGCTGGCTGTCAGGTTTGTGTGAAGGGTTGGCAGGTGGAGAGAGAGATAGAGAAGTCGAGAAAATGTAGGAGAGAAAGAAATGCAGCAGAGTAGGTGGGGTTGGGGAGATCAGGACACCAAGAAAGACAACTGGGGTAGAGAGACAGGGGAGCGGGGAAAGGAGACAGTTCATTTAAGTTGCTCTTTTTTTTTGCTCTTTTTTTTTGGTCAAAGAAACAAAGGGGGCAAGAAGACTCATAATCAAAACATGTCCCCCCTGCAACAATACACACACTTTTGATTCCCCATTGTGTAACAAAATATGCAATTAGAATTACAATTACATATACACTCACCTAAAGGATTATTAGGAACACCTGTTCAATTTCTCATTAATGCAATTATCTAACCAACCAATCACATGGCAGTTGCTTCAATGCATTTAGGGGTGTGGTCCTGGTCAAGAAAATCTCCTGAACTCCAAACTGAATGTCTGAATGGGAAAGAAAGGTGATTTAAGCATTTTTGAGCGTGGCATGGTTGTTGGTGCCAGACGGGCCGGTCTGAGTATTTAACAATCTGATCAGTTACTGGGATTTTCACGCACAACCATTTCTAGGGTTTACAAAGAATGGTGTGAAAAGGGAAAAACATCCAGTATGCGGCAGTCCTGTGGGCGAAAATGCCTTGTTGATGCTAGAGGTCAGAGGAGAATGGGCCGACTGATTCAAGCTGATAGAAGAGCAACTTTGACTGAAATAACCACTCGTTACAACCGAGGTATGCAGCAAAGCATTTGTGAAGCCACAACACGTACAACCTTGAGGCGGATGGGCTACAACAGCAGAAGACCCCACCGGGTACCACTCATCTCCACTACAAATAGGAAAAAGAGGCTACAATTTGCACAAGCTCACCAAAATTGGACAGTTGAAGACTGGAAAAATGTTGCCTGGTCTGATGAGTCTCGATTTCTGTTGAGACATTCAGATGGTAGAGTCAGAATTTGGCGTAAACAGAATGAGAACATGGATCCATCATGCCTTGTTACCACTGTGCAGGTTGGTGGTGGTGGTGTAATGGTGTGGGGGATGTTTTCTTGGCACACTTTAGGCCCCTTAGTGCCAATTGGGCACCGTTTAAATGCCACAGCCTACCTGAGCATTGTTTCTGACCATGTCCATCCCTTTATGACCACCATGTACCCATCCTCTGATGGCTACTTCCAGCAGGATAATGCACCATGTCACAAAGGTCAAATCATTTCAAATTGGTTTCTTGAACATGACAATGAGTTCACTGTACTAAACTGGCCCCCACAGTCACCAGATCTCAACCCAATAGAGCATCTTTGGGATGTGGTGGAACGGGAGCTTCGTGCCCTGGATGTGCATCCCACAAATCTCCATCAACCGCAAGATGCTATCCTATCAATATGGGTCAACATTTCTAAAGAATGCTTTCAGCACCTTGTTGAATCAATGCCACGTAGAATTAAGGCAGTTCTGAAGGCGAAAGGGGGTCAAACACAGTATTAGTATGGTGTTCCTAATAATCCTTTAGGTGAGTGTACAACAATGATAAACTTAAAAAAACAAGAAACAGATATATTTGTTTGTATTTAGACTATGTAATGATTATTTTGTAGTTATTTTACATTGTACAGATTTTAATTATGTGCGCTCCAGCATCGCATGGAATACATGCTGAAACATTGTGATACCATCGCTTCCCCTCCAAATTAAGTTTAAGGATTATTTATTTAATAGCATTTCTGTGAATATTTTTGAGGAAATTGTTTTGTAGTTTATTTTTTTTTTACATTTTAAGTGGAATTATACTGTCAACCTGCATCTGAGTTTTATAGTATTATTAAATTAAACTAGTTTATCATTAAGCGAGTCAGTCCTATGGGTGTTCTGAGTTTAAAGAACCTGTATGGGGAGGTTATGAAGCTCGTTATTCTATGAAATAACTGGGGTATTTGGGTGCTTAATGGGAAATAGAGGGTTTTAATTTGAAGCAATCACGCTAAAAATAATAAATTTGAGATTCATATAATTTCCATAAAGTCATGTTTTTCAAAATTAAATACACAGAGATAGCTGCAAGCCAGCCATATTTTAATATATATTAGCATATTAGCATGAATATTATTATTCTGTTTAACCCATCAGTGATCATGATCAAAAATATGTTTTTTGTCATTTATTAGAATCATACATCTGATTTGTAGATTTCATCTCAACATTTGTATAAAACAATTGGGGGCAAATAAAATCTACACCCTTCCCTTTTTAAAACTTCTAAAAATATGAATGGAACATAAATAAAATGATTTTCAGCCCAAAATGTTCACAGAAAGTAAATTAATAAAATCACTGAGAAAATGTTTGTTATTGTTAAAGCATAAATTCTCAAGACTATGTGCTTGGTGTTCTTAAAATGTCTATATTTGTTGTGGGAAACTTTATTTAGAAGCTATTTACTGGCAATTTATTTAGCTATTTTCCTGTTGACTTGACTATGTTTTATGTCTCCCAACACCGCCACTAAATGTGTGTACACTGGAAAAAAGGTTTTTGGCTTGAGCCTTGATGATATGTATTATATATTTCTCTCTTGCCATTAAAAGGGATTCAAATTTCACTACGTTTCTTATCATTATTATTTCCCCACATTGTCCATGATTTAGCGCTACTGTTTCCATTATTTATTGATGCTGTGTATTTTATTTAGTTTTTCCCTTGACTGCCAGCCGCCTGCTTCCATTCCTACCACGCTGCCCACTAGCCTGACTGAATTGAGCTTGGTCCCTTGTTGACTTGACTCTTGGCCAATCAAACTGACCCATGTTGGAATGTGATGTCGCTGTACAACTGACATTTCAATGGTTACATATTTCAATATATTTATTTGCATAAATGTAACAAATTGGATCCCATGGAGTAAATATCAACAGGCATGCAAGGCCATCTGTGTTCAATCCATCAGGGATTACTAGAGGAGCAGAAACCTCTTTTTAATTTTGGTCAAGATGCCATAGCTCTGCTTTGTCTGTTGAGTGATGCACTATTTTAGGCTGGAGAGAAACCCAATGTGAATAGCAGGCTGTCAGCAATGTAATGTGCAACACATTTAAATATCTTTCTCGCAGAATATATTATCAGAATTTAAAATGTGTCACCAAAGAATTAATAAACTGTTTTAGCAGGGCTGTTTGGATTAAAAGGGTAAGAAATATAAATTAATCAAAAGCATGGAAATGTAATTTTAGAGATGCTAGATTTCAAGGCAGTGAGTTGGTTAGATCTGTCAAATACTCCTTTCTGCAGTTTTTTATTGTTTTCTTTAAGTAGCATGCTGTTTATTATTTTGAGTTTTTCAGACTACATTTATGATTTCTCATTTTAAGACTAATGTATTCCCCTGACTAATGATGCCTGACATTCTTCCCACACACAATTGTACATTCCCTGACTCTGGAGGTTTTATTTTTGCTTTTAACAACTTTGGAATTAGATACTTTAGAAATGGATTGGAAGAAAAAAAAAAAAAAAAAAAAAGAAGACACTGAGGTATTTGAGTGAAACTTTGCAGAGATATCCAAAAACTATCAAACATTCTGGATTGTAATGGTGGATGCTTTTCCTTCAGCAGTCGAGCCATTTGAGAAATTAATGCATTTTTGTCAGTATTTCATTTGTTCAAAGACCATAGAGTGTGTAGTTGTAAACATTCTTAAATGGATTAAATGTATTGGCAGATTACATTTGTCTTTCTATACCCCGAGGAAATAAGTGCTTCAGTGGAAATTAATATTGCAAAAAAGAAAAAGAAAAACTTGAATTAGTGAACCATCAATTCACAGAACATTAAACTGGCGGGGGGGTGGGGAAGGGGGGGTCGGGGATCCTGGAAAAACTGCAGCCAAATAATCTCAAGAGGCAAGAGACATTTCCATGGTTAAATTGTCTACTGGCGTGTGATGGGGGTTTTAATAATACATAATAAACTGTAATTCCGTTCTCTTCTCTCAGACACAAGCACGGCAGATCCTATTAGGAAAGGACTCTACCCTCTATTATGTAAAGATGATGAACAAAAATCATTCAACAACCTTTAACATCTTCTGATTGATGCGTGCCTCTACTGAGCTAATGAAACGTACAGAATAATACAATAAAATAACTGACCCACTTATAGCTGCAAGAAGAAGCACAATCACTGCGTTTCTCTTGCAGGCAGGGGCTTGTGTTGTTCCCTTCTACCAAGGGAATGCCATCTGTATTTCATTTTTAAAATATTTAAAATCTAAGGTAAAGATCAGTTCACTTCCCTCTCTGAAGAGCGGCCGGTACTGCTGCTATGAATAAGTTGTAGAAATTATTTCACAGGATACTTAATATAAAGGTGTTAGGAGCAGAATATGTTTATTTTAACCATTATCACTGGTTATTTAAAGGGCAAAATGAGATGTAAGTCTGCTTTGGGGCAGATTATCCACACCATCATGTTTATATGGCTACATGAAGACCTCGATAAGTGGGGTAAGAGTATGTATGTAAATGTTCAGGCATGTCTGCATGCAGGCAGAAGCAATCAATTTCTCAGTCATCCTAAATGCAGTGTAATTTCACCCACCACGTCATGTTAAATGGATTATCACGTAATTAAGAATTAATTCTCTTGAAATCTGTCTTTTCCGGGTAGTTAATGGCGACTGTCAATGAATGCCAAGGGACATGATGTGGAGCCATTAATGCTGGATGACAAAGCTATATTAATGGCCAGGAATGGGCTAAATTTGAAGGAATTATTTCTATTCCCACAGTGAACCATATTAATCACAGTATTGTGTGGGAATGATAATACCAGGGTGTGCGTAAAGGTGGAGCTCGCACTGCAATGTTCATGCTAAATAACATCATAACAGCAACCTGCTTCTTAATGACACACCAAAGGAAATGTCTGCATCAGAGGTCCATGAGAAAACCTTTATATACACCTGAATAAAACCAGATGTAACAATGTAGTGCTTATTGTTTGGGGGGGGGGGGGGGTTGGCAGGAGAGCACCCCGACTGTGTCATTTGTCCCCCTGGACATTGGTTTTAATAATCGTGCTGGTAACACTTTACAATAAGTCTCCCTAGTTACAGTGCATTTACATTGTAGTTACTCACAAGGACAGTCTAATTATCCATTATTACAATATACTTCATGTTTAATAATGATAAACGGTATATGTAAGTACACAATTGTACACTGTAGTCACTCATTCTCAAAACATATTTAGCTCTTTTGAAATGGAAAATTGGAACCAGATGTATATGTAATCACATGTGCATTTAAAATAGTTACAATTGTGTACTTACAAATACCGTTAATAATTTTTACACATTATGTACATTGTAGTAATGCATAAATTATATTAAATTACTTTTTTTATGAGTAACTATAGATGTAGTTACTGAGTATCTACTATATACATACACTGTAGCTAGACTTATTGTACAGTGTTACCATTGTGCTTTTATTGATTTCTAATAAAATCCTGTGTGTTTCCTGCCTTTGTCTACAGTATATGCCGTGTGTCAGAAGTGTTTACCTGTGTATAGATTTCCGGGTCTGAATTTCAGCGGCAAAAAGCAGTGGCTTAACTGTACAATAACTGCAGTTCATTATCCTGTCAGTTCGTCTGTTATGTTATTAACTTTTTAGGTTCACACAGTAATGAGACTGTCCAGTGTTAAATTATTATTCCACAAAACATCTAAAATTACCTTTCGTTTATGGATAATGGCAGGTTAGGCTATTTTTAAATTAAAAATATGGATGTTAAAGAATGGTTATATTTAGTTTTTGTGCATTAGTATTGTGTAAATCCAAATACTTTCTCTGTTCAATTTAAATAACACTGTACACATTTTCAAGTTAAGATCTTTCTTCTGTCTAAGAGGAGCTCAGGTTTATTGTCCACTCTCAACTTGTTAATAGAACGAAACTCTTTGGATCTCCACGGTGCTGCGTCACATTTTTTAAATGTCTTGAAACGTCGATACCTGGTCGTTTGCTGACACACATCCATCTGAGAAAACATGAGTGTTGAGAAAAAGACGACAAGTACATGTCTTTAAGCTTGAAATCCTGCAAAACACCCTGGAATACCTCTCTGAAGTGCTCTGTTTTGGAAAGTTTAACGAATTATAAGATAAGACCTTTATCTATTGACATATCAATAAACATTTCAAGTATACCACATTTTTTCATGTTTATATGAAAGGCCATTGTTTGACACACAAACGTTTTATACTAATTAGTATGCATTGCCTCATACAAAATGTAGTCTTCTGTGGACTAAAGTGCCAGGGGCAACAATCAGCCATAGAAGAAGGCAGTTGTATCCTTTAATACTGTCAGGTAGAGCGATACATTATTAATGATGTTCCAGCCAAAGAGTCCTGCTTCCGGCACAACCTCAAGAAGTCAGTCTTTGCATTTTAAAGCTGGTGCTGTTGTGACAGATACAGATGGCAACTCTGAAGAGTGCCCTATTAGGAAGTTTTGAGGGGTTTGTAAAGATATACAAACGATGTTACTTAGCACCGAGACAAAACAATGCATCAAGTTTAGAGGTGGCAGTAGGGCAGTCATACAAATTACCTCTGAAGAAAAAATTACGAATGTCTCTATCTACCAGGTTCTCGGGGAATAAAAAGAAAAACACAACACATACTTGAACATGGTACAGAACATGAAGGGTTCCAAAGTCTCTCATGGGCTACGAACTGTTACATATGAACCTGATACATATGGGTGAGAAGTTGTATTCCTTGATGTCAGATATTGACCTCCTGTAGATTCATTGAATACTGTTTTAAAAAGTGATTTTAAAGAAGACTTCAGCCCATCTTCCTTACTTCAGTTACACACACTGTCACCATCCCACTGCGCTTCATTGTCTAATTGCTGAGGCTAACAGTGTATTTTGGATTAACTCATATCAGTCAGTTCCAGCTGTACACGTGTGAAATCTTCCAAACTACAGAGATTGATTTCTTCCCTCCTGTCTGTATACGCATTACCTTTCCTTTCTCTTAAACATGTTTTCCTGTTGAACCAGTAATGTATGTTTTTAATAATTTTCTTTGGGTGAAAATTACATAATTAAAACGTTGATTTTACAGGCCTCTTTGGTTACAATGAAACAGCCCAGTGAATTAATTACATATTTTCATTAAAGGGGTGCTTGTTATAAACCTTAGGGAGCCATCATGAGAAAATCAGCTTGCAACAGGTGGTCGATATGAGGGAAGATATGTAGACTAACATTATACTGCTGGCAATCTGTTATTTGTTCGGCAAGCTGGGTTATATAATCAATAAAATTGCACACTCTCTTCATGTTATATGTATTTTTACCTGACTTACCAAATGTAATTTTCTCTCTGACAATTTTCTCTATTTACCCACCTCCATATCCTGTGGTTCTAACACCCTCTGCCCCATTAACAGAAGTGCTATTCTTATACAACAGACATGGCATTGTGTGATAGTTATGAAATCTCATCTTTATATGGTAAAGTGGCGTAGTAATTACCCCAATCCTCCATCTCTGACATGGCACCCCGCTTTTTATTGCCTTTCATATCCTTCTGACTTATCTCAGTGGCAATATTAGTTACAACGGTTTGTTTAAAGTGAGCTGCGTAATGAAGTCATAAAAAGGCGCATCCTAGGGCAACAGCTTTAAAAAATATAAATAAATAAATAACGCAGAGACTGCCATGCGTAACAAAATTAAAACCATTCTCCTAGCCACCGGGGGGATGATATGCCTCACTCACACTTCAGTGATCTGTTACGTTATGGCACAGTCCGATGTCTGCGGATGCAACAGCATACATAAGATTTATATAAAGATAAACATTGTGTTATAATTTCAATCGGAAGCTTTGTGAATATATAAAACACAAACACTATACCATCCCCCAGGTGTCCAAAGAGAGAAATCACATTATGGGCAGTCCACCGTGACCCTGAACTGGGTGAAGTGGTTATTAAAACTGGATTCACTCCTTCACCACAGCATGCAGATGAAAACATAGAGACAAAAACAGATTTCATAGCAATTACATTATATGAATGTGGCTAACACAACAATAAGGAAGAGTGATACAAAAATAAATGAAGTAGTAGATGGATTTTTCTTTTTGTTATTGTTTCAGACACTACAGGAAGGAGTTAAATGATACTCCCAGGGTTATGTATGCAACAGTGCGTGTCAGTTGTCTTCCTAATTGCAATGCCCTGGTTGCTCTCGTGATTTGATTCTACCAGACGACATACAATGGGATCTAATGAAATTGCAAATCTTCAAGCTAGACTGTTCCCATTCACTTACGATTTAAAGGTAGTCATTCGTGCTACGATGACCCCTTTTAGCTCGATACCAGCAGGGCCATTGCAGGGAGCTTCTGGTAAAGTTTGCCAGTAATCTTTGTATGAAAAGCGCTGAAGTGAATTTTCATTGTCTGACTCAAAGCCAAATAAGCGCACAGCGTGGCTAGAAAAGCCCGGCTTCATCACAATAGCCATCCGACCTGCTTATTTATTTAATGCAAGTTGCATTGGAGCAAATTATAATTATTAAGTTATTAGCATACTTAGGCAGCTTACATTATTTTCAGACAGATACAAATATATATACAAGCATGAAACAACAAATTAGAAAGCATCACAGAGTCTAAACACGAAATTTGATAAGCAGGGTGAGAGAAATGCATGCAGAAACATAAGATAGGACATTGACTATGTTTTTAGAGTGACCAATCTGCAACAACACAATCATAGCCTTATTAGAAGTCACAGCTGGTGGGAAAATCCATTTTATTTTTTATGTTTCTAAAGAATCATTACATCAATACTAATAATTAATAATACATGGAATTATTTGCCAAACAATGCCAAATCTGCAATTCATCCCATTTTAGTTAACCCAGTAGAAACACAGCCCATATCTTATTGGCAATGAGAGTAGTCTGTATGGGAGAGACCCTAAACCTAGCCCACACCTTAGAAAAGCAACATCAAAAACATAATAACAAGAGTACCCCAACCATTGCATTTTTAGTTTTAGTTTTGTTGTTGTTTTCTTATTTCTGAAGCAGCACAACTCAAACCATCTTAGTCAACCCACTACAAAACCACATCACATGACAATCATGAACACGGACCAATACAGCAAGAACTGCTCAGAGCCGGTCAGTGACAATGTGGAAGCAGTCATTCACAATTACTTTAGCTCTCCCTCTGTCTCTGCGTTTACCAGTGTCCTTTGTGTTTCTCAGCTGGGGCAGTTAAAGAATCTTTATCCAATTTTACGTCTGAATCCTCTTTCTCTCTCTGCAGGCATATTTGGCAGAACATCAGCGCCTCAGACTTGTGCAGAAAAATGTGCATTGTATTGTCATGATATCAGCACTTACAATGTAAATGAAAGATGAAAGAGTTGAAGTCCAAGTACTCTGGAACCCCATTGTGTGTGTTTGATTAGACTGAGCAATGGGGAAAAGGAGTTACCGCAGTTTTGGTCTTGAAATCCACTCTCCTGTGTGGGATTACACTGTTGGACTACCTAGAACCTGTAACCCATTGTTTTTAAATCAACTCACACCTGAAAAAGCTCATCAGCACAAGTCTGTAACACACTGTGAAGCTTCTGTAATGGGGTGAACTAATCTAACTCACGACACACCTTCGTCAGCCTTATAAGGAATGGCATGGAGGCCTGGCGCGAGGGCATTGGAAAGGAGAGATTGTGCTGGGATTATGCCATGGACGGGGAGCCTAAACGATGGGAGAGGAACAGTGCATTGAGTGCATGGTACACTGCCAAGAACATGGGTACTGTCACAGTGTTTTTTTTAAAGTTCACTTGAACAAAATGCATAGGCAGCAATGGGGAAGTGTAGCGTTGAGAGAATCGGTGCCTAATTCATCATTATCTGGGAAAATTCACAGGCTCCTCCAGAGATCAGTCTGAGTTGTGGTTTCATATTTCAGCTTTCCCCAAAATCTTCAACTTTTCGTAAATTGGAGAGGTAATATTGTTAAAAGAAAAAGTGGGTTTGTTGACAGGGTAACATTTTAGAATAAATAAGGATGAGCTTCTAAGACTAGTATATATTTACAAAAAATTGGAATTAAAAGTGTTTCTTATTTGAAAACCCCAGTGTTTTTATTTTAACTTTTTTCATTGTAACTTTAGATTAAGATCCATTGCTTTCTTGATGGGTGAAAGGGGGGATAAAAGGGCACAAATCAAACATAGCATGAATCAAGTAATTATTCAATCTGTCTCCTATTTGTTGCTTCCCTATGCTGGTCACACACCTGATTCAATAAGCAGGTACATCCTCCCTATGACACTGTTCACCTGAAGTAATCAATCCGGTAATAAGCCGGTGCAGCTGCTCTCACACTTTTACAACGTCATCATCTACAAACCCTGCGATCGGTCCCACCCTGCAACTGCTTCATATATAAAGTGTAATTGCTCCTTTGTCGACAGGGTTGTGACAGTGAAACAGGAAAGAGCTGAGTGGTTAAATACAAAGTGTTCCTGCATTTTAAACTGCATGAGTCATAAAGGTAGTTTCAACAAATGTCTGAACTCTAGAGTCCTTAACCAAGTCCTTCTGGTCGGGTTATTACTGGGATTTGGTGACTGTAATGTAAAAGATCTAGATTAAGTAAAAGATAAGTGAGGAGATAAACATTGTTTTTCCAAATACTGAGTGAAACACATTACAATTAATTACTTTTCTGTTTCGAAAACCTTCATATTTTCTCCAAAGTCTAAACATTGCATTACTATAAACAATGAATTTCCTCTTTCTTGTCATACTTAGAAGTAAGCCTTTCTGTTCAGATGAAATTAGTAGGATTATACATTTTTAAGTGTAATATTGGCTCATGCCGAGCTTCAGTAGACTTCAAAATGTTGTTCATAGCGTCTGGGATTTCAACTGGAAACAAATGTGCAACATCTATCTAAGTCATGAAAAAACAAATCAAGGGGGGAGGCTACTGGTCTGTTTAGCCTTTTGCTAGTAGCTTAATGATTCAATAATTTCATCAAACTGTTTGGTCAAGGATCTTAGAGAGCCTGCTTCAGCATGGCTGGGACATTTTTTCCAGACATCCCCAATTGTCTTTGTACAGCTGTGTCTCCTGGTTTCTGTCCTGAATGCTGCTTAGTGTGTACTTGTGCCCCAAGGTCTTTGTTCAATGCCTTTACGGATTGTGAATATTTATCCTCTGTAATTCATTGGCCTGAGATGTTTGGTTTTGTTAGTCTGTATGAGTATAAGATTCCTTGTTTTGCTTTTCAAAATAAATAATTAAATCAGCCACTTTTACAATGAGCAACATGAAAATGAAGGGACAAAACCATTTTTAAATTTTTGAATAAACCAATGCAGCAGTTAGAGTTTAAGTGTATAACATTACCAATATCTTTTATGGGGAAAACAGTTTATAATTCCTGTTTATGTGGCCGAAAATACTGCTGGCATATCTAGCAGATGAATTCAATACCCAAGATGTTTTAGCTGCATGAGCATGCTTAGTATTACTAATATTATATTCAAAGACTCCTACGAGCACATCGTGTTAGAGAACTGTCAGTAGAGGCTCATTGTTGGTCTTGAGAAGTCCTTGATTTATGCTGCAACAGACAAAATAATCTCATTAATTCACCTCGGTCTGACTCATCTGATGTAGGGTGTATTAGTTTATATTATTTTCTCAAATCTCAGAGCACATCCAGGACCCATAGGTTATAATTCTAATGCTGTTTTTTTCTGATCACCGCACTTATGAAAGTTTTCCAAAAGTCCAAAAGATTTTCTTTTTAAACCACTTGCTTTTAACTCTGAAAATACCAGGCTCTTTGTGGTTTTGGATTACTATGCATCATTTTTAGAACCAGAAATGTAATTCATGAAATAATAATCATCAATATCTGTACTAGGGGCCATAATAGCAATGATCTACGAGTGCAACCCAGTGCCTCAGCATCTGGTGATGCGCTCTATTCATGGCCTTTGGACCTTGCTGCTGGTTTAGTCTTATTGGTGTTGTGCAGGTACCTGTTGGTCCATGCTTCCCATTCAGTTTGTTGTTCTTCAGTTCCCAGTCAAGTGTGGCTCTTGGCCTCGGCCCCATGTCTTGTTTTCAGTTTTCAGTTGAGCATGGCCTTGTAGCTCTTGATTCTGATTTGGTCTGATTGGTGGTGCCCAGGCACATGTTGGTCCCTGCTTCCCATTCAGTCAACTGTTCTCACTTCCCAGTGGAGCTTAGCCCCCCACACACTTTCTTTTATTGTTTTATTGTGCTTAAGTCAAAGCCTCATCTCCATGTAGGCTGTTGCCTCAGAGCTGGCTTCCTGAAGCTTTGTTGCTGGCTTCCCTCGCAACAGCTTGGGTACACACTATCCCATCCCCCTTTGGGTAGGAGTCTTGACCTGAAAGATAACGATAGATTTGCTAATGCAACACCGGTTACCTGAAAAAGAGAGTACTACCCAAAGGCTGCAAGGTCACCTGAACCTGTTGGCTCCAGCAACAAAATGCAGTATGTCTGTACTAGTTAAAGCAGCCAGAGGGGCGGTCGACCCGAGTGACAGCGCAGAGCGGTACCGTGCAGTATCCCTCTCCCTTGGGGCAGTATTCTCTTTTCCAGATAACCAGGTTCGCATTTGCAACTCATCATTTTAATCAGTTTAATGGCGTTCTCTATGGCAGCACAACAAAGCAAAAACCTTTTCATGGAAATCCATTCATTGACTTTAGGGACAGTTTAACTTTGAAGCATTGATAGATGCATAATTAGTCATCCCTTAGCTGAAACTTTTCTGGGAAGTATGCCAATGGGACTAATATGAAATTCAATGAAATGGTCTTGAAAAGGGGCCAAATAGTAATTCATTTTGAACTTACTTACCTTTTGGTGGAAAATGTTCCTGAACTATGGGTATGGCAATAGCTGAAGGGAGAACAGGGCTACTGCAATGCTTTGTCACAAGACAGTTATAAATTCACTCACAAAGTTGTCTTAATGTCCTTTCAAAGTTTTACCAAGTATGATAATTTTAATGGGAGCTCAATGCCAGAGTTTAAGGGCAATGATAAAGGACTTAGATAGCCCAGTAATATCTTTGCAAACAGTGTGCTTATTGAGAACATGGCACATACAGGTTAATGCAGAAGAAAAGGTTTCATAATGTTCTGTGCTTTCTGCACAGCTCTTTACTTTAGTATGTTGTCCCTCAAACTGATATATCTCAGACAGGAGGTGTTCAATTAGCTGAGGTTTTCACTGCAGATGTCCACAAGTCTCCCTCTGAAATGGAAATCAGTAATTCGCTCAGCATACCCCCAAAATAAGTCATTAAATTTCAGCTATGAAAGTTCTTACTAACCATGATGAGTTTTTTAACGTTATAAATGAGGGTATTTCAAGTAAATGTCACTTTATTTATAGAAAATGAAATAAACCAAATTATATAATGGTAAAATTGATATTAAAATATTTATGGAATTTAAACCACTCAGAGACTGTGGACATGTAGCTTTGAATAGTGTTATTAAATGAGCTCTATGAACCTATTTTAGAAAATAAATAACACTGGCTAAATATGTATGAGAATGATTTATTCTGTTAGTTATTGTTACCTCCCAAGTTATCGATTCAGTCTAAATGAATTTACGTTGTATACTGAGGTCAATAAACTCTCCGGACTGGCTGCCTGTTGGCTTAACTCTCATGGCTCTGATAACAATCATTCGTAAACCTCTAAAGCTGGCTACAAACAAAGTTTATGAACAAATGTGTTTAATGTAAGCAAAGCTTTAAAAGTATGAATAAATTAAATGAAAACTATATTAAAACTAATAAACATTAGACAAATATCTGCAAAATTGTGAGAATTATTGACAGGCCCTCACAAACTTCTATATGGAGCAGAAGTTTTACATTGGTGATTTCAAGACATTTATATCAGGATATTGTTTGTGGCACAACAGAAAGACAACAGCAGGGGGTGAAACATAAATTAATCAGGAACCAAAGAGATCAAGCATATCAACATCACCATCAAAGAAGGGTAAAACAGCTGCTTGAACAACAGGTAGTCCACAAGATCAATAACAATAAAGAGATTACATCGCCCATGAGAGAGAGTAAATCGTTTTTCATTTGCCTTTACCGGTGGGATTATTGGACATTAGTTTTCTTTCAGAGGGTCATTTAGATTTCTGTCCACCTTTTGCAGACACACACAGGCACACATTTGCAGACTATTCTATTTTTGGTCAAACAATAAATCATATTTCTGCTGTGCATGCAGCAATTCTCAGTTAACAGAACCTGTTATCCAGTTATATATATATATATATATATATATATATATATATATATATATATATATATATAATGTAATATACTAAACTATATTAGAAGGGTTCATGAATTATGTATCACTAACGTCCTCAAGCAGTACAATTTAAATTGGTCCCCAGGAAATGTAATCCTTCAATTGCAAAGTATTAAAATATCAGCATAGTACTGTAGCATATTAGCATTTGGAGGGAAATGAAACAAGCAGGAAGGCTGTAAATCACGCCAAACAGAGATTTCATTGAAACAACGTGGCTCAGTGGCTTAAGTCAAAGAAATTGCTGTAATCTTCTGTTCTTATTGAAATGCAGTACGAGATTGACAAAGCGAGATGCGGGATGTTCAAGACTAGAAATATAGCCCCGCCAACCTGACATTAACAATTGCGCATGATGGTTGCAGTCCGAGGACAGTCCAAAAGTGAGTGACTTGTCAGGAAACGCATCAGGTCAGACAATCCTGTGGGCCCAAAAAGCCGCTCTAGTGAGGCGGCAAGCTCGTTCATCCACAGGGTGAGATAGTCCAAGACAGTCACAGAATACTGCTTCACAACAATACATACAAATGTGTTTTTAAATTCAAAACAAATAAGTGCAGTTTAATAGTCAAGGAGTGTGCCAGTTCTGCTTCAGGGATGTTTTTGTTTAAGATTGTTTTGTAATGAAGTTAAAAGATTTTAGTTTGTTTTGTTTTTGTAATGATTGGGTAAAATAAGTGTGAGGTCATCAGATAAAACTGTTTCTGTAGTTTACAACACCGATTGTGAACTGGTGTGAGTGATTCATTGTAGTGAGGATTGGCTTTGCTTGCTTGACTGAGGGAATGAAAGGGGAGGTGGTGGCAAACAAAGTACGCTGGGTCGGGGTGATATAGACTGGGTATTTACAGTGCCAGTAGAAAGTTTTTAAACTTTTTTCACAATGTTCTGCTCCCGAAATAGTATTATAAATTCCAAATTCATAATAAAGATGCTTTTATTGTTTGTTTTTGGTTTGTAAATTATGAATTATACTGTTTGAGTCATGACTATGTATTGTTATTTATTATAAAATATATTTTGACTTTGCAAATGTGTGAATGTGGAAAATAGATCAAAGGAAACTTGTCTTGGTGGAATTGAGTGATTTGAAATGATAATGTGTGCGCCCCTCAGGTTTTGCAGCTCGGTCAGTGATTCGGTGAGGTGAGTAATTGCTCCAGGAGGAGACATCCCAGCTATACTGTGTTTTCTTTATTCATGCTTCCCATCTTAAAAAATGCAGCAGCTCAGTGAGAAGCTGCTAAAGATCCCCCGCTAGTAAAGGTTTATGGTGGAAGGAGACATTTGCAAATTGGTGTTATAAATGACACTGTAAATGCATGCACTATTATTATTAATCTCTCCTGGTGAGAAGAAAGGTGGAGGGGATTGTTTGCACACATCCACTGTTGCTTTCAGTCTTTATACCCATGATGTGTGATTCTGAGCAGGTGGAAAGAAGTGGTACATTTAAAGAGCCTTTTTAGTTACTTCATAATTGATTTAATCTTCTTAATTTCTCTTATTTTTTAGACATTTTTGAAGGTCTTTGGAGGTATTTTAAACTACGAAAAACAACTTGACTCACCCCTTATGAGTCCTTTTTAAATTCAGCATTGTGAAAATCCAAATAAGGTGCACAGTAATCTGATACAATTTTATGTACCACACCAACAGTTTTCTTTACAGAGGATTGTGGCTTAAATTGTGTTTTCCTGGATAATTACATTGTGTGTGTGTTGTCTTGATATTTAACTTTGTCACTGTTCCTGAAGTAATGTCACCATGTCATGTTTATAGTTGCCTGAAGCTGCCCAAGGGACTGAACAACACATTCAGACACTTCTGATATGCATGTCTGTGAAACCGAGAAGAATACAATATAAGGGATATTTAATGCACTTACATTTTATTGGTCTGTTTAAGAAAATATTGATGCAATATGCACAGAAAGAAGGCATCCTTATCTCTGAGCCAAGAGATTTCCAGAGTAGTTTATTAAATGAAAAAAACAACACAATGCTTTTCTTTCTTTTGGAAATTTAGGGCTGCATTTATATCCCCAAGGATTGCAAGACAGAAAATAATTTCTTACAACCTGTACAATACTAATATTGTCGCAATGATTGCATGGCAAAGCACCACACCCAGAGCATTAACAGTTTTTATGGTTGGTTGGTTGTATCTGAACAAACATAAAATTAAACTTCATAGTTAAAAAGGAGAATCTTGAGCTTCCTGTGTATTTCTTGTGCATAATTGTTTAAACCTCTGAAGACTTTGAATGCATTACAGTGATAATGAGTCAATCCCTGTTCACTTTAGTATCTGAGATTCAGTTATACTTTTGGACAATGAGAATTAAGCTTTGTTTTTCAGACACTTATACTAGTAGTGTGGGGGTAAATATGTATTTATTTGGTCTACTAATTACTAATTACGAATTACTAATACTAACTTCTAATCAAAGCCATGAATATCTTGAAGAAAGTTTTTTGGATTTGTTTTTTCATTTGATTTGTACTTATTTAGGTGAGCTCCAGTGTTTAATTACTCCAGGGTGGACCTTTATTATTATAGTACAAATTAAATATATTTACCAGATTCTTTAAAACTGAGTGTGCAACATTTTGGGAGACCAGAAAGAGTAACCAATAAAAGGACAAACAAGTATTGATAATTAAGCACTTACAGCTTTTTGAAATATACTGCCCAGCCTAATAATATGTCCAATAAATTATTATAACTACACACAGCTTCTAAAACAAGCCTGCACTTCAAAAAGTCCTGCTTCAGCAGAAATCACAGTTTGGCCTCATTCTGCTGTCTGGATATGTACCAGAGATGAACGTATGAAACAAATACAGAAAACTGAATATCTATAGCTATATTCCACTGAGAGAACACAAGGGAACACAAGGGCAAAGCTCACTCTTCAGTGGTTTGTTAATTATATGAAAGGGCAGTTCATTTATGTTAAAATCCCAAATAGTAATTCTTCTGAGATGTTGGCAATTGACAACATTATTGAGTAGATAAAAATAGTGCTGACTAATGCAATAAAGATATGGAGAAAACTCACCCACCAAATTGCATGATGTTTTGGATACAAAGTTAAAACATTTATAGTCTGAATAAAGATGGCATGCAAGAACTACAAGTTCTATCTTCGCAACATATTCTTTAATAAATGTTGCACCTATCATTACATTTACTCAGTTTTCCTTCAGGGTAACTTGTTTACATTTTTAAAACAAATTAAGACTCAAGACCTTTGGTTGAGTGACAAGTCAAGAGTTGCAGTGTGACATGGCCTGTATTCTGCATTTGTTTCATGACTCACTAAAACTAGAAAGACCAAAGTAAACAAGAATGTACAGCAAAAGTAACATTAAAGGTTAGGACAAGGTTACAGGAAGACTTATGTTCTGTTTTACAGAGGCCAATATGTTCAATAACATTTACAGGTCAACACTGTGATTCAGAGCTGAGCTGGAATGGTGGTGCAAGGTTTTAAACTAAACAGAGAATCGGCTTGTTAAGTACATTTTAGTGAGCCATAAATGGGTAATGTAAATATTCATAAATATAAAACTCAATTCTTACTGTAATACTCCCTTTCAAAATATGCATATGTTTGGAAGTGTGTGCTAAAATGTTTTATGGTTTGCTTTTGTTCTCCAATAAAAACCCTGTATCGTCTCAAGAGTGGCATACGTACAGTCAATACACATAACATTACAGCAAAAACATTATCTTTCCCCTGCAATAGAGAAACGCTTTACATCTTTGTAACCGTCAGCGATAAAATACTAGAGGACAATTATTGTGTCTTACACAGACAGTGTTTGAAATAAAACTTTAATAAAACTATGCTTTATGCGTTCTTGATTGCATACCAGGGAAAGAAACGACAATTCAACAGAAACATAACTTTTATCACTGCGGGGCATTTGTAAGAACTTCACAAGGCCTTTTAAAGCTGGAGTGTGTTTCATATTCCTGACCTGCTCCAGAGATAAGAGCAAAGCGATTTTCGTAATTTCTGGTCTTCTTGTCGGAGGATGAAATTTAGGGGGAGAAGATGAGAAATAATTCCATAAAAGGAGTTAATTATATATATATATATATATAAACACTTTTTCACCCCAAACAACTGTTTCCATTTAGAAGCTGTATTTCTTTTTTATCAAGATGAAGCTGTGCTCATTGCTTATTGTGTAATACATAAATGTTAAACAATTTAGAGGTCACTTGAACTTTGTATTTGAAGCCCAAACAATCAAAAGCAGGCAATATGAAGATTTTTATGATTATTTATTCTTAGCATTTGTTCCAAACTGTCTTTGTGATTCTGCTTAGAGGAGAGATGCTGGAATACAAATAATAACATTGTACGACTCCAAGACTGTAGGAAAAACATCTTTAGAGCGATTCTACTTCTCTCTCAGATTTTTGGAAATGACGCTTTGTTAATTCCTTAAACCTACACATGAAGACACCCCAGCTGAAATTGAACAATTAATCATATAAAGGAATCATGCTTGATTAAATAATGTGTGCTAAAGAATATAATTAAGATCTGCTTCCTCTGGGGCTACAGTGTAGTCAGATCGTAATATAAAAGGAATGTTGATTAAAAATGTTAATAGATATATTCCAGCATGAGTCAGGATAGATGCGTGGGAACACGGAGACATGAGTTTGTGAACTGGGGATCTTAGTGAACACTGTGTAGGTGTCTGTAGGCTTTCATTGACACAGGGGTATATTTAAATGCACCTTTTCTTGACTCATTTTAATTTAAATTAAGTTTAATACAATTTTATAATTATATATATATATATATATATATATATATATATATATATATATATATATATATATATATATATATATTATTGTATAAAACAATACAATGCTCAATATGTTGATATTGGATGAGATTTTTTTTTTTTTTAAAGAAACACCAAGTAATGCCTTTCTTTTGTTACTTTGTTTGGTTAGTTTGTTTTGAAGAGTCACAGAAATCCAGAGAGAGATGCACCTCCAATCAAAAGGTTTTTATTACAAGCAGCTGCAAGGAAGAGGTTCAAGAGGCAATCTCAAGAACAGTTAGTTACAAACTACAGGCACTTTAATGAAGACCAGACAGGAGAGAAAGATAACAGGCCCACGTCTGTCCCGTGATGAGTGGCAGCCTGAAAACTGCTCAGGTAGACCCATATAGAGTCAAACCGGGGAGAATTAAGGCATACGTAATGTTTAATATAAGGGGGTTTGTACGATGTATCAAGCCCATCCTCCACTCCATGGTACACACACTTTTGTAACACTTAAATTGCTTATTGTGGAAACTGTAAGTCTCCCACTGAAAAAGGGTGTCTACCAATAAATAAATAAATAAATAAATAAATAAATAATAGACCAGTCTAAAAACAATTAGAAGATGGTTTTACCCACAGCGCTCCAATATTTTGACTTCAGAAAGAAACAGGGATAAGCTGGGCTCTGGACCCGTCAGATCCTGTCACAATCAGCTGCTGCTGCTGTCGAGGATGTCGTTTAACTAGCGTGTGGCCTTCCTCCCTCCGGATCAGAGAATCCACTCCCACCGAGCCGCCCGCCGAGGCGGGAGGTACAGAGGTTATACTGAATAATTTAACGGGGGTCCTGTCCCCATTGTAAACATTGTGACCTGCAGTGGGGGTTGGAATTGCATTTGACACCATTTCCCTTATGCAATCTGAGAAAGAAAGCTATCCAGATTGACAATGCTGATATTTTACTTAACAACAACAGAAACGTAAAAATGCATATGGCACCAGGATCCCAAAGCACCGACACTAGATAACATTAATAAAACAACACGTAATTAACTCTGACACAGTTGTCTTTTATTATTCAGCACTTTTGCTTAATGCAATTTCAGGTGCATATAAATTAAATCCATCTTTGCGTTTCATTACAGTGTTTCATGTCTGTCAGCTGCCTCCCTTATATCACAGGTTTTTCATCACATGAGTGGCATGTCTGTCTCGCACAATTTATCAATGTATTGAGCATTCATTCTCTTCATCCTGACTATTGTCAGCCTAAGTAAATTTTATTAAGAAGAATTTTATACAAAGTTTTGAGGTTTTTAGATTGTTTAAAAGAAAATATATATAAAACATATTTGGCTCAACTTTTGTTATTTTTAAATGCGCTGTATAAATAAAGATTGATTTGATTTGATTTGAACAAGCCTTCAAGGGCCTAACCATATATCTCTATGACAACTGAAGTGAATGGCTGAATCACTTTTGTTAGGACAACCTGCAATTATATGGAATTTGCTTTCAAAATGGTGTTAGATGCAGGTTAGTGCAGGTTAAGTTAAAGTAATAAAAAAAGGGCTCGACTTATGTAATCACCCCTGAAACGTTTGAAGATAAAAAAAGCTGTAAACAGAAATTCACAGGAACAGTCTTGTGTTCTCCTAGGAATCGATGTGTCTATTTGGACTATGATGATTACCAAGCACACGATTTACAGTACATCGGGGTGCTTATTACATTGCATTTGTTCACATTGCAATGATTACAGTGCTTATCTTTTATAAACAGTCAGGAATTATTGGAGCAATGGCAATTCTGTTCGCAGGCTTTCAAATAGTCAACAATTGCCTGGAAAGTGCTTGATTTTTATTATCTTGCTTTGCCAATTAAATATCTGCTGCCTCTGTGAATCAACATCTAATTGCACTAATTATATAGTCCAAACTTTGGCAATAAAAATATATTAAAACATTTGGATGCCTCCATCTTTAAATGTTTGGTTTAGTAAATTTGACACATTACATTACTTTAAAATGTTAAAAGTAGAAAACACACAATCAACAAAAAATATAGGTGCCAAGTCAAAAATACACAAGTCAAAATATAGAACTCACTTACTAAAGCTCCAAAAACGATTTATTGTAATCTATACTCTTATTTTTAAGTTTTTGTCCTGTCGGCCTTTATCTGAACAATACAAAGCAATACATTGACTCCTTTAAATAATGCGATAGGAATCCTAGGTGCGAACTCGACACACTCAACACTTAATGCTATCCAATCATTATCACGAAGCAAACAATCAGAGAGTGTGACGACGAAGAAAAAATTAAAAAAGAACACTTAAAGTAATAAAAAACAATATTATAAAGGCCAACATAATTCCCGACATATAAATGCAGTCAGAATAGTGATGTGCTCTTGATAATACAATTCTACTTCTTTGGAGATTTTCAAGCACAGCATTGCTAAGTGAACAAAAGCTTTTGCATCTGGATTTTAGAGAGATAGTAGCACACGCTCGGTCCAGCAAGAGGGCACCTAGTTTTGAAGGAGGCCGCTGCAATGGACTCACACATTATAAGTAATTTATATGCTGACATCTTAAGTATTAATAAGCTATTGCAAAATAATGTAGGAATGTGGAATGGTTAAAGGAAAATAAAACAGTTCAGATAAGAGAATAAATTACATGATTTCTATTGAGATTACATTATTAGTGTCATTTTAATTTTTTATTAGGCCCACCACATGTCCTAATATGTATAAATGGCCAAGACTCTGCTAGTGTTAATAAACTGGTTAGATCCGCTGATGAACCAATATGTGGAAAAGTAGGAGATACTATCTTATAAGCAAATGCATGTTCTAGAAAATCTTTTTTTTCAACTCGGGAGCATTTATTTTCATTCCATCTGAGCTCTTACTAATTATATAATCAGACTTATTTGCTTAATTTAATGGGTTTAACCCTTTTGCCAGCTTTAGCAATCAATGCTTTAAAGAGCTATACAATGTGCTTGATTGCAGCAGCCCTCCAGCTCTGGAGTTGTGCAGCATTACTCCAGTTTAAACAAACGGTAAGCCGCATCCATTTAGCGCTGATATAACGTAAACACGGCTAACATATGGAGTGTCCTCAAGGCAAAGGGAATTTTGCAAATGGCTAAGTGCCTGACATCTGCTGGTTCAAAACCAAATAGTATATGTTATCCTGGCCAAAGTCATTTTGTTTTGGTATATATCTGCTTTATTGTGTCCGCTACCTGCATAGAAAAGGAACTATTATAAGAGCATAAGTACATTAGTTACAATACAAACAACAGAGGGCTATCCGGCATATTGTGTCCATTTAGTTTTAAGTAGCTAAGTGATCCCAGACTTTCACGCTGTTGTTTCTTAAATGAACCGAAAGTGAGCTTAACTACTTGATTGAGTTGTTTCAGACGTCCATATTTAACCACAAGTTCACTTTGCTTTTGCACAGACTGGCTGTGGTATAATACAAGAGTTCATTGCGCAAAAGTAAGTGTTTCTACAACTTTTTCTGTTCTGCTTTGTTGTGTAAACAGAGCTGTGTATTAAGAACATGAGGATAACTGACACTCAAGCTAAGTGGATGGAGTAAATTAATCGCTACAATGTTTTTAGGTATACAGCTCTGGAAAAAATTAAGAGACCACTGCAAAATGATCAGTTGCTCTGGTTTTACTATTTATAGGTATGTGTTTGGGTAAAATGAACATTTTTGTTTTATTCTATAAACTACTGGCAACATTTCTCCCAAATTCCAAATAAAAATCTGAATGGAATGGAATGGCTGCCATACAAGTAGAGATACTGATTTAAGAACAATTTGCAGAGGTCTCTTCATTTTTTCCAGAGCTTGTATATGCATCTATTTGAATCCTTTTCTATTTACAGTCCTGATTCATTGGATGAGAGCAATGTGCCATTCTTCAAAATGCTCAATAATAACTTTGCCAATACTTTAGATTCCCTAGCTTTATACTAATTGAATACTGTCTAACAAAACAGAGTTTGCGACTTCAGGCTGTTACTAAAGAAATGGGAATGCATGCAAGACTATGGGACTGGATAAGCAACCGGACGAAAATAGCAGCGAGAGTTTCTATGAAGCCGAATGTCAAAGCGAGCGCTGAGTGCAGTCCCACTGGGGCTGTGCTTACTCTCCCACTGCTGTTACTTCCTATAAATATTTCACATGGGGAAATGGCCTGTAATTCTGAACTGAGGGAAAAACATATTTTTCAGGCATAATGTTCAGGCATAGTCAAACAGCTAATAATTGAGTAGGTTTATAGGTTGATATTTTATCCGGCTACCCTGCTAAGAAAACCTCATGTCATGTTATTCAGGCCAACAGTAGTGTCTCCCGGTGAGGTGAGGATCAAAAACTGTGCTACGAGGAAACTACAAACTCTATGAAAAGTTTTGAATAAGATTTGCTGCTTCAGATCCTATTTCTGGGCCAGCAGTTAAGAATGTATTCATCAAAGTAGTTGCTTCAATAAAATCCCAGCTGTATATATGAAAATAATGCGATATATTGTAACAATTGCAAGTCACCTGGGGTAAGAAATATAATAATAATAACAATAATAATAAAAGTTCAAGGTTTTCAGCAATAGATCATTTTGCAGAGACCCACAAAACCTATGGGATCGTTGCTTTCCAAGAATAGGCTTGCCCCCCCCTTTTGAGGTCTTTATGAATAATTCAAAAGAACGGTTCCATTGACATGCCATTAGACCCAGGAGTGTATTTACAGACAGGATGACTTACAAACTGCGTGCCATTGAGGAAGATCTGTGTATTGCATCTGTGTGTTTACAGTTTCTAAATTCAGAATGTCGAAGGATTCGGGCAATTTTCATCTAATGCCGAAACTAAATATATCTTTCTAGAACATTATACACACATTTGACATGATAACCAGGTCTTAACAAGTACCCAAAAGTGTAATATCTTAAGTGCTATAAAGTCTGTCCAGTGTTTTTTTTTTCCTGGCCTCCTGGCAGATGGACTAAGAGACACAGATGCTTGATTTATCTTGAATGCAATGCAGACTGCTCAGGTGAGAAGCTGCGGTGTTTTATAGCAATGATATCAAATGCCATCAACCTGTTATTGGAGAAATTGGGGCAAAATGAAAGAATGTGGTAAATAGAAACCCATTGATCCTGGCAAAATTGGTCGATGTGTGATAGCTGATAAAACATAAGGTGGTTAGAGCTTTTAGAAAAAGTAATGACTTTTCCAGCTGAGAGCCCTAACAGAATAAAACTTTAGTAAAGCTCCACAAGGATCTAATATTTTTCTTCTCAGTTTGCTGTTTGTGTGGACAGATGGCTGAGGACCTACCACTGCTGTGACTAGACATCACAGATCATGCTTTCTACAGATATGAATCTGTTATAAATCAATCATATTGGGTGAAGTCAATAAAAATAAATACATAAATAAAGGCTCACGTGATGGTGCATAGAGTTGCACTGTACTGGGTTGTTCAAACAGTTAATTAATTAAGAAATTGATTTTAAAAAACAACATCTTTAAAAAACAATCTGCAATTTCCAGCTCAAACCTACACATAACTTGTTGTAAGAAGTAATAATAAATAATATAATATAAAAGTGTCATAATCCTTACAAAATACAACACTTATGATAAATGCATGTTTGTTAAAGAAAGATATTAAAAAATGGAGCTAAGAGTCTGTGGATTCAATGTGACAGTTCATACATTTTATTAAATGCACATTCATTCAGCCCCATTGTTTGCAACCCGGCGAGCTGAGATGTATCTAACACTGGTGTTTCAAATGATACCAAGATTGTTATTATCTGCAAAGTAGGGAAAAAATATAACAATGCTCGAACCTAATCAATTTTGGGTAAATTTTAAATAAATTATCATAATTCCCTCAGTTTTTATAACATTTTCACCCAGTTTCTCTTAAAAGTTGTATTTTGACTAGTTCACTAAGGGAAAAGTTTACAAAAAATAAGTTTACATTGGAAAGAAAAATCATAAAATCCAAAAATGTAATAATTCATAATTATGCTATTATTTATATTGGAAAAAAGTTGGTAGTGTTGCAATATAGTGTGTCTAATCATGATCAACAATGCAGGATTTGTAGTTTGCATGCTTTTATTTGAGTGGTCCCACATGCCTGTGGCCCTTCTAATGGAGAAATGGCCCTCTTGCAAGTATTTTGTGGTACACATTTTCTCTAAACTTCTCTGCATATGTTAGGTTCTTTCAAATGCACATTATTCCTTCATTTCTTATGCTACTGTCACCCAACAATTTTCAATTTGAGTGATATTTCAACATAACATTGTCATATCAAGATTTCCCATAGACTTTAATGGAGGAAAAGGTCAAAAAGGTCAACATTTCAAAAAATGCATTTTTGTTTTTGTGAAAACACTTGGTGGTACTGAAATATAGTTTGTCTAATCATGATCAACTATGCAGAATATTATAGTACATGTTGTCTAGTTTCATGTGATAGGTGTCACATAACTGTACTCCTTATAATGTCCATAATAAACACTTGTGTGTCTAAGAAGTTCAACCAGGAAAAAATGGGGCAGAGTGTAAAGTGTTAAAAAGTGAGGTGAAGATGGTTGTGGAGAAAGTTCATGAGATATTAGATATGTAATAGTGTTCATGTTGCCAGTATAATTTATCTGAATTTTCCACAGCCTCTTCTCTGCATATGCAGTCTTTCTTTGTTTTGATATTTACAAGCCATTACCATTGGCGCACGTTTTATCGTCAGCTCAGCCATAAGACAAAGATCATTTCATTTGCAGGCTGACTTTTATTGGTTTCTTGACAATTGCCAGTAATTTAACATAACGTATAAAATGCCAGTAGAACACGACTGTCTCATTATTTATCCAGACACTAGTGTTATGAATGAGTAGAAGAAAAAAATCATAGTACTTAAGCAGGGCATGCTGTATCTACCATCTTCTTACATGAATAAACCTCCTCTGTATGAAAACACAGAAAGGGGTCGGGTCCTCGAGTGGAAAACTAACAACAAGTAGATGTGGAATCGACTGAAGTGTGATCCTTCCAGAACAACCGCACAAGGCAAAGCTGCTTAACTATGAAAAAGGGCTGTCTGTTTTAATAGATGGCGCCCTGAGTTGATTCATGGCAGACTCTGGCTCGTGTCAAAGCCATACAGACTTGCTCTATGATGTCTGACAGGAGAAGCGCAAACCGGTGTCCCATTGAGGAGACTTTGGAGGATATTGACATAGTAAGAGTCATAGTAAGAAATATTCAGTGTCTCCGATAGTGTTACTGTAAATCTGACCTGTTTTTATACAGTCCGTTCAATCTATTCCAACAATGTTAGAAACAGGCCTCAGCCAATTAAAGAGATAGATATAAAACACAAGCTTTCCTTTCTGTAACTTGATATTCCTTCCCCTCAATCTCAATGCAACGGCACTCTGCTGTATTAGTAAATTATTAAGACAATATCCGCCCCCCACACACACTTTCTATAGATCATCTTCCACTTTCCTGGATTGAAAGGATATGCCAATTAAATTAGCATTGTTTAATTACTACTTAAAATACATTTTGAGATATACTTTACAGATACTACGCACTGCAAAACTCTTTGCTCTTTGGACTCACTATAAGACACAGAACTGGAAAGTCATAATTCACCTTCAAACACGGGTCAAATTTATACATTGTCAACTATTTAATCTTTTGCACATTGTTGACAGCAATATGGCTGAAGAGTAGACTCTGTCATTCCAGTGGAAAAGATTAGGTAAGCATCTGCCTTTTAAGGTTCAGAGTTTTGATGTGACTGCAAAGCTTGTCGGGTGAAAATGTAACAAACGCAAATGCACAAAGGATGCAATGCACAATTTCAGGAGAAAACATTGCATTATACACTTAGTGTGTAGAAGACTGGGTAAACCTTTCAAAGAATGCAGATTTTCTTTAACTTGCTTTCATTCATTATTTACTATTCATTCATAATTCTCTCTGGTAAATCTCTTGACATATGCACACTGTCTAAAATACACTCCCTAGTGCATGTGAAATTAAAAAAATAGTATGATGTTTCTATATACCAGTGAATAGATCGCATAAGGGTTGTCCGTTGGTGGGTCCCTCTTTGTTTAACCACGTTGCTTAGTTATTTAATTGATCGCTTGAATTGACACAGACTTGTGGGTAGAAGGACAAATCAAACTGTTTTAAAAGCCCGTCTCACAATGAACAGGATGAAGAAATATGAAAAGAAAAGGCCTCAGAGTATTGGATTTGTTTAATCTCTTGTTTGGGAGCAGATGTAGACGGCCCTGCCCTCACAATGTCCGTGACCCCTGCCTTGATGTGCTTTTTGTTTTCAAAGGTCTGTGTCTGCAGTTGAAATGGGAGATTTTTCAAGTGTCCTTCCTGGATCAAACCACTTCTTAGTTTCTGCTGCTTATGTTGCTTAAAGGTGAAGCCAAGTAGATGTCGCTCTATGAATGTGTAAATAACTAGGTGTACCCAAACAATTAAATTAAATATAAGGACATGGTCAGCACAATTAGTTCATATGAGTGAAAAGAACAAACTTCATTACAGACCTCTCTGATGCAGACTGAGGGTTTAGATGTCAGAAGCTTCTTTTTTTAATGTAGACTAATAAAGTGTCTATTTTTTAAAGTTTGTTCATATTCATCTGTAAATAATGTGTGATGTCTTTACCTGCTGCATGGTACTGCATGTACCTGATGGCTTCAGAGCACTTCATGATATCCGCTTAACACAACAACCTTTTCTAGGTTTGAATGAATTACCGGGAGACAGTGATGCCTGAGTTCACCGGCGTCTGACGCAATTGTTTTCGAAAAAGCACAGCAGATGAATCGGTTAATTGCTTTCAGGAAGTGGAAAATGCTTCAACCACATTTTGTCCACTCAACAATACAGCCAAGTTATTAGCCTTCCTGCCAGGCCAACGAGATGGAGACATTTGCCTCAAACTTCCACAACTGCAAAAAATATCCTGCAGTACTGATACAGAAAAAAGAAAGAAAGAAAAAAGTCTTACTAATTGTCAAGTTATTTTCGTGTAGGTTGACGTCAGATATTTTTTCCTGTAGTTGAGTAATGCACAAATCACTGTGCCTTCAGTTGCTTATGTGCACATTAGAATCAACTGTCATTTCCAAAAGGATCTGGGAATTGCAAATGTTAGACTGTGACATTCAAGCTACAGGAGCTCGATAGCACATATAAATCTGTCAGTGTTGTGGGTTCAATCCCAGGTGGGGGACACTGCTGTTGTACTCTTGAGAAAGCTGTATCAATAGGTAACTGTATGTAAAAATAATGTGATATATTGTAACAATTGTGAGTCATCCCGGATAAGGGTATCAGCTAAGAAATATAATCCTTCTATATACATATTTTAGTTATGCACAGACAGTAGACAGTGAGTGTGTGTATGTATATTTATAATTTTTCAGTTTCATCAGCACTTACACTAGAATATTGTTTTTCAGAAAGGGTTAGCAAATTATAGTAGGATTAGCCATTAGTCTCATTTGTAATTGTCCTGTTTTAAATACTACTAATACCAATGTGTTGGTGTGGGGATGGTACTGGGGGGCCTCCTAGTGGTGTAAAATGTTCATCAGCAATGGCACATATTTCGGACAGATATCCTGGTTTGTTAACTATATTTCTTATGATTTCCCCCATAATTTCCCACAAATGATCAAACTGATCTGCAGTATAACTTAAAAGAGGTAAGGTATGGAGTTGGCCTCAAAATGAGTTTGATATCCAGATTTATGTAACAAATCCCATTGTCTAGACCTTTAATACATGTTTGCAATGGGCAGATGGTTTACATTACAATCGCAGTAATTTGTGGTGAGTTTCCATTAGGTAGCAGTGAGAACATCCCAGGGAAAAGCAGTCATAAACTACCAGCTTTGCAATTTGAAACTTGCAAGTGAGTCGAAGTTTTGATTTAATCTGGGCTTTAGCAAAAGAAAGGTATTTTTATAGCTTATGTTATTGCTGTCAACCTCATTGCCTCTGGTGAGGAAAATACAAACAATTGATGGTGCAATTCCAACAAGAATACCTGAAGGAGAAATAGCACTAGATGAAGCCTGAAAAACAACTGCGCCAATGGATTCTTTCATAAGAAATGTGTTTTCCCAAATTCAATCCAGTTTCTAAATCTAATCGAATGTTTCTGCTGGGAAACAATACATTATTCATGGAGCAGGAAAGTGGACAACTTTATGAGTTTCACAAAGGTTCAGGACAAAAGGTTTCTTGGCTTTTATTTCTAAGATAGTAGGATATATAAGTTTGAAAACACACAGTAGCACATGGCAAACACCATGACGAGAGAGCATAAGTGTCAGTAATTATAATAGTTCAAGCATATGAACTGGGCTTGTGTTCAAGATATTTTGAGTTAGAAATATGATTTCCAAACAATTATCCAATATGACATCTGAAAGAAATAAGAAAGCATGAATTGGAGAAAAAGATCTAGATCTTCATTGACGATTCTGTTCTTTTATGCAAGGAAGACGATAAAACAGGTTATATCCCTCATATAATGCAGTCACCTCTTTCTGCTTTGTTGCTTGATTTAAAATCAACCGAGATCCAATTTCTATTTCTACTTCAGCAATGAAAGCGAGACACCCACTTTAATAGGTTCCATTCAAAACCTCGTTGACATCTCCATCAGTAGTCGTTTGTCTATCACATCACCTGCAGAGCATCTCCTAGGGCAAAGGAAAACAAGAAAAATCAATTAAGAGACTCAGTGAGGTGCGATGGCATAAAGACAAACATTTTTATTGGTTTCAAACTGGTGAAATAACACATACATTAATACAAGGAAAGACTATAATATAAAGTTACCTATTTTCCAGTCAAACTTAAAATAAATAAATAAATAAAGTACAAAAACATATACAGATGTGCTCAAATTTGTTGGTACCTTACAACTGAAATAATGCTTCATTCCTCCTGAAAAGTGATGAAATTAAAAGCTATTGCATCATGTATACTTGCATGCCTTTGGTATGTCATAGAATAAAGCAAAGAAGCTGTGAAAAGAGATTAATTATTGCTCATTCTACAAAGATATTCTAAAATGGCCTGGACACATTTGTTGGTACCCCTTAGAAAAGATAATAAATAATTTGATTATATGTCTCCAATCTTGTAATCAGTCATTCAGCCTATTTAAATGGGGAAAGTAGTCGTTTGGTATCATTGTGTGCACCACACTGAACATGGACCAGAGAAAGCAAAGGAAACAGTTGTCTGAGGAGATCAGAAAGAAAATAATAGACAAGCATGGTAAAGGTAAAGGCTACAAGACCATCTCCAAGCAGCCTGATGTTCCTGTGACAACAGTTGCAAATATGATTAAGAAGTTCAAGGTCTATGGAACTGTAGCCAACCTCCCTGGGCGCGGCGCAAGAAGAAAATCGACCCCAGATTGAACAGAAGGATAGTGCAAATGGCAGAAAAAGAACCAAAGATAACTGCCAAACAGATACAAGCTGAACTCCAAGGTGAAGGTATGTCAGTTTCTGAAGTACATCCATCGCTTTTTGAGTGAAAGTGGCCTCCATGGAAGAAGACCCAGGAGGACTCCAAACATAAAGACAGACTGGAATTTGATAACATGCATATTAACAAGCCATAATCCTTCTGGGAGGATGTCCTTTGGACAGATGAGTCAAAACTGGAGCTTCCTGGCAAGTCACATCAGCTCTATGTCCGCAGTCGACAAATGAAGCTTTCAAAGAAAAGAACACCATACCTACAGTGAAGCATGGAGGAGGCTCGGTTATGTTTTGGGGCTGCTTTGCTGCGCCTGGCACAGGGTGCCTTGAATCTGCAGGCCATAATTAAATCTCAAGACTATCAAGGCATTCTGGATCGAAACGTACTGCCCAGTGTCAGAAAGCTCTGTCTCAGTCGCAGGTCATGGGTCCTCCAACAGGATAATGACCCAAAACACACAGCTAAACGCACCCAAGAATGGATAAGAACAAAACATTGGGCTGTTCTGAAGTGGCCTTCTATGAGTCCTGATCTGAATCCTATCGAACATCTATGGAAAGAGCTGAAACTTGCAGTCTGGAGAAGCACCCATCAAACCTGTGACAGCTGGAGCAGTTTGCTCAGGAAGAGTGGGCCAAAGGTGCAGAACTCTCATTGAGAATTACAGAAAATGTTTGATTGCAGTGATTGCCTCTTAAAGTTGTGCAACAAAATACTAGCTTGAGGGTCCCATCATTTTTGCCCATGCCATTTTCATTTGTTTTATTATTTACAATATTATGTTGAAAAACAAAATCAAAAGCAAAGTCTGATTTCTATTAAATATGGAATAAACAATGGTGGATGCCAATTACTTTTGTCAGTTTCAAGTTATTTCAGAGGAAATTGTGCATTTGTTTTTTGTGGAGGGGTACCAACATATTTGAGCACGTCTGTAGCTGCATTAGTCATAAAGCACTTATTCCATAGTAGATTTGTGTTTGTTTTCAGTTATTCTTGTAATGCAAACAAGATAATCTTAAGAGCAATACCTTCTCTAAAATACTGATTAATTTGAAGCACATACTGTGTCACTACTTAAGTCCCACAAATCTTATTTTTTGACATTTTTCTCCTTGCTGTATGGATGGCTCTTTTCCATACTGGAGATTGGAAATCAGATTTATCCAGATGTATTATTTCCTGTTTCCACTGCCAAACCCATCTATCATGCAAAATGTCTTTTTGTCATACACAGTTATATCTGGATTTTGTGACATGTATATGAAACAGAATTCACATATTTTAAGAACTATTCAAATAAACTACATATCCCGCTACAATATGCTCATAGAATGGAAATAGCATTTTTAGATTCAATTAGCTGCAAGGTCTGTATTTCTGATTCTGTTTACCTACCTATCACTACCTACTAAATGTAATAAATAATGTTTACAAAATATCTGCTCGCTAAATATATGTAAATTCCCTACTCCTTCCTCTGAAAGACTCTTGAGCGGGCGGTCCACCGCCAGCTCTTTGCATTTCTTTCCCATCACTCACTCCTGAATCCTCTGCAATCCGGCTTCCGCACAGCTCACTCCACTGAGACGGCTCTCCTGGCAGTCACTGACTCCCTCAGCTGTGCTCGGATGGCCTCCCTCTCCTCAGTCCTCATCCTCCTTGACCTCTCCGCAGCATTTGACACCGTTGATCACTCCATCCTCCTCTCTTGCCTCGCTGACCTTGGGATCTCTGGGACTGCTGTCACCTGGTTAATAATAATATATTGATAGAGAAAAAATGTAATCCATATTTGATATGCTTGAACATTTTGCATTCATATTTATACATAATTGAAACACAAAAAGTAGGGAAATGTTGACACTAAATCACACTGTATGAAGTATAGTTTTTGTTCTTATTTCACTTCTAATTAGTTGTGTCACTTTACTACATTTCTGTACTTGCCATGGCAGTATCTTTTATCTGTTACCTTTGTATTAATTTGACAATTTGTGAGTATGCACAACCTCTAAGCTAAACTATGTTTGACACAGAGAAGATGTTTGTGTACAAATCTATTAATTATTTGTAATATTTCTTTTTGTATGCTTAGGTTAATAAAAATTACAGCCTGAAAAAATGTAACTGTGGAATCCATGGAGGGTTTAGGGAACAGTTACATTATCACTCTGTCAGATATTAGATTTTTTAAAAAGTCATCAAAATAAGCATTTATTTTTAGATGGGGAAGTAAAATTTATGCCAAAATCTTTTTATTTTTACTTCCTAACTTCAGATTGTGTCTTGTGCCCTACTTCAATTAAAATCAACTTTACTTAAGGGAATTCCTGGCCATAAATTTGAGATCTGTGAATCTTTTCTGCTTCTCACGTTGAATTTTCTGCCACCAAACTTTCAAAGCAAATATCTTAAAGCTACTATAATTATTTTTACTGCATGTCCAATTTAGTTTACAAACTAAGCGACTTAGTTTAATATAGCCGGACTGTCCATCATGCAATTCTGGCAAATACCAAATTGGACGGACTATTTTTTAGATAGGTGGGCTGGTCGAAGTTGAAACAAATTAATATATATATATTTCTCTGTCATAACGAGCATTTGTCAGATCTATGTGAAATGGCCAGCCCTGCTAAATGACCCCAGTTTCTGATTGGCTAAGGAAGAGCTGAGCTTATGGTTATGCCAATTCTCATTAATAATCAAACTGGCATGAGATCCACTTTCACTGGGTGTCATTCATTGGATCGTAAAAAACGAAAAATTGATAAGACCAAAAAAAAAAAAAAAAACGCTAAATTGGGGCTTAATAAATCGGGATTCCAATTTTTAAACTGAAATGTCATTCTACTGCAACGCCCAATTTATATTCTGTTCGTAAACTTCCTTATATTGCAATAGTTATTAATAGAGTTTTAAATTAACTATAATTTAAAGATGGATGTTTATGTCATGCTAAAAGATAATTTGATGTATTATAAAATACCAAACAGTCCTATTTGTTTTTCTCCACATAATTTAATTACCAATAGTGAACTGTTATAATACTATTATAAATATAGCCTCGATCATATTCACTGCATCAAATTCTTCCCCCATTTGGCAGCTCATATAATTTTTCAGATCCTTTGGATCTCCCTACTTATGGAGAAGAGTAAGGATACTCTTCTCCATAGAAGGTGCCAGTCTACCTCTCTGTACACCGACCCCAAGACCTGTGACAGATCTTCCTTAAATACCTCCCAAAAGATCTTGTACAATTCAGCAGGGATCCCAACAGGACCTGGTGTCCTTCCAGAGTGAAGACTCTTTATCACCTGGCAGAGTTCAGTGGTGGTAATCTCTGGATCCTCCTCCTCCTCCTCCTCCTCGCTCCCAACAGAGACAGAAAGTGATGGATCAGATTCTGATCCACCACCTTCTGATCGTACAACTCCCTGTAGAAGTCCCGCACCACTGTCCTCTTTAGTAAAATACTGTTTTATTGAGTTCGTATTTTACATTTAACAAATAAAATCTGTACAAAATGTTAATATTTTTGATTAATTAAAAAATTAAATCAATTTCTAAAAAACATTTCTAAAATCATTATAATACTAAATGAAATAATATTCAAAACAGTGAAAAATGAACTCAACATTAAATAAGTGCATTAAATGAAAACATTAATGCAAAATAAGTGGAAAATATCAAGAAAAACAAAACAATCTGGTGCACTGAAATAAGTCCCGTCTTTACATGCATTACACAAATAAAAAACATTCACAATTTTAATGCTTTTGAAATCCAATTCTAAAATCACTTAAAACTTTTAAAATCGTAAAGTGTTAAAGAAAACCAAAATACCAAAAAAATTCAAAGTAAACGTGCATTAAAGCAATCAAAACAATTCAACTTGTGAATATGTGGCAATCCGCAAAACCAACAAAATTTAACAAAACCCTCTAATGCATTGACAATGAATGGAAAATACATCAGATAAACAAAAGAACAGAATCAAAACAATCTGATGCATTTAAAGGAAAGATGACGGTCAATGCATTTGACAAATAATAATAAAAAAACATCAAAACATTCAAAAACAACAATGAAACAAGTGCCTTTAAAAACAATTAGATTAAAAACAATCATTAGTCAGTGAAAGAGTAAAAGCACTCGGGGTCCAGCAGGGGGAGTATCCGTCCCTGGAGATGGTATCCCATCATGGGATTCTGAGCTCCCCCGTTCATGGATTTTCCAGGTGTCCAACAAACAACAATTTGAGGATATTTCTATACCATCTGACATAAACCTAAAAGGGGATAGCTTGATGGTTGATTGTGGTTTGGATATGGGGGGCTGGTGTGGCTAAAATGCCTGGGCTGAATTTTGGTCCCAGTCCGCATGTGGAAATAACTGTGCTTAACTGCAGATTAAGGCAAATGTTTTTACAAGGCAGATAAGAGTTGGTCTTACCCTTGAACTACAGTTTACCTCACCAAAGCACAAGGCATTCGTATTGATCTGGAGATCACAGGAAACAAAGAGGGGATTCCAGGTCTTTCGATTCCCTCCCACTGGTGATGGCTATGTGTACTGAGTTTTTAATAAATCATAATCGGCTTTTAATATTTAATTCCGAGGCTAAATGATCTAGGGTGGCACAAATCTTTAGACATGTAGAGGCCAATTAATGATCACAGAGAAACAATATTATCCCAGTATGCGGAAATCGCTTTATTTACTGACATGTTTGATACATTATTACATCAATGAAGGAGGAATCAAAGCAGTTTTAATAACTATGAATATATTTGGCATTGATCATTACTGAAGTACCAGAAAGGCAACCACATCCCCATTTGACTACCAAGAAAGGACATTATAGCCTGGGAGAGGGGAGGGGAAGGTCTTGTAGGACTTTGTATCTATAGCTACTCTTGTAACATGTTGATAAAGAGTGATGGGCTCCTTTAATTTTGATTTCATTTTTATTTTGGGTAAACTGGGAATTGGGACCTTTCTGAACTCTGAGATCAAGATACAAGAGAGAATACAAGGTCTCATTATTATAGGTAAGCAATGGAAGAAGTGAGAATTGAGGCCATGGCAGTACTGTAATAAGGCTAGCCTGTGTTATCTGACCTGTAAAAGCCGTTAAAGACATCTCCCTTTACTTCTTTTGGATCTCCCTGGTATTTTCTATCATTTGGTTACAACACATATAGCACTTAAAGCCAATTGTGATGTCTTGCAACGCTTGAGTATTGTGTTGCTTGTTGGTTTCCTGTGAAGGGGATGTGATTGCCTGAGAATGGAAAGGACAAAATAAAAATAATAATTCATTCTGTGGCCGACCTGGAATTCTGTGGCTCATCTTTATCAATTTTACTTTGTTGTCCCCCCCCCACCCCCGTCAAAAACATCTGCAGAGCCATTTCAAGTTTTCACTCATTAAGATTTGTTTTCCAAACCCAGGACCTAGGAATTCTGGGTCGGCATATACCGAGATTAGTTACAGAACGAGAAAGATTACTTTTGATTTTCATTTGATATTAGAACAAATTGTTAGAACATTATGACATTTACATTTACTATGACATTAGAACATAGTGCATTTCAGTTGGTAAAATTGAGCTATAAAGATTTTTTTCATTAACATAAACCATATCTTAACACTTTTGGTTGTGCATGAACTCTCAATATCAGCGATTAGGAACCCAGACTTGATATGTTATAATTGGTTTTAAATAGACACAACAATGTGCTGGGTTTCTGTGTCGGAATTACACTTCACACTAGCTCCATTAAAGAGCAACATAAGCAAATTTGTCTGCACCAAACTTGCATGTCCATCTTCTCGTTACACTTAATTCAATCACTTGACTGTGCATTTGAGGTTCTGATGTCATATTTTGCTTATAGTCTCGGAGAGCAACTCCTCAGAGAGCAGAACTCTTTGTGGTCACTGTGGAATAGCCTTTAACAATTTGTTCTGCTGTTGACACACATATCTTATAACACAGCACATATATCTATGATCACATCAATTGGCTACTTCTGTATTTAATATTGCCACTAGTTTTAGCTTAAGACTCAATAAAAACCTTAACCCACACACCAATTGCAAATTACAAAGCCAGTACTTGATTTGCAATGGGTAGAAGCACAAAAAACCACCGACAGGTTTTGTGCTGCGTGACTGACAGGTAGGCTGAGGTTTCTACTTCATTTGGGCTTTAGGCCAGTAAATCACCATGTACAGGTCATGCCATACATTTTCAAATAGGTACTGTACAAAATCTGCATTCGCCTACTTAAGACTATAATGAATTAAATATCACTTTTAAAATTTGGCACATTTAGTATTTCCACAACTCTGAGATGATACATTATGCAGTTTGCTGTTTGGTCAAACTCACATTGTCAGCGAGATAAAAACAAGTACGTTTTTATCTCCGTTTACCGAACATGGGTCCGTTTCATAAGTGTTTTGCGCTGAATCATTGTTGCAAACCTTTCATAGATCAAATTTTGTCTTTCATTAGTGTTTATGGGGCTGCCATATTTCCAATCTTCATCTAAAATATCCTGGCAGCACAGACAATGGTGTCATGTAGGTGAATTATTATATTTCTGTTTCCTCTAACATTTGCAATATTGTTTTTTAGGAAATTAAAGTCACTCATGATGTGTCTAATGAAACACTCTCAGGGACACCCGTTGTGTCATCAAAAGGAAACCACAACTGATGAGCGCGTGAACTGGACCCCTGGTCTGGCAGACTGCGACGCACGCTACACAATCATTCCACTGTAAACGCAGCACACTGTGACTTCTGCAATATATTACAATCATAAAACAGTGCAAGGCGTTGGCAATGCTTGCAACATTTTAAATCTGTCGAGTTATATTGTGAATGAGAGTTGCCTTATTTTGTTTTTGATTTAGGGGAGCTCGTGTTTATGGCTCACCCACAGTTTCAATTTTACACAATACAAATATTTTGATGACCGGGGAAGTACATTCATATTAATCCCTTAACCCTAGACAGCAACAATTTCACCCTTTTTTGTTTACAACTTCCTACCTGAGAAAATAATCCACTAAATCCTGCAGTTTGATTATGGTTTAAGCACCATGCTCATCTGTTTTTATTTTTTTGTTTACAACAAAAGTGTCTGATTCATCCCACGTTTTTAATTTCCAATCAATATGACGTAAGTGGACATTTGAAAGCACATGATCGTTATTCAAAAACCTTTTTTCTGAAATAGAAATGATACCCGATCTGTTTTATTGTATTAATTTTCCGTTGAAAAACTATAGAATGTTTTATATCCCTTTATAAACAAAAAGAATATATATCAAATATGCTATACAATCCATATAAATAAATCCTGCTTGAAAATTTTCTAAAATCTAACATTAATGTCAATATTCCTTTCAGTTTGCAAAAATGTATTACAAAAAATTATAGTATCCCAGATCATCTTCAGTTTCTTTCTTTTCCCCCTAAAGGTAAACTGTGTGAATCTCCCATGACTTTTGAGGGCTCCTTTCATATTTGCAAAATATTATACCCAATCTGTACATGTTCTTATGTTGATTTTTAATTGAAATTTTGAAAATCACTTAATTCTTTGTATTAAAATGGCATAACTACATAACACCCTGACTCCCTTCTATTGTTTCTGGGTGCTTTCAATACAGAATGAAGGAAAAAAAAAAAAAAGACTATCGATTTATATTTTTACACAGCCCTTAGTATAGTCTCAGGTTCGAATGTCCTTTTGGAGGTGGTAGAAAAACTGTTACACAATATACAAATTCCCAAAACCTTTAAACTCCTGAACCATTAACATTAAATAAAAAAAAACAAATCTATAAATCACTGGTTAGATGTTAGTGTGTTAAATCTATTTCAAATGTCTTCACAGCACCCTTTTCAATTAAGAGTACTTCTATACCCTATATCAAACTAAGGACAGCCTTCATATATAGATCTTCCTTTTCTGTTGTTGTTTATTGCTTTAGCTTTTTCATCAATTGTATTTTTACAATGTGAAATCCATCACATTTCAGATGGGTAGTTTGAGGTTACATTTATTAGGAACAGTAGAGTATTACTTTCTCTCTTTCTATATGAATAGGCAATTCTAAATGCATAACTAAAGATCTGTGTTATTTTATCCTGTTAATTAAAAACAAAGTGGCCGTTCTGCATTAGTTGCATTAAAAGGTAAAGCTTAACTCACACAAAGTTTTTAATTTCAGGGTGTGATCAAATTTAATCCTGATGGTAAGCATTACCTTTAAAGGATACTAATGTAGAATGGCCATAACCGCATCTCATGAATATGGGATATTATAATTATATTATAATTAGACAATATCTGATATGTTGATTACATTATTATTCTCCAGATCAGTTTGATTCATATAGCTTGACTCATAACTTGAAGTTTCCAAATGACAATCAAGAGACTTGGTTGTGTATTTTCTGCTGTGAATTTCGCAGGGATACCATACATTAGCATTGATTGACTGGGCTAAAGATCAATTGCAGCTTGTGTGAAATTAGTTATACCACACAGCAGAGCACGGCCAACCAGATGGATATTTGTTGGCGTGTGGTTGGTCAAAGAAATGCTTGGTAAATCAATTTCTTTCAAGTGTTTTTAAGCTTTTCTTTGAGGTGTTTTCCAATTCACTGTGTGATTATCTGAAGTATTGTCAGTGTGACTGGACTGGCTATAAGGACACCTGGAGGCTAACAGATTAATTTCAAATAAAATAAATTAAGTGAAAAAACCTGGCCGTACCTATACCTGCTTTCGTTGTCCTGTACCTGAGACCTCAAGTCTCCACTTATTCTACCTTAAGTACTAATTTTAATTGGCAATTTAAGGGAGACTATTTTTAAAAAACAAAAAACATATTTGTCCTATAAACGTTTTTTCAGTCGTGTGCGATAACTTCTGCTTTAAACAATGAAATTAATTTTCACCAGAATGTTTGCAAGGATTCAAAATCCTTACGAGTATTGATACCCACGGATAATAGTTACCCTTTTGAAAACAACCTTAAAATATGAAGGAGAAGAATTACCTCAACAACAATTCAATTTACAATTATACATTTCATGATAGCAAATTTCTTTACGAAAGAGGTAGGCCCTTGTCAATATACACCTTAGACATCAAATGGTAATGTAGATCAATTGGAAGCTGAGCTGCTTGACAGTGCAATTAAAGCTTGATATGATACATTACACCAGTACACCAATGTGGCCAAATATGTTTTTTTTATTTATTTCTGTTGCACACTGTGCACAATTTGAAACACCCTTGCCTTGCTCAAATATATTATTTTATTTGAATGTGTTATATGGTCAATAGGGTGGGATAAACTCATTATTACAAGGTACCACAGGAAGCACAAGCTGGTGTATAGTAGAATGCATCATACAACAGAGGATGAGTGCAAGTTAACACAGAAAATGTCAAATCAATATATTAAAAAAATAAATAAATAAGAAAATAACATATGTGCTTCATTACCAAAGAAAGTGCCAGAGTTCCTCTTTTCAAGAGATTCTGTTGTGTCGGTTTTCCTCTAGTCTCGTCTTTTCTCTGCCTGCTGAACGTACAGGTTACACTAACACAGCCCTCAGACTCCACAGTCATTCAGCTTGTCTTGCAGTTTGCGTGTCAGAGTCAGGTGTGTGGAGAGGGACGCCACGGCCACGTGGAAGATCACTTGCCAGATATTCCTCAGTCCGTACAAAAAGATGTTGCATAGAAAAATAAAACTCAGGGCGACGAAGGACTTCAGCTTCTTCGATGATGTGTGGAATAAATACAGGTTGCACTGTAAATGCAAATATATACTCGATTACAGCGATTCTCAAAACAATACAGGGAATCAGGAGAGATGCTCAAAGATCAGATCACATTTGAACCCCACAGCAAAAGACAAATACTGAAAAAACTCCTTAGTCACACAGGATTGAGAATGTATTGTGTTAATAAGGGTTTAAACATACAGTGGCTGAATAAGCCAAGGCTTACAAAATATTCAGTAATAATATTATAAATGACCACTAGAGGCCAGGATATCCAAACTCACACACACTTGTTTTCATTTCAACAATCGGAGCATAAAGGACCGCTGCATTATCTGTTTTCATTCCCCTTGAGCTCTTAATTAGAAACTAGAATGAATTATTTGCTCAGCTGAACCAAATTAATCTCTTTTCAAAGGAAGAAAGACGTGAGTTACAGAAATCTATGCAATCTATTGACTTGAAGTCCAGAGTGCGTCACAGATCTATACCAACAAGAAATAACAACAGTGCAAGACAAATCGCATACTCTTCTACAGATTTTCAAAGTTGAAAAATATTGTTTACCTGACAAAGACAGCAGGCAAAAGCGAATAGAAATGCCAATACATTCCATATTCCTTCATTGTCATCCTGTGCAAGAAATACAACAAAGTACAACAAATTCAGTAAAAGATGTTGAACAATTCCTTTCTACAGTCAAAAGACAATATAACCTTCCATTTTTATCTAATTCTGTCTCGGTTTATTATCCCATGAGAATGCTTAGTCTTGAATAGAGAAATTAAACAAAAAAATATATATATTTATGTTTTTCATGTCATGGAAATCGCCAATATATTCTAAAACAACTGAAAAATGAATGATTCCTGCAATGGTTGAAAGAGGTGTGCAGTTCTGTCTTCAGGATAACCTAAAGACCAAGGCCCACAAACTCTATTTAGGGGCCTCACATTTGACTGAATCCAAAAGCTTTTTCGTCATTTGAAGAGGTGAGACTGCAAGGTTACCTGAAACGTGTATTCGATGAGATGAACTCCACGGATGAGGTTCAGAGCGGCACACATGATGTTGAGAACCAGGGACAGGATCCCAGAGGCCTTCACAGGCTCCAGTCTTTGACTTTGCACTGCCGGTGCAATTAAAAATATAATTTAAAAACTGGTCAATTCAAGGAAACCAAGGTTCAGGGTTCTTTGCTTTTGTACTTAAAATCTTTAATTTCCATACCTCCCTTGTTAAACTGGAAAGTATTATTTTCTAACTCACAGGCTATTGATTAAGAGGCTTTCAAAACGTGCAATATTAAACAAAGAATAATTTGCTCAGAGAAAATGCTGATTTCTATATATGTAGAACGTACATTTTGGAATGAATTAGACTGTTTGTACCCTGTTTTAGACCTTTAAAGTTAGACCTACAGTATCGTTCCAGCAGCAACCCAGTCTGTAAGGAGATTAAAGCTTGCGTCTGCAGGGGACAGATGCAGTCTGTCTATCAGCTTTGCCTGCACTGTATGTACTGTGATTATTAAGATGTGTTTTTTTTCTTCTTTGGAACAAGAACGGTTCCATTCGCCATATGGTGACGTGACAGAGTTAGTTCAAAGTTGCCAGTTGATTAAAAACACATAAAATGAACAGCTGCCCCAGACGGCTCTGCTGAAGAGTCCGATCGCAACATATTCTAGACATCAGCAGACATCCCGTTTCAGTTTCTCATCTCTTCCCGTGTCAGAGATTAAGTGGCCAGACTAATTCAGTACCTAAAAGTCTGTGTCATCTTTCAAGAAGTTACATTAAGATAGTCTGGCTTCTGATCAATCCAGTGAAGGTTACAGAATAAATGTGAGCTCCCCACAATCGTTAACTGACACATCAACCTTCATCTCGTGGTCTAGCTGTTGTCTAGAGGAGCTGCTGTGTTTAGTGTGAAGAAGATCCTATAAAAGCGCTGTGATAACAATGCCCTTTAATACCCGTAAACCAATGTCATGTCTCACCAGACCCTGACACGGGCTCTGCGTGCCCATTGGTCAGCCCGTTGGTCGGCACCATCTCCTCCAGGTTGAGCACTTTGGGGGGTCTCGTCCGGAGGTCCTCCTGAATGTCCGCCAGGCTCAGGGTGAGAGACGGGGAGCTGCTGTTGCTGTAATGATGCTTCATCTTCTGAATAATACTGTCTGCAGAATTCATAAACAAAGAGAAAAAGAATTATACTCACTATGCATTAAAGTAGCATGAAGCGAGAGATTACAGAGCACAGTTTACATTCTGCATCAGTCTTCTAACACTTGAATTATCTGAAGGTGAAAAATGCATAAGTCATTTCCATTTATCACTTTACTTTTATAACTGCTGGTTTATAATACGTTTTTGGAGAGAATTTCCTCAAGAACTCGCTGTTCTAATTATAGGAGTGGGTTTGTCAAATAGATTGAGAAATTGTAGGAAGCTTTTGAATGCTTACATTTATTCCAAGTGATGTAAACATATGCATTTTAAATTAATCTAAGTGCATTGGATCAAGCCAAGGAGATTTGGAATAAGAACCTGCATTGCTTGGTGAGATAAACTTCAACTTGTCTGCCTAACAATTTGGGTTAGATGCTTCTCTGTGCTAACAATGTTTTGTTGGGCTTCTCTGTGCTAACACACAAGTGTGATGTGTTGTTGTTGTTGTTGTTTATAAATCCAACAGAATATTGGGTATAATGGAATATAAGGACCTTCAGAGATTATATATTTTTTACTCACCAAATTCAAGAAATGGATATGGTCTGGATGCCAGTGCAATTGTGGTATTGTCAAATAATGCTGTGAACTCCCATCTCAGGTCCTCTAAGAAGCTAAAGGCCATGGCAGCAGGGAACCTACTGGAGCAAATTGTCATGTAGGATACACCTTCTGAAGAGAGGAAGCTACAAATCAAGCAGACAAAACAAATGCAATCAAGCTTGAGTAGACATACTAAAACACAAGCTGCAAAAACACAGTCGCAGATACACTCACCTAAAGGATTATTAGAAACACCTGTTCAATTTCTCATTAATGCAATTATCTAACCAACCAATCACATGGCAGTTGCTTCAATGCATTTAGGGGTGTGGTCCTGGTCAAGACAATCTCCTGAACTCCAAACTGAATGTCTGAATGGGAAAGAAAGGTGATTTAAGCAATTTTGAGCGTGGCATGGTTGTTGGTGCCAGACGGTATTTCTGAGTATTTCACAATCTGCTCAGTTACTGGGATTTTCACGCACAACCATTTCTAGGGTTTACAAAGAATGGTGTGAAAAGGGAAAAACATCCAGTATGCGGCAGTCCTGTGGGCGAAAATGCCTTGTTGATGCTAGAGGTCAGAGGAGAATGGGCCGACTGATTCAAGCTGACAGAAGAGCAACTTTGACTGAAATAACCACTCGTTACAACCGAGGTATGCAGCAAAGCATTTATGAAGCCACAACACGTACAACCTTGAGGTGGATGGGCTACAACAGCAGAAGACCCCACCGGGTACCACTCATCTCCACTACAAATAGGAAAAAGAGGCTACAATTTGCACAAGCTCACCAAAATTGGACAGTTGAAGACTGGAAAAATGTTGCCTGGTCTGATGAGTCTCGATTTCTGTTGAGACATTCAGATGGTAGAGTCAGAATTTGGCGTAAACAGAATGAGAACATGGATCCATCATGCCTTGTTACCACTGTGCAGGCTGGTGGTGGTGGTGTAACGGTGTGGGGGATGTTTTCTTGGCACACTTTAGGCCCCTTAGTGCCAATTGGGCATCGTTTAAATGCCACGGCCTACCTGAGCATTGTTTCTGACCATGTCCATCCCTTTATGACCACCATGTACCCATCCTCTGATGGCTACTTCCAGCAGGATAATGCACCATGTCACAAAGGTCCAATCATTTCAAATTGGTTTCTTGAACATGACAATGAGTTCACTGTACTAAACTGGCCCCCACAGTCACCAGATCTCAACCCAATAGAGCATCTTTGGGATGTGGTGGAACGGGAGCTTCGTGCCCTGGATGTGCATCCCACAAATCTCCATCAGCTGCAAGATGCTATCCTATCAATATGGGCCAACATTTCTAAAGAATGCTTTCAGCACCTTGTTGAATCAATGCCACGTAGAATTAAGGCAGTTCTGAAGGCGAAAGGGGGTCAAACACAGTATTAGTATGGTGTTCCTAATAATCCTTTAGGTGAGTGTATATCATTTTCTTCTTCAATGTCCGAGTGTATTTCCTGTCTTAAAGTAAAACCGTTTAAAAATGAATGTAACTCTAATGATAATATCCCACATATAGTCAGATCCACGTGCAACTGTACATAAATGAATGGTGATTTATAACATACCCCCCAGCGAAAATGGTCCATCCCCCAACAAAATGCATGAACTGTACTTACTATATGTTAAGTTCATGGCCTTTCACTGTCCCTCTTTCTGGAAACAATGTCAGAGCTTTAGATATTGTCTTTAGCTGTTGTTTCCGCTCTTGCAGTTCCTTGTTGTGTTCGAAATCCGTTGAAGCCGACAGCGGGAGTCCATCCCTAACCCGCACCACGAAGGCAAACAGGATCAGTGACATGGTCCACTGTGGCACACATGAAGACACAGTCTGCAAATCACAACAATGACAATGTGTTATTAGAAAAATGCATCTTTTCATTTATAAACACAGAGGAAAGTCATATAGTTGACAACTATGTTAAGATACCCAAACGAGTCAATGATTGCATACTTAGTGCTCATGCAAACATACAGTATAGGCTAGGCCTCTCTCGTCCTTTCTTCTATTTTCTTAATTTCATATAACCACCCTTGGTGTCATTGGGGCAGCAGCTCTACCACCAATTATGACCCTTGCAAATCAAAGGTTAACAAAATAAATGGTAAAGTCTTCTCATTCAGCAAATCAATGGACGGAGACAAAAGTTTTCCAGAGCAATTTAACATACCAAAACTACACAAAAGAACTGATTTTCATGAATATCAACATGTACTAGTACTCTGTTATCATATTGTTAGGTCCTACATTTTCGGTGACGTAATGGCTGCTGCTGAGACCCGGATGCTGGAGGGTTTGTTTTTGCTGCTCAGCAGCGCTGTCTGGCTTGCGGACCCTGACATATGGCAACGTGCTCTCAGACTGGGCATTTTACACACAATGGCTTGAGGGTGTACAGCATCTTCGCCAAAACAAGGCCACTGACAATATAGACACTCACGAACCAAAGCTAACTGCAGTACTCTGCAGCATGTTTGATTAAGATGTTACTAATGAATACAAACGTGTTGATCTGGACGAGTTAACGTGGAGGAAACACATTCAATGCATGTGTTCTCATTAATTTGTCGTTAGCTCATGTTGGATAGTTGTGCAATGCAAACACATATGAACATGAACTGTGTATATTATTTGCACGCAAACCTTTGTTGAACAAGGACCAACATATTGCAAAGCAAACCGCATTCATTAATTTCAGTTTTTTCTCCTAACGCACTGCATTGAATTAAAACCAATATAAAAATATAGCAATACACTTTAGAAACAACAGTAATACATTTGGCGTGATGTGTATTGATCGTGTTAAATCTGTAATTGCACAAAGCGGTTGTGGTTTCCTTGCAAGATGCAATGATTTTCTTACCTCAGTATCCTTCGGTTCATTATGCTTAAGGTTACTTATGATGCACAGACCAATCCAAATTAATGAGAATGCAACGTGTCGTTTTTAATAAGAGAAACAGATCTGTTGATATTTGTATAATTATCGCAATAACAACTGCCTTAGTTTGACAGGTCGAGCTGCTGGCTCTTGACAGTTTGCCGCTAAGAATCATGGGAAATAGACTGGCGAGGTAAAACTGCTTCCGCAAGCGACTCTTAAAGAGGCAGCACACCATTCCTGAAATCTCTGTCAAGGCGCACTATAAAATAAACATGTTATGTATGCGTTTGTGTGTTTATTAATTTATTTCTGCTTCAACGCACAGTAATTACTTTTTTCACACTGTCAGGGGAACTTTTAGTTTTCGTTAATGTAACAGATTTCTCCTGCAAAGTCAATATTATGGTCAAATGTATTCTGCAATTAAATACTGGAATAGAAAAGTTAAAAAGTTCTTTGCATGATTACAAAAAATATATGCAAAATTGTGTCCGCCCAATATAAAGGTCAGATTCCTCCAGGAAATGATTATGTGTCGGGTTCAATGTCCCTTAGACATATGCATGTCAGCTTGACACTGTAACCTAATGCACAGCCCCTTTTAACAGACTAAACCAGACACTATTTTACTCACAGGCTTGCTTGGGTGGAAACAGGATCAGAGACTCCACTAGATGGTGGTGTTTCTATTCAAGTTTTATTGATCTTAAACTCATTGAAATTCAAAATGTTTCACACCAAAGTTAAAACTGGGCCGTTCGTTTCTTGTTTTGTTTCCTGAATTCATGTCCTTTTCCATTTAAAATCTGTTAAACACACTTGCTGAACATGTATGAGATCTGGAAACAAATAAATATCCAGAGAAAATACATAATATTATAGAGAAACAGAGCTATTAATCTAACTTCTCATTTTTAGGTCTTCCTAATATTGAAAACTATCAACATAAACAATACACTAAAATAGTTATCCCATTGTAATGATGATATTGACCAGTAATGTAAATCACTAGAAATCCTTTTCCAGGGATATATATATATTTTTTTTCTTTTTCTTTTCTTTCTTGTTTTGTACTGATTTAAAGTATACAGAAGCCCACAATAAAAATAGATCTCTGCACAATAGTTCCTTGAGTCCTGGAATATGTGTTGTTTTTGTGACTAATAATAGAGCAGCCTCCTGTCTCTTGGCCTTTAGTGCTATTCCAGGCTCAGAGCAAACAGCCAGGCAGGATGCTATATTTAGACCACAGGTGCAAACATGTTTTGGGAAATAAATAGCTTTGTAATGACTTTGTGTTATTTGCAATTAATGAAGTGCAGCACTCATTAACCACCTGCGGCAATGGTGTTGTGACACTGCGAGTAAAACAACAGAGGACTAGAAGAGCAAATCAAGTGAGGTTTAATTCAGTTTTAACTTTCTTGACTGCATCAACTTTTTCATTTTAGATGTTGTTGATTTTTTAAGTATTTCACGTGTTTCAATGTTTCCTTTGCTAATAAAATGCTACCTATTGTTGCACTTTTCTCGTTCACTCTAGTTTACACCCCTGCCAGGATTGTAACCATTATCCTGTTGGTCTAATTCCTTATTGAACTGAACCGCCATCTTGAGTGATAATGAGATCACTCAAACATTCAAACAGCTTTTACAAAATACAAATACACATACTTCTGCTACTCCTACAGTGGCCTCCAAATGTATTCAGGCTTTTCTTGAAACTCATTTTTTCATATATAATCATAACATTTGAATATGATCTGTTCTGTAGTATATATCTTAACTTTTATTATAAAGTCAATTGTAAACATGCATATCAATAAATTAACATACTGGAGAGAGCATTGAGCTTAATCATGCAAATACCTGCAAATCCATTTCTTATATTATGTATGGTAGAATGTAGAAATGAACACGTCAATAAATATATATGAGGTCAATTATTTATTTATTTAAACATGTATTTAGTTATTCGTCTAGGCAATTTATGAATGCATTGGAGTCCTCCATTAAAAGTCGCTCTACACTTATTGCCCTGGGTGGTTTTAGACAATGTGCTTATTTCTGAGCCCTTACTCAAATTGCACTTAAATACCCAGTTATATATACATGTGTGTTTATGACAATTCATATAATCACATGTATGAAGCATGTTCTAGAAGAAGACCAGAGCCGGACACAAATCAAAAGTCAAGCACGGTCGGGCGACCTGTCCCTTTAACGCGGGTCCTCCACGTTCCCGGCAGCCACCGGGAGGGAGGAAGGACCTCCGCGACGCCACCGCAACAGCGCACCTCGACTCGCAGCCATAACCACCCAGTGCGCAGGTAAGAGAAACCGTCCCGTCTCGTCTGTGTGCAGGACTTTACCGATAAACAGTGCGTGTGACTTAATTAAACATGCAGCTTAATTATCCCCGGCGACGGCGCTCATTAAGAGTATCGCCCGCCCGGGGGCCTGATCCCAGTGGTCCTGCTGGCGGTGTTGATGCTGGGGGTTAGGAAAGTCTCTGGAGAGTTGCGCATGTGGCTGTTGTGCTGCTGTAGTTTTTGCGATTTCTTCGGCAAACATCTGTGCGTCTTCAAAAAGCAATGCACAACACATAACCTGCAGGCCGATTACATATATGCATTTAACGTGAGGTTTAACTCTGTGAGAGGAATGCTTTTGCTTTCACTTTCGTAGGCAACTAAGATGTCATGCACTGCTGCTGTATTACTGTAGCAAACTGCAGTTGACCCCCCTGCAGATTGATTTATTGTCTGTAGTGACTTTAATCTCTTCAAATGATTATGTCTGTGCAAGAGACTAATCCTGGATCAAGTTTTAAAATGTTGTCCTGTAGGTTCTGGAGACAGGGTCACTGTCACTGTTTTCCTTAAACCACAGGGGTCAGGTGGCTCAATATATATAATACTGTTGTTTGAAAGCTACTATTACTAGTAAATCTCTATCCTCTAGCTACTGGTGTAAAGTGTGTGTAGCAAGTATTAACTCATCACAAAATCATGACATCACTTTTCATTATGTATGATAATCAGAATTATTTTCAATGTTCTAATGTTTTCAAAAATGCAATAATAGTCCCAGGACATATTTAGCAGTTTGATGTGTTTCTTGTTTTATAGGCTCTAACTCCATGCATCTACAGTAAAGCAACAAACCACATATTACAACCATAACAGAAATGTAATGCTGACAAAACAGATGGTGGTTGCACACCTTCTACGGAAATGTAGATTTAAAAATATTAATAAATTAATTAATAAATTGCCTTAAAGGTATGTCGTGGGGGTGTGTCAACAGTGATACAAAATGAACAATGTCAAATATCACCCGACAGCAACCAAAAACAGAATAAAACATCCAAGAGCCAGTTTAAAATGTATTACAAATTACAGTAAAAACACAGCCTGAGTTTCTCATGCCTTTTGCAGAGCCTCTAATTGTCTGGAATAGGTGCACACATGGTTGTTATGGATGGTTGAAGAAACATGCAAAATCTGAGGGATTTCTTTCCAGCTTCTCTCGCTTACCATGCAGTTGTGGAAGGGATAGGCTGACTGAAATTGAAATTGACTGACAATTGTATTTTGCGGTTTTAAATTCGATCTTAGTATATTGTTTAGTCTATCTATTTTTTCCCTGATTTGTATTTTTCCATTTTTAGTGAACTGCCAAAGTTGTGTGCATGTCATTGATCTTTGATATAGTTCAGCATTACAAAATGTCTTCATCTCAAACAGTATTGCTGGAGCTGTGCCATTTGTTTCTGTCACAGACTGAATTCTCACATGGACACAGACCCATTGGTAGCTTCTCTTATCCTTTTAAGTCAGGGGTGAACAAATTTCTTCTGTGTCTGGTAGTCCAGTGGGCTACCAAAAGGTAAACTATGGTAGCCTGCCACAGATTTTGGTAGCCCACATTTTTCAATTCCTTTTAATGCTCCAATAAATACATTGTAGACAGATCTAATTTCAAGGTCGTAAAAGGTTCAGACAAAAAACACAAACACTCCCAAGTACATAAACTAAAGATGTTTTTGTTTTGTGTATAGAAAGGCCTGTTTATTGCTTGGTCTGTCCTACATACATTTTGTAAAACTAAAATACACGTTTTTTCTTCCTCTGCAATTTAGACAACTACACAAACTCGCACCTACAAAGCCAAACCTAGTGGAAGAACCAATCACAGCTCTGTGTTCAGCATAATAATAATCTGGTATCCATTTTTAAAAAGTTTATTTGAAAATCCTATTACCATAATTCATTCTAATGTTAATGATTTAGAAATTACATGTTGATGTAAATGTAGACGACATTCATGCGGTTTGCTGTTTTTGTTATAAAAATAGTAAGCTAACTTTGCAAGAACAGTTTTGTGGTCATGTGAGATAATGGCAGACTTAAAGCAAACATAATGCGAAAAAAGCCATTTTGTACATTTGGTTCTTCTTTTTTGTTTCTCTTTCGCTGAATGCTAAAAAGTAAGAATATGCAAAACTGTAACAAAGACACTTCAAGGAACATCATGCTGAGTCTAGCGCTATGGCTTTGTCGTTTTGCAGCTTGTCTGTTCAGCTGCAGGAGAGAGAATTCAGCAATACACGTCAGCACCGCTATTATCTGCTCAGGACTATACATGGGATTTACTATTCCTATAGGGCTCCAGTCTTAAGTAATAATTCAGTTAATTAATCAATTTGCATTGCTTATTCCACCAAGGCGAGCTGCTTACACTACTTGTTGGTAACTACACCTCCACACCTTGTATTGCTGAAAGATTTGACTGATGTAGATAGTTTGGTGTAATTTAGACATGAAGGTCTTGAAGCAATTCAGGTTAGCATAAAACCATGGGTGGTATATTTCTTTCTAAAATTATAAGGTAATTTAATTTTTAAATAAGTATGATTTTTTTCAGTTTTAATAGCATCTGCAGAGATCCAAATTGATTTAATTTATATTTTTAATGAGAATACTAATGCAATTGTAGAACAAAATACTGTACTAGAACAAAATAAGTGTTATATTAATTTAGATGAAAATGTGGACTCTTATTTAGCCATTGGCTTTTCTTCATTTTAAAGTAATTACAATTAAATTGGTACAGTGAGTCAGGTTGGAAAATATTGAATAGGGAATGTCAGTTTTATACAGTGTGTTTAAATTAATACATGTATACTTTTAGCTAATTGTGTTAAAATGTATTTAGCAAGTGTCAGAATTTGCCAAAAGCAATGCCTGCCATAATTGTCTATTTAAAAATCCCTTGGATAAACAGTTTTTATTAAAAATATTTATGATTCTGCCTTAGTGGTCTATTTAGCACTTTAATAAGGGGGTATTTGCTTCCGGTATAATGGCCTCCAATAATGTTTGTTAGCATTCTCTCCAGTACTAATTTTGTAACAAACTGCGTCAAACAAAATTAAAATGGAGGATCGTGGCTAGGTTGGATGTGTGGTTGTTTTTAGGAACATAAAATGTTATCTCAACAAGTGGATCCCGTTAAATTGTTTGGAGGACTAGAATGGTGTAACAGCCGTTCTAGAATTTTGTGACAGTTTTCCCATCTAAATAAATGTTTCAGTTAACTGCCTATCAACTATATATATATATATATATATGGCGAAATTATATGTAGAATTTAAATCGGCAGTGCGTTGACGATGTGGTGTTCCTTGTTCAGCCTTCACTGCATTTGTTTTCTTATCTACCTGAACAATCTTCCTCCATCTGTTTATTCATTACTTCTGAAGGGCAATCCAGTAATTTAATTAGCCTGATCTCCTTCCTTTGAGCATTTGTAACTCATTTACCGTACATCCACACCCTATTCCAGGCTCCACTTTAATACACATTGGTATTCAGATGCTCACATCCAGCTGTGCTCTCTTTGATAGTTCAGGTTTTGAAATCTGGGCTCATTCTTCTACTTAAGAGCATAGTATACCCTGCAGTCTGCAACCAGGGCTTCTTCTCAAAATATATAACAAATGTTTTAATGTACTCGGGGTTGACATATAGTTTGCTTTTTAGAATAAGTTCTGCAATGTTTACAGATAAAGTATCCACACAGTTTTGATGACTGTTGGGCATTGTGGTGTTTAAAAAAGTAATTATAAGGCAAACAGATGTTTCAGTGCTTTATGATTAATGCAGTTAATTAAAAATGTTCACTTAGTGCACAATATCTTGCTGGCTTGGCAGTGAGTTTATTCTAAGCCGTGCACATTTAAGCACCAATCAGGTTGATGTGTGCAGAGACGTGCAAGCAGGTAGGCTAAAAATAAACCTAGGCACACAGCCCTGAGTACTGCAGCATAACTTGAGTTATTGAGCACCCTACTCGGCCCCAGGGGAAGACTGAGAGAATCTGCCTGAAAATATGAAATGCACAATTTCTTTGTGTGAACACTTGTATTAAGTGTTCATCTGTTCTAGCTCCTTGAATGATTGTTTTTGGCTTCTACTTCTGCTAATTTGTTTCAGAAACAAGAGTGTAGGAATTGAAGAATGAATACCTTTAATAAACATGAAGTGAAAGCTAAAGAAAAATAAATATGAACTAGAGCCAGTAAGTCAAGTTAAACTGGTTTTTAGATTGACGTAGTGACTTTAGACTATTATTTAGTTTTCTTATATTTGTTCTCTTCTGCAGCAAAAAAGGTAACTTAAGGAGAGATTAATTAATTATTTGAATAATTATTTTCGATTTATGTATTGGGTGAACTTTTTGGAATGAGCTGCAAAAATTAAATAGGCCTAGTTATTTGTGTTATTTAACATGTTTATCCTAGCAGCTTTTTCAATTAAGCTGTTACTGATACTCAACTTGTGTTGCCCAAGGTGCTATATGAGTTGTTTTTCAATGTAATACTTGAATATGTAATTCTTAAGAATCTTTCTTTGAAGATTTTTGGTAAATATTTGATTAATAGCTAGAAACAGTTGGTAATAAATTTGTCATTTTGAAGCTGTAAAATATTGATACATTTGCCTAATGCACTGGTATGCTGCATGGACATATGTTTTTGATGGGTCACAGATTTAGTTGAAATGTTAGAAATGGTTGCTTATTCTTGGATCAATTGTGACAAAGCAACTGAACACATTTTATTTGGCTTTTAGATGAAGGATTAACATTATTTGAAGACATATATTTTTCTGTATATTCACGTGTTTTAGGTAATTAAGTCATTGGAGTTTCAAACCAGACACCAGCATATTGCATTAATGTTGTATTGCACAGATTTATTTTCACTACAGTTAACTTCCATTGGGTCCTGAAAATGAGCAATAATACATAAACAGCTGCACAAGACATCTGCCTAATGGCATCATTTAACTCTGTCAGCATAAAGGTGGGGCACGAAATTAAACTACAGCGAGATTGGCAAATGCTGATAGTTGACTTGTCTGTGCATTGGCTACATGCTTTTTATAACATACAAAATTTGCATTTTGTTTTTCAAATTCAGAGAAATATAGTGCTGCAAACAACGTTCTTGCACTATTTATTCACACCTCCCTACACACACACACACACTCTTTGTGCAATAAACTGACCGAGGACTAGATCAAATCAAATCATAAAAAGGGATTTCGTCCAAATTAAACTGCTGTTGGCTATAGGTTTGTATCTTTTGTATGTAGATCAAGGTTTTGATTTGTTGTAGCCCAGTGGTCTCTAGCCCTGGTCCTCAAAATTCCCTATCTAGCAGGTTTTAGAGGTCACCCTTCTATCCCCAATTTATAAACACCTGGGAGTATTTAATGCCAATCAGTTAAGCAGGTGGTTTACTAAATTGGGTCATTAAGAAACCACTGGAGCAATCATCTGAATACCTTCAGCCTCTCCAGGCCAGAACGCCCTTGGTTGATTTGCTTAATTGATTAATAGCTTGCAAGTGTTCCCGGTATTTAGAAATTGGTGCTTTAGGGTGACCTTCCAGATTAAGTGGATTGGGGCTCTCTAGGACCAGGGTTGGAGACCACTGGTCTAGCCCTAAGTTAAGGTTCTTTCATCCATGGAGTGACAATGTTGCATGACTGTCCAGGGGATCCCATGGGTGCTTCTGGTGGCTGAGCTCCGGGCTCAGTGATGCTGTCATGCTACTAGGGACACATTTCCCTGTTCAAGCCAGGGCAGTGTGCTCTATGACATGATGTTGAATGCCCGTGTCAGTTTTCTCTCCCATAACATTGTAGCATGGACTGTGCCGATGTCTTTTCCAGGTCAGTTGGAAAGGTCACCCTTATGAGGACCTCGCAGACAGCCCTGACAGCGCTGGTCACACTTTTCCAGTGTCTGTCCCCAGGCCCTCATGTTCGCTTGGTAGAACCGAAACAAGCCTTTGTATTTTCCAAGAATATATATTTCCCTGAGATGTGTGTGTTTTGATGCGCTCCTTGCCAGTGTTGTGGCAATTGCACACAAGTGTCAGAAAAAAGTCATCTAACTATTTGTGCATAAATTATCTTATTATAATTAATAAAATCGCTCTTTGGCTTGTCAAAGAACTTACAGCTCTTGAATTTTGAGATGGGAAACGAATGTGAAGGGTCCTGTTGGAAAGCATCCCTATATTACAGCTTCATTTCCACTTTTTTCCAACAGTAATACTGAGCTCCTCTTCTTTCTCTGTTAAATAGGTCCAGTGTGTTTTATCACGCATTGAGGCTTTGCTATGCAGTGTTTTAGCAACAGACTATAAGGAGTCATTTAATAAATGATAGATCTGCAGATCTGTAGTAGAAAAACAAGATTAGAAAGTTCTATGGCTCTAGCATGTGAAACTGCATGCATTCACATTGAGAAGCTGGCTGACATTCCTTTGCCTTCACTTTTTTTTATGGGATTTTCATGATCAATTAGCAGCTCATATTTTAGCACTTCTTTCCTAGTTTCTGTGGTGGTGTGCTCTTTATTCTTAATTTAGTATTTTACTGAAGGCTTTCCAACATAAATGAATCCACAATCTTCAACATCATATTTACTCCGCAGCAGCTGTTCTCGGTGCGTCTGATCTAACCGTGTGACAGGTTGGGATTCAGCAAAAGGGAGAATTTGAATTTCCATATCTTTGTCAGACAAGGCGTTCACTCATTGGTTTTGAAGAGCTCTCTCATGCCTAGTCATGTGTTGGCATTAATGAGAGGCAGGAATGATTCTCTCGGAGATTGGGGAGCTCATTAAATGCTGCATGGCTAGAGAACAGGGAGAACGCTGCTTGTTTGTCACTCATCTGTACGTGCTTTCGATTTCAGATTCCCGGGACCTCGTTCATGATGGGGGTTAAAGACCGCCCCCAGTGCTACTTCGATGTGGAAATCAATAGGGACCCAGGTAAGAGATGTGCTCTCCTCTTTATTTATGTATCTTTTGTAATGGAAAGAGTCTGGATAACCTTTCTGTAAGTTTTGACACTGGTATGGTTTTTAATTAAACAATGGGACGAGGATGACCCAGTCCTGTCCTAAAAGTATTGCTGTAAATAAGAAATATATTTCCTGCCTTTTAATTTAAAGTGTTGTGTAAAAAAAATCATTTAATTTGTTATAGGCTATTTAGACTGATAAATCTAGGGGGATATTTTGTGCTTGAAAAGTTCTCCTTTTCATCACTGTTACCTGCAGAGAGAATGCAGTACTAACAGCAGACTAAACGTGTCTATGCTGTTTTAATTTGAATTTGAAGCTCAGCTTTATCCTAATAACCCCCTGCCAGTGGGATCTTGTCCTTCTCCATTTGAGACCCATCTTCACACACTTCTCAGAGGTTTTGTTTAATTCAAGCATGTCAGACAAAATTGAAATGTGTTGGTGTAATATTATATATGTATATATATAAAAAATGTTTATATTGTTGAGGGGTACTTATCTTTAATTTGTATTGTCTACTAAAGATAGGAATAAATGCCACACATAATCTAGCTCCAAGGAGACTGTTAATGTAGATAAGTTGTATATTTATTTTTAATACACTACTCCCGAAAACCATAACATCCTGCCTTTATTGATTTAGTTTTATAACAGATAATGCTGTGGCCTCTCGGTGCACAGTTAGGCACTGGTGAAGGGCATTTATCTGTTTTATTAAGAGGTATAGGAGAGGTATGGTTTCTGGCACTCATTCATTTTTATAATTAATATTATTAACACAGTTTGAAAGACTTTACAAGAAAAATATCAGACTGCCTGCAGGACCACAGCAGCATGTGTAATTTACCCTGGCCTGCAATTAATCCTGGGAACAGCTTTACCCCCTTAAGGAAAATTGCAATTAGCAACTGAATATAATGCATATAATGAAGAGTCCTCTCCCCCCCTTTACCCATCTTCAAACACCTTTGTTTATTTTGTTTTAGTTTTGTGGATAATATAAAGATGTCATTGTATTGGAAAGCTGCAATTTTTTCCTTCAACAAACTGAAATGTTAATTGCCACACACTGAGTGTAGCTAATATTGAATCTGATTATCCATTTTAGGGTAATTTAAAGATTATTTCTCAAATATATTCCATGGCAAAATGACTGGTGGTTATATTTCATAAGGAATTCCACTGCTGTTAATATGGAAATAGAGATTAGTGTAGGTGTCCTTATCTCTTAAGAACATAAGAAAGTTTACAATCGAGAGGAGGTCATTCGCCCCATCGTGCTCGTTTGGTGTCCATTAATAACTGAGTGATCCAAAGATCCTATCCAGTCTATTTGTGAATGTTCCCAAATTTCCTGCTTCAACCATATCGCATTGTTCCAGATTGTGACGCCTCTCTGTGTGAAGACGTGTCTCCTGTTTTCTGTCTTGAATGCCTTGAAGCTCAATTTCCATTTGTGTCCCCGGGTGCGTGTGTCCCTGCTGATCTGGAAAAGCTCCTCTGGTTTGATGTGGTCGATGCCTTTCATGATTTTGAAGACTTGGATCAAGTCCCCACATAGTCTCCTCTGCTCCAGGGTCAAAAGGTTTAGTTCCTCAGTCTCTCAGTAGGACATTCCCTTCAGACCTGGAATAAGTCTGGTTGCTCTCCTCTGAACTGCCTCTAGAGCAGCGATATCTTTCTTGAAGTGTGGAGCCCAGAACTGCACACAGTATCCAGATGAGCTCTAACTAGTGCATTGTACAGTCTGAACATCACTGCCCTTGTTCTCAATTCCACACTTTTGACAATATATCCTAACATTGTGTTTGCCTTTTTTATTGCTTCCCCACATTGTTTGGATGGAGAAAGTGAGGAGTCCACATAGACTCCTAGGTCTTTCTCATGCGTTACTTCATCTAGTTCTGTTCCTCCCATAGTGTATTTATAGTTGACATTTTTGTTACCTGCATGTAATACCTTGCACTTGTCCACATTGAATTTCATCTGCCAGGTGTCGGCCACAAATGAATATTATCTAAGTCCCTTTGAATAGCCTGTGCTGCCGAGATTGTATCTGCTGAGTCATCTGTTTTAGTATCATCTGCAAATTTGACAAGTTTGCTAACTATCCCAGAGTCCAGATCATTAATATAGATTAGAAACAGCAAAGGCCCTAATACTGATCCCTGTGGAACTCCACTAACAACCTCACTCCAGTTAGAAGCAACTCCTCTTATTGACACCCTCTGTTTCCTATACATCAACCAGTTCATAATCCATCTACTTACATTACCCTGAATGCCTACAGCTTCCAATTTGAGGATCAGTCTTTGGTGTGGAACCTTATCAAAAGCTTTCTGAAAATCTAAGTATATCATATCATATGCTTTCACATGATCTACAGCTGCAGTCGCATGTTCAAAAAATTCTAATAAATTAGTAAGACATGATCTGCCTCGTCTAAACCCAGGTTGACTATCTCCAAGAGTATGGTTTTCATGAAGATGCTCCTCTATTTTCTGTCTAATAATTTTTTCCAACATTTTACAAGTAATGCAGGTGGGACTGATTGGTCTGTAATTTCCTGGCTCAGTTTTGTCCCCTTTCTTGTGGATTGCTATGACATTTGCTGATTTCCAGTCAATTGGCACATCCCCTGTTCCAAGTGTCATTTGAAATATTTGAGCAGCTTATAAATAATTTATAAATAATTTATTGTAGATTAAATGTGACCACACTGCTGAAATGTCAGGATGGATGTTAAAATCTAAGTTTTAAAAACCTATTTAACAGCATACTATCAGAGATCTCCTGAATTATAGGCAGTGCATACTGGGTAGTCATGTGTTATACATTTTAATGGTGTATTCGCTCAATCTAAAATTAAATGTATCACAGCTGGACTATTTTGATGTAAATGGCCTGATTGTACAAATTAAGAGAACTGAAACAGTGTGGTGTGTCTGTGTGCCATATTTAAGAGTGCAAAATCAGTCTACAGTAGAACATATTTTTAATATTAATCTCAAGAGTATTTGCATAATACTTTAACCTCCGACACAGTGGCTTTTTCGTCCTGTTACAGAGGCAGAGTATAGACACAGTTTTATATATATATATATATATATATATATATATATATATATATATATGTGTGTGTATATATATATATGTATGTATATATATATGTATATATATGTATATATTATATAATTGTGTCTATATAATTAATTAATATATATATATATATATATGAAATTTGTCTTTTTGTTTCTTTTTCAGTTGGACGCATTGTCTTTCAACTTTTTTCGGATATCTGTCCAAAAACAAGTAAAAATTTTCTTTGTCTGTGCACAGGTAAGTAGCCTTTATGAACTTCCATTAATGTGTTGTAATAGTATTTTTTTTATTTTTGTCAGTTTTGTGTTCAACTATTATTATGGCTACAGTTTACACTGTAATGGACTTTATTCAGCAATAAAGAATGAGAGGGGAGGACCTCTACCTGTCAAATCAATATTTGTTTCAGTCAGGAGGCCCTGCCTATCCCAGACAACATCACTAACAGATGGAAAGGGTAAAAAAGATTATAGACCAGGGTTCTTGGGTATATTTGATCACGTAAAGCAATAAAATGAATGAGAATTAATAAAACTAGACCCTCACAATAACTCTCATCCTGCAGTACCAAGAGCTGCAAGATTAACATTTGCTGGTTACAGGGCACTGTCGGTATCTGGCAGGAGGTTAAGATCAATATGCCCTATCCGTTTTCACAGTATCTACAAGTGTAATGTGTTGCTGGGGAGGACGGAGGTGAGGCAAAGTCCTGTTGTGCTCTTCTTGGCTCCCTATTGGCTCCTGTCTCCTCCACCCCTCTCTACCACTCTGTTTGGGACTTTCCATCAATTACTCCTCAACCTAAAAACCCCATTTGTTATCTGTGGTAGTCAAATAGACATAATCTATGAGCAACCTGAGCTGACTAACTGCTGGAAACTGTCAGACAAAATCCCCTTAGTCTCCACAGCTAAAATAATCTGTCTCATTTAAAATATCTTTACACTGTCGCCCCTGCCTCCCCATTGGATGTAGGGAAAGATATACCCTTCCACTGACAGTGGGGGTTTATCAATGTCAGGTAAAACCTTTTGCCAAGTTATAGATTGTCGTGCTATAGTTGATTTTCTCCTTTAAAGTTTGCACAAAATAGCCCTCAAATGTTAGACACAGTGGTCGGCTGCAGCAGATGAAAGACACATCATGCTTACTTCCCTTTGCAATCGGAAGATGTCCAGCAGTGCCATCAGCTCAGAATTGGCAGAAAACAGTGGGACCCTGGTACACCCATCTACTGTCTGGAGAAGTCTGGTCAGAAGTGGCCTTCATGGAAGACTTGTGGCCAAAAAGTCATACCTCCGACGTGGCAACAAGGCCAAGCGACTCAACTATGCATGAAAACACAGGAACTGGGGAGCAGAAAAATGGCAGCAGGTTCTCTGGACTGATTAGTCAAAATTTGAAATATTTGGCTGCAGCAGAAGGTAGTTTGGTGGCCGAAGGGCTGGAGAGCGGTACACGAATGAGTGTCTGCAGGCAACAGTGAAGCATGGTGGAGGTTCCTTGTAAGTTTGGGGCTGCATTTCTGCAAATGGAGTTGGGGATTTGGTCAGAATGAATGGTCTCCTCAATGCTGAGAAGTACAGGCAGATACTTATCCATCATGCAATACTATCAGGGAGGCATCTGATTGGTCCCAAATTTATTCTGCAGCATGACAACGACCCCACACATACAGCGACAGTCATTAATAACTATCTTCTGTGTAAAGAAGAACAAGCAGTCCTGGAAGTGATGGTATGGCCCCCACAGAGGCCTGATCTCAACATCATCGAGTCTGTCTGGGATTACATGAAGAGAGAGAAGCAACTGAGGCTGCCTAAATCCACAGAAGAACTGTGGTTAGTTCTCCAAGATGTTTGGGCCAACCTACCTGCCGAGTTCCTTCAACAACTGTGTGCAAGTGAACCTAGAAGAATTGATGCTGTTTTGAAGGCAAAGGGTGGTCACACCTAATATGGATTTGATGTAGATTTTTCTTCTGTTCACTCACTTTGTATTTACTTAATTGATTAATATAATCTATTAACATGTCTATTTTTGAAAGCATTCTTACTTTACAGCATTTTTTCACACCTGCTTAAAACTTATGCACAGTACTGTGTGTGTGTATATATATATATATATATATATATATATATATATATATGAGTTCCCTCCAGCACATGCATTATTTTACATTAAAAACTTGAATGGGATTGACACAGTAAAGGTTCTGATTACAAATAATAAAATACTATGTTTTTCACCAACATTCAGTGAAGATGAACTAGAGATGTTCTATTGACAAAACAAATAAGTTTGCTGAAAAAGACTAGGCTGTATTTTCTGAAAGCTGTGGCAATATTTGCAAGTTTAATTACTTGTAAGAATTCCTGAGAGTGCGCTGGGAACAGCCGTATTGAAAGTGGCATACAGATGTCTGCTGTGAATTAAGTACGTGCTGTGGACTGAGCCGAGGCACTGTATAATTGGAATTGGTTAGCAGAATTTTTCTTTTATACTTTATTTAACCGAGTGGCAGGAGAAGAATAATAGAAGCAGAATATCAGGTTTATACAGTGGCCGCAGTACAAAGGAAAAGAAAGATAATACAGAGTTGGATATAGTTACAGCTAGGAGCATGATATTAAACCTCCAGTGATAGTTATACAAATATGCATGCATAGCTCATAGTTTTTAAAGAAGATAAAACAAAAGTAATGTGTGAAGTTGTTCAGCTGAACATGGTAAACCTGAGAAGTGCTTCTTTATTCAGATTTCTTTAGAAGTAGTCACACTGTCTGCTTTATTTACAGGTGAGAAGGGAACTGGCAAAAGTACAGGAAAGAAGTTGTGCTATAAGGGCTCCACTTTCCATCGAATTGTGAAGAGCTTCATGATCCAGGGAGGGGATTTTACTGAAGGTGGGACTGACAAATTCTTTCATTACAGGTTACATTTACTTGGCAAACATCAACAATAGATTCTTGCATGAAAACTAAAACCATATCCTGATTGCATTGTTGAGTTGTGCAGTCACACGGACGATGTTTGTTTGTGTTGTCATTAACAATGTGTTGTGGTGGTGCAGGATGTTCAGAATTGAATACTTCTACCCTGATCTAACATCCAAAAAAATCTTCAATTAAGAATCAATTTATGCAATGAAGATCGTAGTGGAAGTTTTAAAATGCTGCAAATGCGCTCGGCTCTCTAAACATCTGTTGCTTTACTACATTATATCTGAATTCACATTATATTGGATCGTGTTATATTGGGGAAGAGGTATATCTTGTCCACATTGCAGAGAAAGAAGTGTAAAGTTATACAATGATCATTCACAGCTTCTGACTATTGTTTGATTTGAACCACTACTGTAAATGGGATGAAGTACTGAAGGGATTTTGTTTTTGTTCTGTTTTTGCAATGCTTTAGGTAATGGAAGAGGAGGTGAATCAATATACGGTGGCTACTTTAAAGGTAAGCGCGACTGTAGAATAATGCTAAAATATCCGAAGAGTACAGAAAATAAAAACATTTAAAAGAGCTAAGTCCCTTTACATATATTTATTATAGATCTACTTTCAGCTGAACTTCTTTTGCATGAGGCTAAAGTTGCATGGATAATTACTGAATGCATGGTTTTCGGATAGTAGTATTTATTTATCGATTTGTTTATAATTATTTTTTTCTCCCCTATTTGTGTGGGTATTTTTATTTTGTTTGTTTTTATGAACCTTACATAGGTAATTTTTTAGTGTTTTTTTCTGACTCTCAGCATGGAGGTTAGGCAATTTTTTAATGAAAAATCCTATCTTCCTGCCTAAATTTTTCAACGTATTCTTTTATTTATAGAGTGTGTGGTCTTTTGCAAAATGAAAAGGTAAGAGATATATACAGCTCAGTAACACAATTCAAACATTGTTCCCTTACACCCTCCCCATCGCGAAAATGGGTCAAAAGTCTTCTGTGATCAATGTATGGATGGTTATCTGAATTGATTGAAGACTTGGAGCTTTTTTTTTTCCTACTTGGCACCATTAGTTGTAGTGACTTATGAGAACGTATTGATTGCTCTGTAGCACGTTTTTGTATTTGTATTTTCTCAAGAAATGCTCTGTTTTAGTAAATACGTGGTAGTTGATATAGATATATTGATGCGAACACTGTCATTGAAATTTGAAAGAGGGTTCAATGCGTTATGCTGGTCACTAAAAGGTAGTGCGTTTATTCCAATTATGTAGCTTTAGTTTTCTGTTTGTTTAGAAAGCTTTGTTGATTTTTGTTTTTTGTCTTTTGAGGGAATTTGTGTCATTGTTAAAAATGTTTTTTGTAGAAACACCTTTATTCTTAATATTATTTATTGAGCTGTATTAAGTCAATATTTTGTTTGTGTAAACTATTTTGCTTGTTAATATTGCATGCAACCATGCAGTCAGTTTCTTTATACCTTTACCTCACCCGTATATGCAACCCATATTTCCTTTCATTTTTCTATGTTTATTTACGAGCCATAAACAGCTGTGTGAAGTAAATAGTTACCTGATTTATCTATAACTTTAGACTGTCTATTCAAATTTTCTTGAAGTTATACATAAAGCCCTCTCGTCTTGTATAATTTGTAACAATGCTATTATTTATGTGTTTATTGCGGTCTATATTTGTTTCTTTGCAATAACATTGATTTAAGAGTGTCAGAGTTCTTTAATGTGAATGTCAGTTTTGGGGGGCAGCATAAAAAGTCCAGTTTGCCCTCGTCCACTTTAACACTTGCTCCATCTCTTCTGCTGGACGGTGGAGCAGAGCTCACTGGATGTTTCTTTTTTTCGGACAGATGAAAACTTTGTTCTCAAACATGACAGAGCATTCCTTTTGTCAATGGCCAACCGAGGCAAAGACACAAATGGCTCGCAGTTTTTCATGTGAGTATCATTCATTTGGATGTTTGGCAGTTGAAGGGGGGGAAGCATCATTCACAAGAAAGATGGTCAATGTCATCGACATGTCAGTGCTTTGGTTGAGTGGTTTATAAACAACACATGTTCATGACATCAACAAACCATGTTGTGTCATAGAAGCATCACTAAAGCTATTTCTGGAAGTGATTCACATTGAAAAATTCATTTTTGTTTTCAAGATGGTAAACTGTGTTCTGTTCAATTAGTGAGTATGATAATTGATTGGCTGTAAATAATTTTTAAAAACTGTAGCAGCTGTTAAGAGTATTACATCCAGCTGATTCATATACTGTAAATCTATAACACAATAATGCACTTGATTTAGTACATTAAATGTACATAAAATTAACATAAATATGGGCTTTTAAGGTTGCCATGTAACTGAATAAACCATCTTTTTTGTTGAATTTGAATAAATGATGTCTCTGTAAACCTTTTTCTTCCTTAGACGTAAGCTTCTGATCTAGTGTATAAATGTGATCTTTCACTTCTTTGTTTTGTCCATTTAAACTGACACTAGAGCTCAGAGAAACAGGACTCTAAAATTTTCTTTTAAATAAATAGTTTTCAATGGAAACTCAGGATGTAGAGATGTATTGCACAGGACTACAATACATTTCAATACACCAGCCTAGAGGTTTTGTAGTGGGTCTGTACTTTTCTTTGTGTTCTGTAGTGATAATCTTGTATACTTTGCTCTGTTCTTTCTTTTTTGGCTCTTGAGCAAAAGCAATTTTGCATTATGACATAAAAAGGAACATTGTAATATATTTTGTTAGTTTTTGTGGAAAACAATAGATAGAGAATTAGATAGCAATTTTGTAACAATCTATAAATTATTGTCTATTTCATTTAAGTTTATAACTCCGTCAATAGCTTCCTTTCCCTAAATACATTTATCTGATCACTCTCGTGATCCAAATTTAAAGTAGAATAAAAATAATTATATATATATTTCAAATTGTGTGATGCACTCTTTAACGTATTGGAAATGCAGCAATTTAGAAATATGCTTTTCCGTGATAACTAACATGACTTCTGAGGCATCCTGATGTCTGGTTATGCAGTATTAGCATGTGCGAGGCTGTTGATCTGAAACCTCTAGTATGTATTTCATAATGAGATCCGAAGTGCATTATTTTAGATCAATGAGAGAGAGAAATAATTTATCCGGGTCTTTTTAAGGACAGGGTAAGGGGCATTCTCATTAATGCAATTAATTTGTTTGCTGAGCTGGTCTCTATTGTGTGAGGATCCTTCTGTATGCACCCTTTGTTTCCTGATCTGTGAGAGTGACAGTAATCTTTGTCATTTAATACACACTAGCCTGGCAGAGCCTCGTGCCCCAGCTTCTGTACCGGGAGCATGTGACCATTTCGATCATAGGTCTAAAGTGTACTACATACAGAGGAGACAAAATGACTACGATGACAAGACAACAAGTCTGTAGACATTTATTTGCAGTTGGCATGGGAAGATTAGTTTGACTGTTTCCTTTTATTTTCACGGCTAAATGAAAATTTTAGAGTCCTTAGTTTGACGCAGATGCATAACAATGTCCCTCGGAGGTGACAATAGCCCTCCATTTCTGTCTTGTTTATTTCTTTGCACTGCAAGCTTCTGTACGTGTCATGCAGAGTATTTTTAGTATGCTTATTGCTTTTGAAATACATTAATTAAAAAACAAAACTAAAAAAAAACTTGGACTCCTTTTCTGTCAACAACTGTATTACAATTTTTCTCTTGCCATTTTTGTGTAAAATTTACAGAAACACTCTAACATCCTGCTCCTAAAAGGTAAAGTGTCCTAAGGCTGTGCTTCTCTCTCCTCATTGTGTATTGATGATTTATTAGCAGTGTGTATTCAAGTCGTCTTTCTCAGTTTTAAAGCACATTCACTTTTCAATTTAACTTTTTGTTTTTTAATCTATTTTGGAGATGGTTTGGTTCATGTTCATGTGTTATTTTTTAAGTATTCGTAAACCTGACTTGTTGTCCTGACATGAACGGTACTAGTATATGCCCAGTTTCATTGCCATTGAAAGAGTCAGACAAAATTCACATTTACTAATTAAGACAATAATTTTTAACATTATTCTGTATTCTTAGATCCAAAACCTCTAACAGATTTTCCATTTAACGTAGGGAACAAAAATCTGGTTACTATCTCATTCAAAAGGCATGTTTTTCTCATGCGTATATAGAACCAAACTCGACATTTTGCTTTGGCTAGTTAAGTTACTGGATAAACTCATACACTGGGCTTGCAGTGATATTACCAAAGATAACAAGCCCTGCACCATGATTCTGTGTCAAAGTACCATAAGCTGTTTTATTTAAAATATTTGCCTGCTTTCCATAAGGATGAATTACTGCTCTCACCAGGCATCTTGTATTGTTGCATTTATAATGAACATTAATTATTTCAACGTTTTGCTTGTTTACAAAGCTTACATTGCCAATTATATTTATTCTACCTCGTCTCTTATTTTTTCACATGATTTTAAAAACACAATCTCCTGTTCACCTCCATCCGTGACACAATCGGCCCTGCGCCTTTACGTTTACCACCACAGAACGACAAAAACAGCACCGCACCTGGATGGGTAGGTTTTATAAGTTTTCCCTCTTTCTTGCTTGTTTGTTTTTCTTCTTACTGTATTTATTTTTTGTACTTGAAGGATTTCATTCATTGTTGATTGATAGGCCCTAATTGAAATGGCAGTTAGAAAATTGTGTGCACTTTGGGAAAAATCTGGAAGGAAATCATGTTATCAGCCTGTCAGACCTTTCTGCTCAAGTTCACTGTCCTTCATCTCTTCAGAGTGCATGTGGTCTTTGGACTGATTATCTCAGGTTTTGAGGTGATCAAACAAATCGAGAATCTGAAAACTGACTCTGCCAGCCGACCTTATGCAGACGTGAGGGTGATTGACTGTGGCCAGTTAATAACAAAATCTGCAAATGATGGTAAGGGTTTCTTCCTTAAAAAGTATTTTTCCATTTCACTGATTTTGCCACTTTCTGCTTCTTTAGTAACTTTTATCAGCAATTTGCTCCTGCCTACATTTCAAAGTATGGCATGCATGCATTTGTGTATTATATGACATTACCACCAACCTATTTAACTTGAGCAAATGCACAATATCCAGTTGATTGGACCCAATGGTTTACAGCATGACGTTTACTGGTTTAGAGACCATCTTTGGTAGTCTGATAAACAACTAGTTAAAAGCCTGGAGAGCCGTCTCCCAGCGGACTCTGATGCTCAGTCAGATGCCTGGGAACATACATTACGGGCGTACGGCCTGCCTTCCCTGCCACGCACATGATAATCTGAGATTCATTGGAGCACATATCTGTATTCAGTTTAATTTGTTTCATGTGGTACTTCCATTTTCGGTCTCTAAATTGGGAGAGATTCTAGGTCAGTTTTCATATCAATTCAGTCATTAGGTCAAGTTCTGAAAAATATATTTATTTGTAAATTTACTATCATTCGCTCAGTTCACACAAGGGAAGGATGTCTCTTAAGAAATAAAATATATAATATATTGGCGAGGACACAATTACCCATCACTCATCAGTCATTAAAAAAAGATTCTCACAGAGAAGAAAGGTAATATACTATGGCAACAGTTAACATTAAATTGGCATTTTGTGGGTGTACGTACCAATGAATTGCATATTTACTGACTGTGAACTTAGCGTATTTACACTGTAGTTGCATTGTCTGCCATTTTTAACTTCTGATGTTAAATTATTACACACTTGTGTGTATAATTGCACAAAAGCATGCATACATTTGAGTCTTTTCAGAATACTTTTATATCAAGTATTTGTTTAAAGAGATTTAAGTTGTGCACTAAGCAACATTTAATTGATTTGAAAAACAAATTATTATAATTCCAATTGTTTGAGAGTGAATGCAATCAACTCTCTGTTTGTGTTTTGTATAACCTTGGCTCTTGCTCACTGACTCGGCTCAGCACAGAAAGTTAAATGTATCCAATGTATACGTTTCAGAGGGTGGCGTATTGAAGTTGGTTTGGTAATGGGTTTAATTGAGCTGCTGTGGCTGGCTTTACAGCATGGTTTGAAACCTGATCTGTTATTAAGTCAGGCTGAGCTCAGCGATCTGTCCACTGTTGGCTGCTTTTCCTGAATTTAATTCGATTTCTGAGTCACTGTCAAGCCATGAATACTGTGACTTTAGAGAGGGCAAGTAAACAAATGTAGGAGGCTCAGAGAGAGGTTGATTTGTGTCTGGTTATCATTCGGATAGCAAGTGTAGGCCTACATGTGTGTGTATTGATTACTTCCCTTTGTTGAGGTATTACACTGCGACAAATTGCACCAGTGGAACAAATGCCACCATAATAGAGCTTACAGCTGTTCATAATCTCACACTGTCTGATCATCAATCCATGGCACTTGTTAGTCACATTGAGAGTTAGTGTGATTTTTGTGTGGTAGTTTTTTCTTAATCTTGCTGTATACCAGAATCTTGGGAAGTACTGTGATGCATTTATTGAGCACCTTTTTAAAATTAAACTCTTAAATTACTCTGACTCATTCATAATTAATTGAATTGCCAAATTATTGTATAAAGTTAACAGAGCTAATTTACTTTGCAGTTATAATATGCCTTGTGCAATTTATTGTAAACAAAACGTAAGTAATTGGTAAAGGACTAAGGTTTTCAAATTACATTATCTACAGATGCACATTTTTGTGGGAGCAAAATTTTGCAAATAGTAATGCACAAAATGAGTTCATCTAAAGAGTAATGAATACATTTTCCTGCTGTCATAGCAATGAAACTAAATCAGAAACATGCACTGCACCATTACTTTACATATTTAAGTCAATCAGCAATACATAGTGTGACCTTTCACAATTATTTCCAGATGTACATTGAAGGAGGGCTTTTGATCTCCAGCTGTGACAATTCACCTGATTCCCCTTAAAAACTGTACTGGGTCTCACATCAGTAATCACAAAAAATAAACGTAATCATGTATAAATGAATGGGTAAGAACCTGGTATTGAATTTGTTTAACTGAATTGATCGTACCCAAGTTGTCGTGCGACTGATTCAAGATAACATCTCTGCTGTCTTACGTTCTCTAATGGTCTTTGGTTGACTTTATCTTTCAGTTTTGGGGTGCAAAAGAAAGCTACTGTCCTGTTCATCAGACAGCTCTGTCAGTTCTCTGGATACCTTGTCGTTGTCCTCAACCTCCGAGTCCGACAGCGACTCGGAGGAGAAGTACAGGCGCCGCAAGAGGAAAAGGCCTGCAAAGAGCAGGCATGCCAAGAGGAGGAGGAAGGAGGGAAAGGGGAAGGAGAACAATCAGAGACCTTCATCAAGCCAAAGAAAGTGAGTTTCACACCTTAAAAAGACCAGATTTAGTTCAACATCATGTCATTCCTACATTATATTTCTTGGCAGATGTCAAAATAGATTTTTGTAGACACCTTCTTTCAGAGGTGAAATAAATTAATATATTAATAAATGTACCCAGGAAATCAATTGAATCTGTTTCAATCTGAATTCATAAATGCAGCAGTGACAAACTAGAATCCATAAATTTCATGTGTATTCTTGCAGTTACAGGCACAAAAGCACCTTTGAAAAAAGTGTTTTCATTCCCAGCTGCACAAGTAATTCATTCTCACTGCAGTGCATATTTCCATAGTCTGCTCCTTATCAGCACATGAGCATCAGAGCTCTGGGTGTTGCACATGTAGAGGTTGTGAATCATCTGGCATTTGGCACAGTCAATAATAATGTTACCTCTTGCCTCAACAACTCCCTATCTACACAAGTAACTAATATAACACAAACACGACAAAACACTCTGGCAATCAAAGTCTGTAATTCCAAAGTGAAGTCCAAATCCGAAAGTCTGTTACTTTTATCCAAATCAATTCCTCTTCACTCTTCTCCCTGTCTTTCCTAAACAGGATGCTTATTTAAATATAATTGGATTTTATAATATTGTATTTTATTATTGTACTCATTTCTTAATGTTATTGTTTTATGAATATTTTCTGCAGACCGGAAGTGGTCGAGGATGAAAAAGAGAAGGACTTGAATGTGAAAAGAGATAAGCCTGTGGTTCGACCTGAAGAGATTCCCCCGGTGCCAGAGAACAGATTCCTACTCCGCAGAGACGTGCCCATCCAGGTGGCTGAACCCGAGCAGTGAGTAGAGTTTCCTCCGGTCTCCTGTGTGGTCACACTGGGTACCTGGCGCTTGTACTTTACGATGGCTGCTCTTATGAATTTCCACAGAGAAAGTGTAGAAGTTAATGTGTTATTTGTATTTTACAGAACAAAACAGGTCATTTCCTCAATAACAAAAGATCTCAAACCAGCTGTAACAAAATCCGGACGTAAAATCAAAGGACGAGGTACAATGGTATGTGTCCCTTTTTGTTTTTGTTTTGTTTTGAACCATGATTTTATTTCCTAGATGTGACAGAGGTCTCCTATAGCAATGTACTTAAGTCAATCATGTAAAAACCTACATGCATGATTTGTCAAAGACTTAAGTCTCACACAGAATGCACAACTTCCTTTAACCTGTGGGTCATGTAGCTCTGAATGCCTTCAACAGATGTCATCTACCCAAACGTGTAACATGTCATTAAATAAGTGAAGCCTACAAGTTTACTGATTTTTAGTTTGAATCAGGCTCACTTGTCATCGTTATTAGATGACAAGTACAACAGGGAGGTCAGGGATGAGAGAAGGTTGTTTTGGTCAATCTTGTTTATCTAGTTGTCAGTAGATTAGACGGATAGATGTAGTAAGGTGTTATCCAAGATGATCGATACACTACAAAGGACTAGTAAATATAGTAGGGTAAGAGTGGCCAACCTTGTTCATATAGTGCCGCAGTCCAGCAGGTTTTATGGGTCTCTCTAACCCGTGGACACCTTAACATTTTGACTAATTAAGACCCAAAACTGGCTCAATTAAGCAATAAACAATCTGTATAAAACAAAAGCCAGAAGGCAATATGTCCCTCTAGGACTAGGGCTGGCCACCCCTGTACTATGGCAGTTACTACTCCGCTTTTGACCAGTTTTGCTTTTAAAGACTGGATTCTAGAAATTGAGCTGTAGGTGCTTCTTGTGGTTAGAAAAACAAGCAACCAAACCACCAAAAATAATCTGGTTTTCACTCCTACTTATTGAACTAGAATTCCTACAAATGTTTTATCTGTGTCTCTCTCTCTCTCTCTCTCTCTCTCTCTCTCCTCCTATCTGCCTCTTCCTCTTGGCATAACTTACCGGTTTTTCATTTTATGCTGTTCGATAATTCTGGGAATCAAGGTAATCACAGCATTCACAGAGTTGTTGGGAACCTCATAGCCTATAAGGGAAGCTTTGGGTGTCCTGTGGAACAGCTCATTTTATCATGGATAGTGCCATTAAACCCAGACATGCGACAGCCCTGTCATTTTGTGCTGCAGAGATATCACACTCCTACGCAATCGAGGTCCCGGTCGAAGTCTGAGGATGATCGAGGAAGCAGCGAAACCCCCCCTCACTGGAAGGAAGAAATGCAGAGAACGAAGACGTACAAACCGCCCAGTGGAGAGAAATGGAGTAAAGGAGACAAGTACGACACGTTTATGATAAAATATACTTTTTGTTAAATGCAAAAGCAAGCCAAATGTATTCATACTTTTTGTGTATGTACTGTTTTACCCTAGAACACTTTTTATATCTTGGTATGGGTGAATAGATCACAGTTGCTTATATTTACAAATTATTTTCTGTAACCTATTATGATTTGCTTGTAAAATAGCCCTGCTGTTGTATAGGTTTTATGTTAATCTCCATACCTGTTTTTTTTTTTTAAATAAAAACAACTGCAGTGAAGCTAAATTGAATAATAATCCTGAAAAAAAAATCTAATTTTCCTCATGTAATGATGTGGAATAACATATGCCATTATACTGCATAGTCTAGACATTATGCTCATTATGTGACTACTCCTGCTGAAAAGGGCACAGCGGAAACGACACTCCCTTACTGAAGCTTAGTTTAACTACAGTGTCAGTTTCCTGGCTTCCTTAGAAATCTCAGACGGGTCTCTGTGCATTAATTTGAGCTGCTTCAGTGATTTTCTGTGTACAGGAGTAAAATGCATTTTGCCTTGACTTCATATCAAAGATCAGTAGGCATATGTAAATATCAGTCTTGTCTGGATCTAGTGTATTTTAGAGTTGAATCATTCCACTGAGGGTATACATTTCGATTTAACAGATTGAACGACCATCATTCAAGCAGATGGAAAGACAGAAGTGCCTCGCCGTGGTCAAGGTCCTGGTCACACGAGTACTTCTCTGATCGCAGCAGTGAGAGGTCCAGCGAACACAGGACACCCAGAAAAGAGAAGAAGAAAACTAAACACAAGAAGAAGTCAAAAAAGCAAAAGCATTCCAAGAGGAGTAAAAGGTTGAAAAGCAAAGCCAAAGATTCTCCCCTGTCCGAAGATGGGTCGTCCCTCTCTTCGAGCAGAAGATCAAAGATCTCCAGCAACCACGAAAGGAGGTCTCGCTCTCTCTCAACCTCCTCGAGGCATTCCTCCAGGAAAGACTGGACGGGATCCGATAAAAAGCATCGTTCCTCTCCGTCTTCCAAAGGCTCCCGTTCGTATACACGGTCGAAAAGCAGGTCAAGATCGTACTCTAGAAGTAGATCTAGAAACCATTCAAGATCGAGATCAAGGTCTTCCTCAAGGTCAGGAAGTCTGTCCAGGTCCCGATCCCGATCTCACAGAAGTACATCTTCCAGATCGTCAAGAAACACTCCGATTAACGAGAGTAACAAAGCAAAAGCAGATGCTTCAAGACCAGCCACAGTTACCAATGAGAAAGCGGCGCCACCAGCAGCCACTGAGAGTGCTCCAGTTTTACCTATAAGTGATAGTCCACCTCCTTCTCGATGGAAACCTGGACAAAAGCCTTGGAAGCCTTCCTACGTCCGCATTCAAGAGATTAAAGCAAAGACGGTGCCTACTCCGCTTGCCCAGACTAGCTTAAAAACAAAGAGCGTTAAAGAAAAGGATCGCATCTCGTCCCACTGCAGCCAGTACAGGAACTCAGATAGTGAAAGAAGCAAAGACTCCAGGAATTACAGTGACAGGAGCTATGAATATAAGAGAAGGTCACACAGCAGGTCTTCCAGGAGTAGATCATACAGCAGGTCTTACAGTAGATCACAGAGCAGGAGCCGCTCAAGCTCAAGATCGGGCTCCCGAGAGAAATATGAAAGTAGGTCTTCCTCCTACAGCAGATCAGATTCATACAACTCGTACGATGATGAGAAAAATAAAAAATCAAGCTCTGTATGGAGGAAACTATACAATAAAAGGCAAGAAAGCAGCCCCGAAGCTACAGTTGAAGACAAGCATGTGGCCAACAGTAGAAAATCTTCTCTAAAGAAGGACAGTCGCAGCTTATCCTCATCGGAGTATTCTACCGACAGTGAAAACAGCCAAGTGGAAAGAAGCAAGAAGGACGATACCGACTCGAAGAGGCAAAAGAGTAAAACTGATTCTCCGTCAGAAACGGACAGCGTTCATCCTGCTGATCCCAAACTTGACGAACCAAGCGTTGACCAAGCATTGGCTGTAGAGGGGAAGAAATCCAAGTCGGGCTGGGACAGTGACAGCGACAACTCCAGAAAGAAGGTAACCAATAAAGATCAGTCATCTGCGGCACAGCAGCCAGATCCCAGTAGGATGGAGGAGAAATCTGAAAACAGCAAGGCATTTCCCATCAGTAAATGGGACTCCGAGAGTGACTCTGAGGGGGTGGCAAAAAAAAGCAACGCAGATGATTCTAAGCGTTCCTCCAGCAAAGAAGAAGGGGAAGCCAGCTCCGAGACGGAGAGCGAAGGCCAAATATCGCTACACAGCAAAACAAGCAGAGTATCGGTGAATGCATCGCCTGCAGATTCAGACGCCCATATAATGACTGCTGTACAGACCGAGCATTTCCCTGTGGCTGAAGTCTCTGAGGTGGTAGTAGTCAGTGAAAAGCATAAGAGCAGAAAAAAGGCCAAGCGGAAGCACAAGCACAAGAAAAGGAGTTCAGCAAAGTCTGAGGAAAGGGCAAAAAGCAAATCCAAAAGCAAGAAGTCAAAGAAGAAGCATCAGAAGCCCAAGGAGACTTTCCACTGGCAGCCTCCCCTGGAGTTTGGTGAAGAGGAGGAGGAGGAGCAGCAATCCCAAAAGAAGCAAGGTAGCCTGAAAAAGGGTGTATTGAAGGAAACCCCCTTAAAGCCCATTAGAAGGAGGACTTTATCAAAATGTGAAGATAACGAGGTTATCGTTATCACTGAAGAAAGTCAGAAGTTGCCCAAAGAAAAATGCTCATCGCAAGCAGACGCTCACAGTGTGAAAGATATTACTGAAAGGACCAAACCAGGGCACCAATCAAAGCAGTCCTCTGTCAGTGGGACAAGTCCAAACAAGAAAGAGACGACAGACTTAATAACCACTCGAACCAATTATGTCAACACAAACAACAAACCGTTACCAAAGTCCCCAGATCAGCCAGAGCCATCTGATGATAGTATGGAGATCTGTACCCCTGAGCACCACACCCCAGATAGAAATGATTTTTATGGTATTACTGAAATATCAGAAACCATTTCTCACAGTAAAGAGTCACCTCTAGGTATTTCGAAAGATGCTTTCAGATTAACTCCAGTGGACCATTCCAAGGTGTCATCTTCAACTCTGTTGGTAAATAATTGTTCTGGGGAAGAAAATGCCAGAACTGAAGTCTCCGTAGCAGTGACGGATCCAAAATGGAAGCCTCTCAAAGGCATTTCTAATCAGCAGCCAGTTGGCATCAGGAATTTTGAAGTTAAGAGTATAGATACCTCCGATCCAGGGGAAAACAAGCCGCAGGGCCTCCGTATCGAGATCAAAAGCAAGAGCCGCGTGCGACCTGGATCTCTGTTTGACGAAGTCCGGAAGACAGCCAGGCTAAATCAGAGACCCCGGAATCAGGAGAGCTCGAGTGAGGAGAGGTCTCCATCCGTAGAGGACAAGGGTAAATCTCGGAGCCGGACCAGGTCACACAGCAAGTCCAGATCCGTATCCTCCCTAAGAACGAGGTCCAGAACCAGATCCCTGTCCTACAGCCGATCACGGACCCGGTCGAGAAGCTCAAGCTATTCCTACAGGTGAGCAGTGTTGTTTAATGTGCTTGTGATTAACGGCAATGTGATTAACATCCTAATTCTGTCAGGAGCCGTTTGATCAGTTACAGCCCACACAGTGTTTCTCAGTCCAGGAAATTTTAATCTATATAATCAGTGTATATATGTAGTACTTTTCATTACACAGAGATTAAGATGTGATATGAGTGCTTCACTCAGACAGAGGGGTAGTACTTAGAAGTGCAGATCATTTATCAGTATAAATATCAACATGCAAATACCTTCCTGTAAAAAATATTATAAATCAATGGTCAGCTTACGGGTTCTTGGGAGAAAACGTCAAACCACAAAATGACTTTAAAATTACTTTTTTACAAAAAAAACATGAGCTCAAAGACACAGGGTGCATATGAACTAATAAACTACTGTGCGATAGTAATGGGTTGGTGCTGTCTGCAGATCCAGGAGTTACAGCAGGAGTCGCAGCAGGAGGCGGTACAGCAGAGGTCGGTCCAGGACTCGGAGCAGCACTTACCGAAGCTACAGGAGTCGCAGGTGAAGGATTTCTGTTCCAGAGTCCCTGTCCGTATCCAATAAGCATGGTTTTTAAATTCTGTAGATACTTGTTCAATAGTTCCATTGATAGTTTAGGGTAACATTCCGATTACAAAATGTAGGACTTGTATGTTTAAATGTTGGCTTAACCCTCAGAGTACTGCTCAGCCCATGGCATACACTGCGTCGGGATTAGTATTTTATACTACTTATTCGCCGTACGTTTTTTGTATTGGTTTATTTAACACGGCAACACTAGCAGAGAGGTTTGGTGAAATTATTAGCCAAAACAAATGGTTGTAAAATTAACAATTCTTTAGGTAAAAAAATAAATACAAAGAGGTGAGAAATGGCATATGTTATGAAGATTTTAAGTTTTTTTTTAATTGGGCAAAACTCTACAGTAATACAGAGAGCGATGACGTTTTGGAAGAGGAGGATGAAGCCGTGATGGACGATGACAGTTCGGATGAGGATGTTCCCGCAGCCCAGCCACTAAACAAAGAGTTCACAATCCCGATTTGGACCCAAATCGTAGAATTGCCCGAAAATAAATCGGTTAGCATTAAGAAATACACAGAAGTTAGTGGTCCGAGGTTCATTCCACGCGCCGCAATCCGACCTGTCGATTTCTTTGAGCTGCTGTTTCCAGCAGACCTGCAAGAGTACATCTGCAAAGAGTCGAACAGATACGTGCTGGAAAACAATGAAAAGTACAGGAATGCGAGTGCAATATCGAAAACGTACGAGCGGCTTTTCTCGTGGTTGTCACAATCCGGTGGAATGACACGGAGTTGATTACGTGTCGTTTTAGGGTTGTGGCTGAATATGGGGTTAGTGTGGAAACCTGACCTCAAAGAATACTGGAATACGAAGGATGGGTTTCAAGCAACACCAGGATTCATACCAGTAATGTCCCGTGACAAGTTTCTCTTCTGTCTTTCCAACCTGCACTTCAACAACAACAGAAAGCAAAAGATAAAGGGCGAACCTGGCTTCGACAGTCTATTCAAAGTGTGACCAGTGCTTACTAAAATCGAGTCTCTCCTAACGAAGTACTATGTCCTGAACGAATTTATTGCAATTGATGAAAGCCTGGTTGGGGTGAAAAATCGAACAACCCTACTGCAGTACCTTCCCAAGAAAAAACATCACAGTTTCAGAATAAAGATGTGGGTTCTTGCGGACAGTAGTAACGGCTACGTCTACAGATTGAAGGTGTACACCCCAGATGCCAGTTACACGGAGAGGAGTGAATTTGGCCAGGCCTATGATGTTGTGATGTCACTCATGGAGGGTCTGTTGGGGAAGGGGAATACTCTGATCACCGACAACTTCTACACATCAATACCGCTGGCTTCGGCTCTGACTTACCAACATGAAACCCAGCTTGTCGGCACACTGCGCAGAAACAGAAAATTCCTGCCCGCCGTTCCAAAATGCAAAGTGGGTGAACAGGTGGTTTACAGGTCTCGAAGATTGCTTTTTACCGCTTTCAGACAAAAGAAAAGCCAGACGAAGCCAGTTCTCATGCTGAGCACAAGAAACATTGCCACCAAGGTGAAAGTGAGGCATGCAGGTATAGAGTCCACAGTGCCGGAGTGCATTGAAATGTACAACCAAAACATGGGAGGTGTGGATTTGGCAGACCAGAAGATTTACTCCTATGAGAAAGAAAGGAGGTCGTACAAGTGGTACATGGAGATCTTCTTCAATCTGATAAACAGGTGTGTGCTGAATGCTTACATCCTTTACAAAGGCACGATTCAACAGCGGCAACAAATGAACAGTATTATTCTCATGCCCCCGCTCAGCCGAAGGAAATTTCTAGTTTCACTCATTGGTGACCTGTGTACAGGCGTGTGTGATAACAACAAGGTTCCTCAGACCCCAACCCCGGTTCGATCTATGTGCAAGATTGAAAAGCTGGAGACGACCACCACACCTGCTGGCAAGATACGTCAGCTGGAGAAGGATTGCTCCGTCTGCAGCAACCGCAAAGTGAAGCGCGTAAGAACGACGTACAAGTGCGCTACCTGTGATGTGGGAGTGTGCCGTGAATGCTTTCAAACACATACACCAAAAAAGAAAAAGTGAACTCCCGTCTTCAAACAAGCACACAAACACACAACACAAACAAAAACCCATGCAACACACAAAACACTGTTGGATTTCATCAAACTACACATTTTCATAAACATGGCCATGACATTTTATTTTACACTAAATACAAGGACTAGAAATACCACCAAAAAACAGAATTACTTTGTTTTCACCAAAAACATCTCTTCTCGACCGTAAAAAGATTTTGATACGGCCATCAAATCGAAATATGGCCGTGGACTTTTTTTTTTTATAACCGAGGACAAGAAATAGAAATACCACAGACAAGATTGGCTTGTGTCTCCACAACTTGAAGTAAGTATCATTATTAAAATTTATAATTAATCACAGTAATTTTGAATAGTTGTTTCTAAACGTTTTTTTTTTTTTTTTTTTTTAAGAACATGCTGGGGATTCGTGTGTATGATTCTTTTATTTTTTTTCAAGCATTTATAAGTCTGGTTCATTTTGAAAACATTTTGAGGATATAAATGCCATCTGTATAACATGAGTTTCTTTACTAATGCACATTTTTATATTCATAAAAAAAAAACAAAAAAAAAACATTATAATGGAAAGAAACGGTAGTTGGCTGCGCTATACCCGGCGCTGTCATTTGTCTGGGACAGCTGTAGTCCTGATGTGCGCTGTGTGTTCGCCGTGACATCAGTACTCTGAGGGTTAACAATAACAATTTGGTTGATGGAAACAAGTCTGATCTTCTATACCTATACAAACTCGCACACGTATATACAGCTCTGGAAAAAATTGAGACCACTACAAAAGTTTCTCTGGTTTTACTATTTATAGGTATGTGTTTGGGTAAAATGAATATTTTTGTTTTATTCTATAAACTACTGACAATATTTCTCCCAAATTCCAAATAAAATTAGAATGGAAAGGAATGGCTGCCATATATGGAGAGGTGCTGATTTATGAACAATTTGCAGTGGTCTCTTAATTTGTCCACAACTGTATATTCTCTTTTCCACATCACACCTGCAAAGTTTATTTCATTTTCCAATTTTTTACATGGTCGTCTTCTAGGTATGGTTTCGTATCTGGGGATCCATTCCTTTGTCCATTGCCATTTTAACACTCTTTCAATGGCACACATTTTGGTTTGTTCTCGGATCCATTCATTTCCATTTCTATCTCCTCTTGTTATTTCAAACGTGTATATATATTTACACACACACACACACACAGAAAGAGTCTGCCTGAAGTTTTTCATTTGCATTTGCTTTGCTACCCATGGTTTGAAACATCAGGGAATTCTTAATTGAAATACATCACATCATCCATGTACTTTATTTACTCTGTGCTTAATACAAATTGTGATTATATATATATATATATATATGTGTGTATTTATTTATTACCATGCTTACAATCATTGACAAGTTGTCCAGAACAACAATGATAATTTAATCTATGAGATGTGGCTATAAGTCTATAATCTATAAATGTGGCTGATTTCTCATTTGATGGTTTGTTAGTGAGACTTGTTCTGACAGTGTATCTTCTGTGTGTGTGTGTGTGTGTGTGTGTGTGTGTGTGTGTGTGTGTGTGTGTGTGTGTGTATTTTATAAGTTATTTGAATTGAGTTTTGTCTCAGCAGTAGGACGTACAGTAGGAGTCATTCCAGGAGTAGGTCTTATGATCGACAGAGGAGATCCAGGTATGTAGTGATGAAACACTGACATGTAACCCATGTAATTACCAGCTTCGTTTGGTCAATAGAATGCTTGTTTGAATAAACTATTTAAGAAATTGTTACAGGTTCATAAGATACTCAGATCCACACTTGATTTCTTGTCAATTGCAACCCAATAGCCTCTTAAAAGCACATTACATCAAGCAGTAGATAGTCTTAATGGTGTTGTCCCCTATAGTCCGTATCATCACTGAGTTCACAGTAATACCCTGTTTACCCTTTGTCTTCTGAAACCTGTCCGTTTTCATGGCTGTGTTTTGATCAGGTCCTACAGCTACGACAGCTATTACAGCCGCAGTCGCAGCCGCAGCAGTCGTAGGAGGAGTGACAGCTACAGGAAGTCGAGGAGCTACGACCGCAGATCCAGGTATTCAAGTCTGTGAATTGTATTATTTAGGGACCTACATAATAACAGCGTCCTCAGAGATCTGGCCTGCTGTTTAGGCCAGTTCTCCTTCTCCAACACACTAATTGTCAAGCAGTTGTTTCCTTTATGGGGGTGCCTGTCTGGATTCGAGGATTATACTCTTTTAAATGTTCTGTTTTTATATAAATACTGCTTTACAACAATGAAGTATGTCATAAATCATTCACAAGGATGTTCACTGAGGATATCCCATCCTGCCCCGTTCGGTTTAGCATAAATCAACAAGCCGAGCGATGAATGAATGTAGGCCGCTGAGCGCGCCGAGTGGCTTTGAACGATTCCCCGAGGAAGGTGTGTGTTGTGAACCCGGATCGTCCCGAGCGTTTCTGATCAAGGCTCTGACAAGAATGACTGCGTCTGCATGACTGGCATATGTGCCATGTTCATCTCCAACATCTGCGGGGTTTTCAGTTCTCAAAATCACAAGATGGATGTCGGAGACAGGAGCATCAGAAAACCCCTGACTCGTGTGAGATACAGTCTTGATGACAGTGATGCAAAAGCACGATCGAGCTCCCTGTTGTTTATTTAGTTACATAGTTGGTTTTATCTCCCTACATGTATCGAATATATCGCATTATTTAAAAACCTCTTCCTCCCTCACAGGTCCTACCGCTCCTACAGTCGGAGTGATCGCAGTTACTCCCGCCGGCGCAGTCACAGCGGCAGCAGCAGATACAGCTGATCGGGGGGGCCTCGAGTCAATCGTCTGTGTGTGTTTCTCGAGAGGAGGGTAAATGCTTCTGCATCTATTAGTCAAATGTAGGGCATGCAAAGCCGTGCTGAGAGATGCACTCTTATAATGTGAATCCTTTTCATAACCCACTATATGCTTGTGCCATACTGTATTCCCACAGGTACAGCATAAGAAGAGACGTGTAAATACGTATAGAGGAATTTTTTATATATAATTTTCATTTTGTTTTTCTGAATTTATTGTATTTTTGTTTACTTTTTTTTACACTGAAAGGAGGAATGTATGTTTAAAAAAAAAAAAAGTTTTATGCTACTTCATTGCTTTGATAACATACCTAATGTGCTCTGTGATAATTCCACAATTCAGATTTATATGGAAATAGTAATTTAACTTCATTACAGTAGTATTGCCTCATAAGCTTGATTATAATGTTTTCAAGATGCCTTAATCAACATCCTCCAGGTACTGAGGAGAAGACAAGGAATTCAATATGAAATGTAGGATATGAGCTGTAATGCTTATTTCATATGAGAGACGGTATAGTTTAACCTGCAGCTTTACATTTTTGTTCCCCTTGCCATTAATTAACAGATTTTTCAAGCTTTCCAGATTTGAATGTAAATAGAGTTCTAACGCTGGACTCTCACTGTAAATCGCGTTTGATTTGAATGATTGGCACTTGACGCTGAATTACATGCTCACTGTTTTTGTTTGATAAATTGTTTTTACAATTTAATTTCTATTATACCTTGTATTACAATCGTGGACGTCTGTGTCTGAACATTTGAATGTATTTTAATTAAAGACACTTCAGGTTCCCCCCCAATTTCAGATGCCCGTTTCTAAATGGCTTTTGATTTTCACTTGGTCAGCAACCCACGCCTCACAGCCCGCCACCCATATGAGTCGATTTGCATTAAGCCTTATATATAGTAGGAAATTTCAATCATGTCAACACATAAACGCGTCTATTTCTCTTCTGGAACGACATTTTTCATTGATTCATAACAAAGCTGAAGAAGAGGGGGAAATGGTTTACATGATGAAAAGATCCAACAGCTTCGAAGTCGGATCCAGCTCAGGTCCACAGAGATGTGCATCATTATAAATTGTGGTTTAAAAAAAACAAAAGGGATGCAAGGCACATGACCATCAATATTATTTTCCAAATCTGGTTTACAGCATTTGACATTGAACTGGGAAATTAAAACTACATGTATCCCACTTGAATCATCACTACAACATTTGACCCAGAATTGAAAACCCTGATGCTAACCTGCATACTACAATAACATCCAACATATTCAACAATGCAAACAATATGCAAACCGCACTGTGAAACGCAAAGTGTCTTCGGATCCCGTCACTGTGGGACTGAGGGAGTGGTGTTGAGTGGTGGGGCGCCATTTGTGTCAGACATAATTTCGTGCACAAAATGAACAATATTTGTACTTAATTTCCAATAAATATAATGCAACTTTTACATTTTGTGCATGGAGTGTAATTTTCCTCATCTTTCCGGGGTCATAATGCACTCAGGTGTTCGTTCCGTCCACGGAAGGCAAAGTACATTTAACTTTTCATCAACAGAATTTCTCAGCATGGAATACAAGACGCAATTCATTTTAATATTTTAATCTTATTTCAAGTAATATTGGCTGAAATGTGTACTGCTGCACGAAAGTGCTTTTATGCATTAAATTATGTATTATACCAATAGCACCCCATACTCCGCAGCATGGCCAAAATCATGAATTTATGAATTAACTATCAAATTGACGAATTAATACTTTTTGGCACAAACGGCGCCCTATATCTACACCAACATGTTCATAATCACGTTCATCTTAATTTTGGCACTGATCACCCTCCGTAGAGTTGACTAAATGTTTTACTATCATTTTACTTGTCCAGTTTGTGGCGCAGCGCACATTTCCCTCTTGGCCTGCAGTACACAACCTGACAGACAGGGGTTTCAAAGAGATCCCGTGAAACTTAGGGGGGGGAGAGCGGGTTGGTTGAACAGTTATTTTGTGGTCATGTAAGCCTGCAAGAGGACATTAATGGTAAGTTACTTACTTTCACTCCATGGAGGAAAATGACATGCAGCTCTGGAAAAAATTGAGACCACTGCAGATGTTTCTTAAATCAGTATCTCTACATATATGGCAGCCATTCCATCCCATTCATATTTTTATTTGGAATTTGGGAGAAATGTTGTCAGTAGTTTATAGAATAAAACAAAAATGTTCATTTTACCCGAACACATACCTATAAATAGTAAAACCAGAGAAACTGATGATTTGCCTGGAGTATCAACTCAAGTGTCTTCAGAAGGATGTGTCGTCTGGGAGAAAAAGTCCACATTCCATGTCACATTTAAGAGATACTGAAAACTTTGAGTTATGTGAAGACAATTGGCCTGGACATGAAGGAAATAACCCAGAACTGAGATGGCAGGTCTTCTGTTGCCCTAATTGGACTGCGATGCCATGTTGGTTTCAGTTCAGCATCAAAGCTCATCATGTCACAGAAGACCTATCTTTGAAAAGCTGATACTATGACTTTAAGACCTACCTACAGTAAAGTCTGATCGGCGTGTTGCAACAATATCATTCAGAATCTCCGGGATGGGCTGCGATAAATACTCATTAACTCAGACAAATCTGTGTGACACACCTGGGAAGTGACCATTGTGAATGTGCAAACTGTAGGAGTGAAAACCAGCAGTCACTGCCACCTCTGCTATACACCTTTACACTTTCAATATGTATTTATTTAGCAATAGCTAAAGTGTCTTAAAGCATTTACATTTAATTTTGGTTCCATCTAGCGTCAATAAATCGAATTGCACACCATTTTCAAATACTGTATATGGAAATGAGCCACACTTGATAATATAGCTGTAGACAACAGTTCACATGCTTCATTTGAAATATTTTGGTTAATTAATAGTGTTCATTAAACTAAGATATTTTCAGAGTTCCTTGAACATGTATTCAGTCTAAAGACAAGCTGTAGTGATTGCAATTGGCTGAACCGTGTTAAGGCGGGGGTGTATGCAAACGTTTGACCACCAGTCCTTGGAACTCAATGCTTTTATGAAAGAGTCTTAATTTTACTAGGACGTTTCTAGAAAATTCTATTTGCTTTTAGTAACATCAACTAAATAAGCTCTTCAGAAGACAAATGACAAGATCTTTCTAGAACGCAAGCTGCATTAGGTAATTTTGGAAAAGCACAAAACATAAAAATATAACGAGTTTCCAATACTGCCTGCTTGGGGAGGGATTTCTTTATCGACATGCTAGGTAGGGATTGTCCCCCTTTAAGATACTGCATATGGTTTTTTTTTTGGTCTTCCAAACAGCACTTAAGATGAACAAGTTTTAACAAGAAACCTTATACTAAATAGAAATATATGTTTTAATCTGTATAATACCGCCTTGTCATCCTCCTGGGAGGCAAAGGGGGTTTGTACTTGGTCAGCGTTGGAGAAGGATTTCATGCCCCTTTGTGGGGTTGATGCAGGTTTGGCCAGGTTCCCAGGTGTGGCCGGGCGTGGTACTTCAATACGCAGGAGAAACCTCTGGGGGGCAGCAGTAGTCTGGAGATCTTGTCTGGCCTGACTCGGTGCAGCACAAGCCTGCTGGCCTCTGAGCACAGTCCCATCCACCTGCCTGAAACTGGTGAGTCCGCTCTCTACGCCCACAGGATCAGAATCTACATTTTGGTGCTGCTCATTGTCAAACCCATGCTCTCTTTGGGGACCCTGATTTCCTTTCTCACGAATAGGTGGGCTTCCCCAGGCCCCCGTGCCTGTACCAGCCCAGGACAGCAGGACGCTGTTCTCCATTGCCTCAGTGCACAACGCCCCTCAGATCAGCCCAGTCGCCTCCAAGGCTGTGGACCTGGCGTTTTCTACACAATAGCTGGCCCTAATATGCAAGCCTTTTCAGCTTTTATGCCATAGAAACTCCAGACTGGACCTTTGGGTGCTAGTGTAGCTGGAGCACTGACAAAAAGCTCAGAAAAACTCTTGCTCACCTCTCTGTATGCTTTTAAGTCTCATTCCTAAACCATAAAAAAGTTATATATATTGTCTATCTATCTATATATGCCTCTCTTCAAAAACACTTTGTAAAGTTACAGATTCAAGAGATTGTTTTACAAGAAGCATGTTTTTGACCCCCTGAATTACTTGTGTTTTGTTTGGTTGCTTAGAATTTTTTTTTTTTCAGTTTGTATGTTATATAATCTGTTTTGAAGCCAACAGATTAGTGTTGAAATTACAATTCACTGCTGTGATCCATTGTATGTCATCAAAGGTGCAATTCAATATCTCAGTTAACTTAAAGTTTCAATGATAAGTCACTATGATCACAGTTGTAATATTGATAGACTGAAACTAAATCTATTACCAAAAGAGATGATTTTGTTAGCTTGTATTTAAATTAATTAAACTCCTTTTTATGCAGTAAGTGTGTTGGCATATTCATAGAGAACTTGGTTCCTTTTTCTAAGTATCACCAATTCAAAAATGTAATGTGTGAATAATTCATCAATAACAGTCCTTTTGTGTATTTATATACAGTAGAGGTTGTTTGTAAATGCTTTATGTCTAAATATTAGACCCATTCATATGTTTGATTGAAATTATAATATTCCTTACCTAAACTTAGTTTTTTGCGTGGATGGAAACATTTGTTCATATTTAATGTAAAAGACTAATATTCCCTTTCAAGATTAAAATAGCTACAGCTGGAAGAAAGAAAGGGAATAATGGATTACCCTGCGCAACTACTTTCCCAATGGCTGTTTCTGATTCTAAAAGAAATATAAGGAAATTAAATTATTAGCAATGTTCCAAACTCATTTATTTTCGCTGCTGTGTGGACAATATGTACATTTAGTCAAGTGCTGTGCTGGTATTTTAAAAACCCATTCTAGACATAAAAACCCCGGTGTTGCCTCAGATACAGTGATGCCAGGAATTCATGAATTTAAAAGCACTGTCCATTTATTCAGCCAGGAGACAGGTGCGATAATATCTGGCTGCCTGCTTAACAGATCTGCGGGACTTGCCCAGCTGAGTATAACTGAAGGTTTTCTTTGCGTGGATGGCTGCAGTCTTTTTTATTTATTTATTTATTTTCTTATTTTATTGTATACACCAACATCTGAAATGAAGTTTTGTCATGGCTGGGTGCATTGACTAATTTCAGCCCTACGAGACGGCTTCTGAGATTGCAAAGTAATCCTGCACTTTTCCAAAACGTTGTTTCGGTGCTCTGCTTTGCTTGTCAACAAACATTTTAGGCCGTCTCGCTGGATTGCCTCTAACGCCATAGTTGCTGTGGCTGTCTATTCAAACGCCTGAGCAGTAGCTGCAGTAAATGTATCATAGAATTGTATTTCTGCTTTTTTAATGGTGGTAATTACTTGCATACTATTACCATTGGTGTACATGGTAGAGATATTAGTTTGTTACAAAATATTCTATCAAGCTCTCATTGAATTACATTTGTTATTCCCCATTGTATTGTCAGCCACTAGTTCCAGTTAAAAAATACTGACATTGAATTTGAGAAGCCAAAATTGCATGTTTTTGTTTGTTCAATTTATTCTGTCTTCGTTACACACAGTTGTGGATGTAGAAACACCAGATGTTACAGCTCAGAATTACTGTATAAACTCCTGAGGAGGCAAAATGCAAAATGTGCAGATCATACCATGTTTCAACAGCCATCATTCAGCCTCAGTCCTTAGCTGATGATAGCAATTTTAAGAGGAAAACAGTTTAGTAGATTCGCATTCCATATTTGGGTTTGGTCTATATCGTTGTAAATGTAATGGTTGAGTTTAGAAGGAAAAACAGATCCGTTTTCAGAAGATAAACAGAATGATACAGTGAAAATATCCAAAATGCACTTAACTCTGAGTTTCAGTACCATAGTGAATATTATTCTGGGACTGCTGGGGTTTGCTTACAGTTTCTCTTGCGGTGATATTTCAGTGGCTGTACCTTTGCCTGTTTATTTTTGTGCTCCTGTGTTTGCTTATGTTGTAAAAAGTATCTGCTGATTTATGCTTTCTTAGTGTACATTGGCTATGTGTGCGTAGAAGGCTGAAGGGGGCATTGCCCATCAAAGTAAAGCTGCGCCGCCGTCATAAATGTTTCTGTGTGTGCTTGTGAGGCTGCTGGTGAGGTCATGATTTCTTGCAGAGGACCTGGGGACCAGGCACATTTTCTTCAACTCCTTCTGCCCTGATGTTGCAAAAGGTTTACAATGTTATAGTTCAAAATAAGAGGTTTACTTTTGAATTGCAGATATGTCCGTGAGACTACAATTCAGCACAATTAAAGCTCGTTATTCTCCCAAGTAAAAACATCTTTCTGAGTCTAAATTAGCAAGCTGCATCATTATCCTATTTTCTCGCCTGATATTGAGACAATATTGATCTATCACAGCGTTAGTGCGTAATCAGCTTATGATAGTTGGGTATTTCTTAATTGTACCTGCTTTTGATAATTGGGTGCAAGAAGCGAGTCTCTTTTGCTCTCTGCCAAGGTCCTGGCCAGGCTGTACCAGATTGTGGCATCAGGAAGCCGTGCTGATGTGAGATGACATGCATCGCAGGCTCCCTTGGTGAGTGTGAAGAAAACCTGACCTTGAGATTCTGCTAATGTTGCTGACCAGACTCAGTCCCTGACTATCACCAGCTTCAGGTGAAGAGTGTTCTGCTTATGTCTTCCTTTACACATGTGTTTCTGAAGTGAAACACATGGCCGGGTCATTTAAAAAATACACTGAATGTCTGATGAAATTATAATTTTAAATTTGAAAGTGATAAACCATATATACATATTAATGTATCTCTTTCTCTGGCTCTATCCTTTATATATACAATTCTCTATATCTGTTTGGACCATTGCAATAAGAACAAACAGAGATGATCTAAAGAAGTCAACACAGAGACACCACAGATTGAGACGGGGACAATCTGAATGTATTTACAGTACACACACACACACATATATATATATATATATATATATATATACATACAGTGCCGCAGAATAAATAGGAACAAGGATAGTCATATTTGTCATAAATTATTAATTTAATTAAAGAAACTATGAGGCTCACATTTATTCACACACTTGTAGTCAGTAATTTGTAAATCCTGTGTCATGGATTAAACTGACAAGATGTCTAGGATGTTTGAAGCGGTCCTGGTATTCCTGAGGGGGGATTTTTGATGCTTCCTCCAGGCAGAATTGTCCTATAGGTCTTTCAGACCCTTTGGTCTCAGTTTGTGAACCATCTTGAGTTTGAACTACAAATGGTCTATTGGATTGAGGTGATTTTGATGAGATTTTGGGTAAATGTTCTGAGATGGAGTTCATGATTCCAGGGCCCGTAGATGCAAAACAACCCCAAAACGTAATAGCTCCCCCGCCATATTCCACAGTGGGCAGGAGGCTCTTCTCAACATCAGCCTCACCTTTTTTATATCAAACATAATGCTGAAGAGCATGTCCAAAAAGCTAAAATTTCACTTAATCTGACCATAAGACATGGTTCCAAATGTAGTTTGGCAAATTGAAGACACTTATTTTTGTGGTTCGCCCTCAGAAGTAGCTTCTTTGCAAGCTGGCCATGAAGCCACAGTCATGCAGTCACAGTTGAATGGACGTTTTTGACACTTTGTATCTTAAAGATGCCATATTGTCTTGGAGATCTCAAAATGTCTCATAGCCTGTGGTATAGAAAGATACACTAGCTTTAAATGTCCTAATAATTGACACTACAGTGGAAAGTAGTAGATTCAGCTTTTTGTGAATTATTTTAAACCACCCCCCAACCTAGTGCTGGTCAATTACCACTTCCCTGCAGTCTTTGGAGAGCTCTTTGACCTTAACCACGATTATGCATGCTACTATTGAATGTCTTCTATGTGTCACCTCCATTTTACATACATACAAAAAGCTTATTTCTCTCAAAATGTTGTGCACAAATTTGTTCACATCCCTGTTAGTAAGCATTTCTCCTTTGCCAGGATAATCCATCCACCTGACAGGTGTGGTGTATCAAGTGTATCATTACACAGGTGCCCCTTGTGCTGGGGACAATAAAGACCACTCTAAAATGTGCAATTTTGTCACACAACACAATGCCAGAGATGTCTCGGGTTTTGAGGGAGCAGTGATTGGCTGCTGACTGTAGGAATGTCCACCAGTCCAGAGCTGCTGCCAGAGAATTTAATGTTCATTTCTCTACCATAAGCCGCCTCCCACGTCGTTTTGAGAATTTGCCAGAACGTCCAACCAACCTCCGTCCTTACCAGGGTTTTGACCCGACTGCAGCTCTGATGGCCAATCACACGCTCCCTCAACACTTGAGACTTGAAATCCATAGATAAGGGCCTAATGAGTTTATTTCAATTGACTGATTTCCTCATATGATTTGGAACTCAGTCAGATCTTTGAAGTTGTTGCATGTTGCGTTGATATTTTTGTTCAGTGTGTATACAGCACTGTCACTAAGTTTTGAACACACAAAGTTTCAAACAGCCTCAAATAAACCAAAGGCAAACTCTGCACTGTGTTATTTCGTATGGAAAGCCTCCACCGTCTGTATCACAGCCTGATGTGCCGTGACTCACACTTCGCTTCAGTGCGACCAGACATCTCAGTTCTGTACAGACCGTCACAGAGTGTTGCATTTGATCACTATGGGATCTTTTTAATACTTTTGCTGACTTTGATTTTCCCTGCAGTGCTTATCCCTTCTATAATAACTGTCAAATGAGGAATGACAAGGATCTCACTCTTGATCTACAAGAGGAAGGACAAAGTTTGGAAGAGTTTGGTACACAGTACGTGTCCTACAATTTACAAAGGTTATTTAGGCTTGTTATTTAGGCTTAGGCTTTTTTATGACCATCCACACATATTACCGTGACCGGATGTGACCAGATAAGCATATATACAGACGGGAGACAAATTAAAGGAAAAACCAACATAAAGTGTCTCAGTGAGGTGTTGGGCACCACGAGCCCCAGAACAGCTTCAGTGCTCTTGGCACAGATTGTAGAGTCTCTGAACTCTACTGGAGGGATGAACACCATTCTTCCAAAAGATATTCCCTCATTTGGGGTTTTGATGATGGTGGTGGAGAGCGCTGTCTGACACGTCGGTCCACAATCTCCCATAGGTGTTCAATTGAGTTGAGATCTGGTGACTGTGAAGGCCATAGCATATGAGTCACATCATCTTCATACTCATCACACCATTCAGTGACCCTCGTGCCCTGTGGATGGGGTATTGTCATCCTGGAAGAGACCACTCCCATCAGGAGAGAAATGTGTCACCATAGGATAAAGGTGATCACTCAGAATAACTTTGTCATGATTTGCAGTGACCCTTCACTCTAAGGGGACAAGTGGACCCAAACCATGACAGTAAAATGCCCCCCACAGCATAACAGAGCATGACAGGATGTTAATTGCTTAATTGTATCATGCAGTACACCTGTTTGGAGGCATCTGCATTCGTTATGCTCCTCCACTCATTTATTCAGGTTTTTCCTTTAATTTGTCACCCGTCTGTATGTGAAAATGTTAACATGGCAATGGGCTGGACACACTGCAAGAAGAACAGTTCGAAGCTGAACAAAGGAAGCTATGTAATGTATCCTAAGAAATGCAATAAAGACCTAGAACACGAACACATAGAAGAGGGGAAGATTAAATCATACACTTTGCAGGTGTGAAATGGGAAAGAGAAGCTGTAGATCAAAGCCAGTGGAAACATCTTGGGGAGCCTTCATCCAGCAGTGGATCGATATGGGCCGATGGTGATGATTTGCAGATATGTATAAAGAGCGAAGCTGTTGGGGGACACAGACAGCTGACAGCCTGAATTCGCCTACATGTGGCAGGACAGACGCACCTGTCAGTTAGTAGGTGTCAATGTAGCCAGTTCACAGTGCGCAATGTTATAGAAAATTTGGATTTCATAGTGAATGGGGAATTAGTATTGTCTGCAACAGGTGTCTCAGTATAAAAGACATGCCAGCTGTCTCAAAGGGAGACATTTTAAAGTTGGAAGAAATTTAATTTAAAAAGAATAAGAATAGGATGACATTTTGACACAGGATTTCACAAACATCAAAATACAAACAGATGGAGGTTTTGGTGAAGCTCTTTGATACAACATTTGATATTATAATATTTTTCTCCTCATGTCTTGAGATCTGCTTGCCACAATAATAATAATAATAATAATAATAATAATAATAATAATCATCATCATCATCATATATGTGTGGAGAACGTGTACACTTTAAATGACAAGCAAAATTAATTATTGTATTTTTACTGATATATCATATTATATCAGTTATCATATTAGTGTTAATTTGATATTGAAATCGTACAGCAGGACCTGAAAAAGCTTGCTTTCCATTGACATCTTATAATAGTGTGCCCCTAAAATATTGTAACATCTTAGCTGCATATCTTAGCTGTACAATACACTACACAATTGTTTTGTTTTTTTGATCATTATTGTTATGATGATAATTTTGTATTCTACGTTTTATATAATCATCATCATCCTCAGCAGATAAACTGAAGAAGTAGTGGTTTTGCATCAGCTTGTCGGAATATCTGCTCCAATCTGCCAATCTCTTTATTCCAGGGGCATTTCAATGTTGTCAAAACTGATAACATGAATTTGAACACTTCCACTTATTGCATCGATTGAATGTGCAACCTCTCGTGTCACAGTGTGGGGAACACACCTATGATACATGTAAGGGTAAAAAGCACTGCTGAAAGTCATATCATGTTATAACCCCCCCACCACACACACACACACATAAAGTGCAATTCACTTTCACTTGGCGTTTGAGTAGCATCTAATATAACGTCCCTGTCCCTTTAAAGCTCCAGACAAAAAGCCCCATCTGATCCCCGAGCTCCAATCACCAGTTCCTCCTGCAAAGGCAGCCTCTGCATTTTGGTCTTTTTCTAAATGCTAACATGGCGAAAAAAGACTGATGTGAAGAAGAAAAAAAGAGAGACAGAAGAAATGTGAAAATACGAGAGCACACCTCTTTCATGGGGAGCACAAGTCCGAGGCAAAGGGAGGGGATTCCGGACTCCTTTGCACCAGAAAACCTCGGATCAAAATGGTAGAGCGCTGCCTGTTTATTCTGTTTATTTTCTTTTCTCCTTTTGATCTCTTGAACATTTGGGCTAGTTAGGCCTTTGAAACTTACCTGACATTTGCGTTCAATAATGCTGTTTTTGCATGCAGTCGTGCTTGCTGATCGCAGGGCATTGGCGGGTTTTAGGAGGAAGTTTGCAACTTGCATCCATCTAGGAGGCAGGGAAAATGTGTGATTTAATTGCAAGAATGTAAAAAGCAACAATAGCGACATTGTTGCAAAGCAGGAGTTACATTCCTTCATATAGCAGGATGCCTGAGCCCGGAGCAGGTCGGACTGGTGCATGGAGGGACCTTGGCTTGCGGGAGAGGGTAGGGGATGGTAACGCCTTTAGGAGAGAGACTTGTGCCTCTTTTCCCAGCTGTGGGCTTTCCAGACTTCAGTCTCCATTGCATTCTCGCCAAAGTTAGTTTTTTTAGCTGAAAATATGGAGAAACTCTATATGAAGAACTTATGCAGGGTTAGCAGTTGACTGATGCACCACCCTGCTTTAAGAAACATCACATTTATCTCTGATTTGTGTCATTGCACTCCGTTTTTAATACTGTGTCTGGTTTTAATGCCAATAACTTGACAGCATTCACACAGTTAAACAGGCTGATTTAGACAGCCTGGCACCAATTTTTTTTTTTTTAGGTTTGCACTATCCCTTTTATTAATTAGTTGGAAAAGATTGGTTTTCCAGTCCTGTTATTTCTCTTCTCTCTTTCAGCATATCTTGCCTGTTATTATGATTATTAGTATTATGGGTGGTTATATTTAATCTGGAATATGTCAGTAGAAAGTTGTAGATGTTTAATTAGGCCTGTCTATATTTGCTTTCCTTCCCATGTGGTGATTTCAGGTGTTTTTGTTGTGGATACTGTTATCTTACTGATACAATGGTTTCACACCTTTTTTTTTCCTTTTTTTTTTTGGTTTTGGTGCTGGGTTCAGAAATATGCAAATCACACTAAACCACTAATTTAGTGGATACCTTGTTCAAAATGTAAATGCAGGAATGAGTGGAAAGACTAAGAGCAAATAAATGTTCCACAGAAAACATGAAAAATTACCTTTTTTGGTCACTAAGTGTACACAGGTAAAAATGTGCACGGAAAATTGATTTGTGTGTTTATTGAACACAGTTATTATTGGTGTGTGTTATCGTTCTTATAAGTAGTAGTGAAGTAAGGTAATTATAGGGTAATTGGGGGAAGGGATACAAGTTGAAATGTCAAAATATGTTGCTAAAGGTTGTGCAAGAAAAGATGAACATGAATCTTGTGCTAAAATTATAAAATTATAAGGAATCATTAACCAGACAATGTTTTAAATTGCTTACAATTAAGTAAATTCTTGATCTGTGTTCTTCTGCACTGAACTATTTGTAACAGATGTCTTCTTGTACCAATAAAACACATCAAAATTGCATCAATGTTCCGGGCTTGCATTTAAATTACACTTTATGATTAAACACACTATTTCAGGTGCTCTGCTATGTATGATAAATACTTATTTACTTATTAGAGAGCTTTATTTTGTAGTATCATGTAAATGTATATAATGTGAAGTATTGTACCGCTGTGACTGATTACATAATCCAGTAAATGCTTGGTTTGTATGTATACTTTTTTTTTTAGTCATTATTTATTATTATTGCATAATTGTTTCTCCATGGAAATAATTGGTTACTATACTCTTTTGCTGAATTCTACTGCATGATAGCTTTTGTTTGCATAGGAAGTCATGTTGGTATGTGGTTAAAGATGGCTGAGGACAGATCTGCTCAGTGTGGTTCATATCAGGTGAATGGGGAAGCGATGTCACAGGAACGACAGATTGACGAGCTGCCGTCCGCGCTCAGAATATTTTCTTCCAAAAATGTATTCCTTCTTCGCAGGGATTACAGAAGTCCTCTTGTAGAGTGGTGTTGAATTGGGCAGGCAGTTTCTCAGACAACCACCTGTAGCCCCAAATCACAATCCGCTCTGTGACACATAGACTGGCATATATATCCCCCATCCACACACAAGCTGTCTAACGCTGTGAACACCTGGATTTGCTGGGAGTTACAGGGGTCACAACAAATATGGGAACATTTTAGAATAGAATATCTGTGCATTCAATTTTTATGTTACTGCTTTTCCACGGTAAACTGCTTGTGGAGATAACATCTGATGGGTCTCCACAACACCTGCATGTGTTTTGCTTCATTGGCAGATAATCCCCATTGGATCAATTGTTTATGTGCCCAGATCTTTGTATACCATGAATTCACACCATTAGAGCAAAATCTGAAATTCTCTGGACCACTTTAATGTTGTCCTTGGTTCCTTCTCCCCAGGCTTGCTCAGAGTATTTACATTTTCAAAAGTTATAATGCTGCTTTAACATTTTCTCTTACCTCAGCTTTAGGGTAAATATGACTCAGATTTGTCTTCCCAGTCCAGACTGGCGGCGCTTAATTTCTATAATGATAAAAAGCAGCCGCTTTTCTATTTAATTATGTAAAACGACTCTGAAATGTTGCCCATTTGGCCTAATGTGCCGCCTCGTTTTGCAGCTCAAATTGACCTGTGGAAGGAGTAGGGGGGGAGTGTGTTGGCATACCTGCCAACTTTGAATCATACATCCTTGTCCTTTTTCTTTTTCTTGGGGTGGATCCAAAATGAACCCTGTTAACTTTACTTATTCCAATGAGTTCTTTAACTCACATCCAGAGCAGCATTATATATTGTTTTCATTGGGGGGTTGGGGATGTGGATGAAAAACACCCCAAAAACATCTATTAAGGTACGCCTCTTTAGCTATATCTGAACACAAAATGTGAGGCCTGGCCTGATTTCGAATTCTAATCAGCTGACACGATGTTTGCCAAAACCAATTTATACGATCAGAATGTCTGTTACATCAAAGGGAGCACTGTTCCGTGCATGAGCTTCTGAAAAGAGGGAGAATCTTATTGCCGTTTTATCTTTCACTATTGATCCTCCTTGAAAGGTTTGAAACCCTTCTGGTTAAAAGGGAAATGTACTATTTCTGAAGTATACAATGTGTGTGTGTGTGTTTGTATGTGTGTATATTTATATATAATGAGCCCAGTTTAAATTCCCAAGTCTTTTCCGCTGAGGAGAAAAAGATAGAGAGGTGGTTAAAAGCACCTTTCATTAAAAGCATTGGAGCTGGGTGGCACAGCGGAATAATCCTATAGCGTTTCACATCTGGAGGCCCGGGTTAATAACTGGGTCAGGTCACAAGTGAAATGAGTGTGGTGGTCAGGTTTAGCCTCCAGTGAAGTGCATGTGTGTGCATGTGTGTGTGAATTAACTTTGAAACTACCTGGCCAAAATACTCCAGCCCTCTTTGTTTGGAAAGAAATGACATTGACAACAGTGCATTAGCAGTAGTATAGCCTTTTTAAATAGAAATATGTACATGTTATCTTGAACTGAAAATAACATATAGAAGGCATTCATCTTAGACTTGATTTGTAATGTCTTTGGCCCTGAAGAAAAGCCTGTTAATGTGTTTTTCAGCTGCAAAAGAATGTTTTGGATGAGACGAGCTCAGACATTAACTATTTCAGATATTTAGAGGAAGAACATCCCTTGTGAAATTATTTTATTTTTCTCCAAATGTGAACGAGAAAAGACAGCCTTATCAGTTGGGTGCCTTTATGGGCTCTTTCTCCTCACTCCATTGTTTGTCCTTCAGAAAATAATGACAGCTCTTCCCCTAAATGTCAGTCTCCTTTCCCTTCTGGATGTACTGGTATAATCTCAATCTCCGCACTGTTAGATCTGCTTTGTGTCCTAATTGTTTTGTGAAAGAGAGACATTCAGTTATGAAAGAGTCCTACGGCCGAAGAATTCAATGATTGATTTAAATGTAAAAATGGGTGACTAACAAAAGTGGAAGTGGTCTTTATGTTTGAGTACCTCGGTCAGATTGGCAGCAGATTTGATTGACCTAACAAACCAGTTTAGTTGTATTAATATTGCCAACACCAAGGCATATTATTTAAAGTGTGTTACAGCATTGTTCCTTACAGTGAGCGTGATGATGCAGTAGAACAGAAAATAAATGTGTAATTTGCGTTATCACCGTTAAACAGGACACTGGTAGATGACTGTATATTTTAATGGTTACCACTTGTAAGCCAACAATCCCCCTTACCCACAAATAGTTTTATACCTCTGCACAAATGAAGAGTTATTTTCGAAATCGTAAATTTAAGTGCGGCCAGGATCGCCTGACTGGTTCCCCAGTAATAGTTGTTTGGGATTTGCCATTTCATGAGAGTACAGTAATAATTCACTCACACACTTGCCTGTGCTGACTGAGGCTTGTACTTACAGCAGGCTTGGTTTTTACATAACCACACATTCAGGGCAGGCGGCCCACCCTCGACTCTGAAGCTTGGCTGTCTTACAGTTTTGAAGCAGAGGTCACTTTAGTTCTCGTGGCAAGTGCAGCGTTCATGCGTTGCACATTAAACACGGGCAGAGCTGGGCGCTGCAAGGAGACGGTTTACTTTCTCCCCTGAAACAAAGATGAAATGTGTTTCTGATTTATGACCGGAAGACTTAGCGCCGAGACGAGCCTCTGTACGCCACAGTGTTGACTGTTTTTGCTTATACAATTATCCAGTTATTGTACTCTCTTCTTGGGCCTTTGGCAGACAGGATGCTTTTAATAAGAAACATGAATGAAAGGGGGGGTCCTGTGATTTAAATTTAAATGTTTTCCGGCTCGGCTTGTCAAAGATCGCCTGGAACGTTGAATGGCTCTACTTTCTTGACAAATATGAATACATTAACAGTTAAGTCTTTAGTGTGCAGTGCATCCAAAAATATATCTATCTAAATGTATAATTTCTTGTATCTGAGCTTCACATTCTGGAACATTTATTTTCAGTGTAAGAAAAACAAACAAACGGTAGTTCTGCGTTGCTATTTACTCATGCCTGCTTCATCAAGCAAAACCACATTTAGCCCGGATGGGAACATGAGTACCTCAATATCTAGACAAAATATAGAGAATTGAGCTGTCACTCTGCCCCAGGCTAATAGAGAAGAAGCACCCGCTCAAACTCTCAGACAGGGCTATGTGAATGGGTCGGATGTGAGAGAACGTGCTTTATCTAAGGACACTTAGATTTGGATCATATCAAAACTTTAACCCACAAATCGATGAGAAAATTACAACCCCAAATCTTGATGTTGGGGTTTCCTTTGGTAGGAGGAATACTCTTTCCAAAAATAACTGCTGGTAAGTATTCGGGGGGGGGGAAGTAACCATCGTCCAGAGGATAAAAATGTTGGTTTACTCCTCACTAGAAGGAATTGAAGTTTGTATATCAGCAGTTAATGGACTGCGCCTTATGTTAGGCATTTCCTGCCTGTGTGTACTAAGCGACGTTTGTGATTTTCATGTGCGGCTCTATGAATTCATTTTTACATTTCTAGTTGAATGGATAGACATGTTTTCCAAAACAAAGGTTTCCGAGGGTACAGCTCTGCTCTTTGTCTGTTTTCCCTTTAGTGAAGAAAAACAAACATGTATTTATTTAGTAATGGTGAGGGTACATGTCGGATCATAAACAACAGACGAGTTTCTTTGTGCATTTGTACTAGCAATACAATTTTGCTAGTTATTAATGAGCAGGTCAAAGGAGCACATAGCCCACGATATTTGGGCTTGCCTGGGATTCTGCAAATTTCTGTCAAGTGACCATGTGTGGAGTTCGGTTCCCAGTGTGCGTCCCGTTCGCTGCTCCTGTGTACATAACTAGTATTATTATTGGTTGCTGTTCCGGTCATTTTTGCAAATCTAGGAAATTACCAACTAAATCCTCTAACGAGATATCAAGTGTATGTTTTATTCTTTAAACATTTTTGAAATAAAAATAATATTTTAAAGATCTGTGCATTCCATAGCATTACAATTGTGCATCTTCTTGTTGTTGTGCGTCTCCCCCCGCACTCCAAAGAAATGGACAAATTCAGCCCTCGCTTCAAAGCCCCACACCTTGCATCTGTGCTGCTCTGCAAAGGAAATCTTGCATTTCTGAAGGGAGGTGGGCTATTCTGAGAAAACCCTGCAATAAAATGACAGCAAAACCCCTCCTGTCTTTTTTGGAGGCTTGCCTTTTTTCTTACAGATAGTTCAAGCAGGTCTTTCCTTTCTTTGTTGTATTTCAGCAGCACCGCGCATGTGCCCCCCCTCTTTTCATCGCCACTGTAGGTAACACTTAATTCCAGAGAAACTAAAAAGGCACCCGTTGCAGAGATTTAAAGGAATCCATTATCACACGGAGGAACTGAAGGTTATTTGTAATTCTGTGAATTGGCTGGTGAAAAGGGTCAGCTCTCCGTCTTCGTTTCTTTGTTCCCCAACATCGCATCGCACCCTCCTGCCTAAACTTCAGATCATGCCGAGGTCAAACGGCAGGTTAATTGCTCGCTCTGCCCGCTGTATGAGCTGCCCCCAGCTTGGCAGCTAATGAAGAGGCTCCTGTTTTCCAGGCTTTAAAAAAGAAAGAAAAGAAAATTGTCTTCAGTGCATTTGGAAGACATTGCAGGTATTTAATATAGACACAGGGTTGGGTATATTTGATTTAAATAGGTGTCAGTCCAATCAGGTGGGTTGCATAGGCCTTGCAAGTGAAAACATGTTAGACATATTTAGTTAGTTAAACTGACGAGCTAGAAAGCTCTCAGACAGCATCCTCGTGATTAGCAGACCAAGCATTTGGCAGAGCCCTTTGCACTGGAACCGATGGGTTATCATGGTCTGATTTCTGCCTATCTCCAAGTAAATTTAAGCCAAGCGGGGTCCTGTATCTTCTTTAGCTTGTAGTTTTTTTTTTAATTAGATCTTATTTTGAAGCTGAGGCCCAAGGGAGAATAAGAAGACTTGCTCATAAAAGATGTGGATGAAATGATACCAGGCCGTACACAAAGTATTTGTAATTTGATTTTTTTTGTTTTTGTATCTGTTAAGAAAGGACAGGGAAATGGTCTTGGATTGCAAGTAACGACCATGGAAGTGAATCAGCTGCAACCCAGCCCTGATCTGCTCTTAACTTTTCCCCTTTGTTATTTTTAAGCGCTATAATTAAGTTTATATGAATATTCTGTGAGTGATACATTTCTTGCAGTGACTCTTTAGCGTGTTAACCTGCAATACCTAAAAGAAAGGTCATGGAGGTCAGTTGCACATGAGGATTATGTACGCTGCAAAAATAAATGAATAAATAAATAAAAGGCTTGCAGAATGATTGGATTTGCCCACTTTTATTTGTTGATTTTGCTGGAGATATACTTGACTCACCTAACATGTTGTTTGAGCAGCCTCTTTTTCTTCATTTGACATGTTGCAACTCCTGCTTGTGGTTTTCCAAAGCTTTGTATTTAATTTGATATGTTTTGAAGGGGGGGAGGGGGGCACGTTAAAACTAAATTATGTTGGTACTTGCTGACAGTCATCTGGCCTCACTTTGCTGGATAAATGAATGCCAGTAACTCATTCTCTGAGACCTTTCTGAGGTGCCATAACCTGTAAGGACCCACTTCACAGCTGTCCTAATGCACTATCAATATCATAAGATTGAATGTTGCCTGAAAATGGAAAAAACACTTCACTGATTGATTGCTATCTTTTCTATGCTGTGTGATTGATACTATGCATTTATGTAGTGGCACACATCATACAATTAGATCTCAAAAGTTTATTTACCAAAGACATGATATTACACAATATTTTTCTTGGCCGTACTTATCCATTTCCAAGAACTGCTTACTGTGATCTCAGCCTTCTGATATTGGCAAAAGGAGGCTTAATTTGAGCTGATGACTGAAAATATTTAAACCTGCTTACATCTTTTGCATCGTATCAATGGACCAGATTACTGCACTTGAAAACAATTTCATCTGAAGTGTTGCTGTACGCCGTGGGTAACCTGCTAGTTAAATGTTAGGAGTGATCGTAGACCGCTGAATCCGTTGAACTCCCAACTCTCAGAAGTTAAAATAAGGAAGATTTTTTTTGTGTGACTGTGAAGCCCATTTCTGGTCATCTCACAAGCACAAAGCTTTTGCTGTACCTGGGTAAACCCTCTTCAGTGTGATGTAGTGAATAACTTGCATCTCACTCCTCAGACCAGTTCAGGGGGAAGTTTAAAATGTGAAAATAGCCCAAGAGAAAGAGGTACTTCTTTACACCCCCCCGCCATTTAACATTTAAAAGTCTTAAGTCATTCTGCAATTTTCGCAATTATTACCCGTGAAAATATTTGCGTATACGGTAATGGTTTTCAGTTGTACTTATATATATATGAACTTCTGAAGGTTATTACCAAGAAATATGATTTCCAATAAACCAATTAACACTAATTGGATTTTCATTCATGGACATGTACCTTTGTTCTAGGGATCTTTCTTCTTACGTTTTGAAATATTTTTCTGAGGGAGATAAGTTGGCATGGCGTTTGGCAATATCTGGCACTTGCATTGATTTCTGTACGTTAGATTCTTCCTTTAACAATAGATAGTGTCATAAACATAAAAAGTTATTTTTCTCCTGACCAGAGAAATCCAAATAATGAGTTCAGCTCTTTCTGAAAGTCTGATTTCATTTTCCCTGCTTTCCGATTTGAAATGCCCAATTCACCGTTTCACCCCTAACAACCACACAAATTGTTTTTCTTTCACCCCGCTCACCTCCTACCGCTTCTCCATCTGATAAGAATGTTTAATCTGCTGAAGCATGAGGGCTTGTTTTTTTCTTTCTTTTCCCCTTTAAAAAGGCCCAAAGCTAATATATCTTCCCATTCCTCTTTCTTTTCTTTTGTTTCTAGGCCAAACAAAATCAAGAATAAAGTTTCAAGAGATTGGTATATGATCAGTGTACAGTATGATTGTCAAAAACTAAATTGAATTACATTAGGTACTTTATTATTCAATCTAATTGGCTTTCTGTCCTTTTATAAATATAAGAATATACTGTAAATATACCCAAGCTATGACTGTTACTGAGTTCATGTGAAAGGGTTTTAGTTCAATATTATCTTCCAGAACTTTAGAGGAGTTTTTCTCATGCGATTTCCCTAACAATCCTCCAGGACGTTTAACTGAATAGCATACAGACATTTCTTTCAGATTATTTTGTGGGGGGAAACAAGTAAACAATAATCCTTTATTTAGTACAGGGAACATTTTTTTATGGTAGTTATTTTTACTGGAAGTGTGATGCAGTAGCTACAATGAAATCTTATAACATTTTATTCGCTTTTTCGTCATTTTTCAAAAATCATCCTAATCAATTATTGACATTTCAATCACCAAAGTATACATGTAGCGCAGTTGCGTCAGGCCGAAGCGTTTATCTTAAACAACCCCAGTTATTGCAAAATACAAATATTACTGTGTGCAGATTGTAATGGAATAATAGTTACTATTTACCTTTGCGAACACACAAACACTGTAACATACATTACTGTTCATTAGATTGTGATTGAGTACTTGCAATCTTGCCTGCACATTCATTTCCTCTGTTGTTGGAGGTAAAGAATAATTGACTGGGTTCACTTGACAATACTAGTTGCCGTGGGGAAGACAAATAATTAATAGTTTTTCTGCCATCCAAGTTGTTAAGACCTGACACATCCAAACTTTAGAGAGCTTACATGCTGAAGTTTAACATCCACCATTATTAGGTAGGTTTTAAAGTTTTACATTTTATTAAAAGTTGCTTATATGATGGCCTCTATTTGGAAGAGTGGCCTGTATCTTACTTATACACTATAACAACACCTAAAGATATATAAAAACATGATTTTAGTAAGAATGACTTTGCAACATTTATTTTTCTTTCTGTTTAAATTGTTAGTTTGTTTAACTTTTTTTTCCTTTCCTACTTAGTGTTTACTGTGATAAAACAGATCTGTACAATTTGTGGGCAGAAAAAAAAAACCCGTTTACTTATGTCTATTGCACTCAGATATGGAAGCTTGTTTATGAGGACAATTATGCAATACCATGATTATACAAATTGGGTTTTGTGTTCTGCCAATAGTGGGAGAACAATACTTATTACAGATGGACTGAATTTGCTTTGTTATGATTTATTATTGTTTCTAGTGGCACTAAATGGAAATACAAGTCCTTTAACTTGTGATCTGAGACCAAACTCTGAATCTCCAGTGGCAATTGACAGAGGCATATGTACTCAATCTGAAAAAATAGTACCTGCAAAACCCAGTTTTGTATTATTTTGTGTGTCTCCATATCTTGCAATGCTGCATTTCATGAGAATGATGCTTAGAGCTACTCCCTTTGTACTGGGAAATCTCAAGTCCCTTCCCAAAACTTAAAGGATTAATTAATATCCACAATTTACCATAGATTATATAAAATAAAACTGTGTGAAAGGGGACTTCTAATAGGAACAAGATATATATAGTTTTGCAGAACTGTCTCTATTGAAGCAAAACTTCAAGAATTTGTAGAAGAACTCAGTGAAGTTAAACAGGAAATTATTATTAATACTTGGAAAATTGGAAGAAAAGGAAAATAACTCATTGAGCTGAAGAGTAGACATATTTTATTTTATCATGTCAAAAGAAATGGTCGCACAAGTAGTGTTGGACTAATTATACACAGGTGACTGAAGAATAACATCATTGGATTTGACAATATTTCTGACCGAGCAGCAAGAATAATTATGCAGCTAACCCAGAGATATCAACTCCAGATGGTCCAAGCCTGTACACCTAGGTCAAGCCACGCTGATGAGGAAATGGAAGGTTTTTTATGTAGGAATAGGAAAACTACATGAAAAAAGATGAGCACACTTTGAAATAGTCATAGGAGACTACAATGTAAGAGTTGGAAAACAACAGCATGATGAGTCCTCAGTAGGTAAACATGGGCATGGAGACAGCAATGAAAGAGGTGATAGATAAGTGGAATCTGCAGAAAACCCAAATCTTTTTATCACACATTTTCTCTCGAAGAAAAAGATTCAATACTGGAAGTGGCCAAAGAATGGTTTGGTGCAGAATGAATCTCAGTGCCAAAGTGGAAAGAAGAAAACTAATGAAGAAACCAAACCAGCCAATTCATCATCATTTTGTTTCTGCTTGATCTTGAATGCTTACCAGCAGATGCAGCCCATAGACCTATGAGAGACAGAGCGTCTGAGCATTTTTAGATGCACTTTTACCAGGCGCCTGTTCAGTTGAGAGAAGTCCTAGTTTCTATAAACATGCTCTTGACTATGGGACTGTAATGGATAGTTCAGGATTTCCCATGTGTCCAAAACATGCCCCTATTTCAGACAAGCTCTTTTGGGAGAAACATTTTCTTACTGTTGATGTGGAAGGCTGTATTACTTTCATTATTAATAATAATAATAATAATAATAATAATATTATTATTATTATTATTTCTTGGCAGATGCCCTTATCCAGGGTGACTTACAACATAAGTGCAAAACAAAGTGTAAAAATACAGTTAAGTACAAGGCATCAATCATTACAAATTCAATTTAACTAAAACATAGCAATTCAAAATAATACATTTTACAAATTCCAATTTACAATTTACACAAGTACAGTAAGTGAGGTCCTACATCCTGGACGGTGAAAGCTAAGTGCTGTCAAGATGTAGGGTCACAGTCAAGGGCTACAGGAAAGGGAGCAAGGAGGAAAACAATCAAGAATGCAAGAAACATAATAAAACTGTGAAGTGCTATCTAGCAGGGATAAAAGGACTAATATTACAAGTACTGTCAAAAAAGATGCGTCTTGAGTAAGCGCCGGAAGGAGGTCAAGGACTCTGCTGTTTTGACTACAGTGGGAAGGTCGTTCCACCATTTAGGGGCCAGGGATGAGAAGGAGCGGCTCTGGAGGAAGGAGAGTGAAGAGGAGGTAGAGTTAGCCTTCTGGCACTGGAGGAGCGCAGTGGTCTGGAGGGGATGTATGGAGAGACGAGGATCTGAAGGTAGCTTGGTGCAGTGTGGTCAAGACAGCGGTAGGTGAGGGTCAGTGTCTTGAACTGAATGCGTGCCGGTATCGGGAGCCAGTGGAGGGAGCGGAGCAGTGGAGTAGCATGTGCGAATCGTGGCAGAGAGTATATCAGACGAGCCGCAGAGTTGAATGAGCTGGAGTGGGCGGGTAGTAGATGCAGGCAGGCCGGCCAGGAGGGAGTTGCAGTATCCAGGCGGGAGAGGACCAGTGACTGGACGAGCACCTGAGTCGAGTAGTTGGTGAGGAAGGGACGGATCGGGTGTATGTTACTCAGGAAGAATCTGCAGGTGCGCGTCAGCGTGGTGATGTGCTGGGAGTAGGAGAGCGCAGGATTGAGGGTGACTCCTAGATTTTTAGCGGAAGAAGAAGGATAGAGTGTGGTGGATTCCAAGGGGATCGAGATGGGAAGGTCAGCAGAAGGTGAGGAAGAGTGGGGGAAAAACAGGAGATCCGATTTGGAGAGGTTGAGTTTGAGGTGGTGCGAGTGCATCCAGGCAGACATAGCAGACAAGCAGGAAGAGATGCGAGAGGGGATGAGAGGGTCGGAAGAGGGAAAAGACAGGAAGATCTGGGCATCATCAGCGTAGAAGTGGTACGAGAAACCATGGGATGCGATGAGGGGGCCCAGGGAGCGAGTTTAGAGCGAGAACAGGAGGGGGCCCAGGACGGAGCATTGGGGAACGCCTGTGAGGAGAGGTTGGGGGGTGGAGGAGGAGCCTCGCCCTGTCACTTGGTAGGACCGGTGAGGAGAACCAGGTGAGAGCAGTCCCAGAGATCCCAAGGTCAGCGAGGCAGGAGAGGAGGATGGAGTGATCAACGGTGTCAAATGCTGCGGAGAGGTCAAGGAGGATGAGGACTGAGGAGAGGGAGGCCGCTCGAACACAGCTGAGGGAGTCAGTGACTGCCAGGAGAGCCGTCTCAGTGGAGTGAGCTGTGCGGAAGCTGGATTGCAGAGGATCAAGGAGTGAGTGTTGGGACAGAAAGTCAGAGAGCTGACGGTGGACCGCCCGCTCGAGAGTCTTGGAGAGGAAGGGGAGTAGGGAGACAGGGCGGTAGTTCTGAGGAGAGGTGGCATCAAGGGTTCATTTCTTGAGCAGTGGGATGACAGCAGCTTGTTTAAATGCAGAGGGGAAACAGCCAGAGAGGAGTGAGGAGTTGAGGAGGGAGGAGATGAAGGGGAGAAGATCAGGAGTGGTCGCTTGGAAGAGGAGAGAAGGGAGAGGGTCCAGGGCACACGTTGTATGTTTCATAGTAGACACCCTCCCACACCAGTAGTGTTGCTTAGTGGTCACATACACCGATCAGCCATAACATTATGACCACCTGCCTAATACTGTGTAGGTCCCCCTTTTGCCGCCAAAACAGCCCTGACCCGTCGAGGCACGGACTCCACTAGACCTCTGAAGGTGTGCTGTGGTATCTGGCACCAAGACGTTAGCAGCAGATCCTTTAAGTCCTGTAAGTTGCGAGGTGGGGCCTACATGGATCGGACTTGTTTGTCCAGCACATCCCACAGATGCTCGATTGGATTGAGATCTGGGGAATTTGGAGGCCAAGTCAACACCTTGAACTCGTGATTCATCAGACCAGGCCACCTTCTTCCATTGCTCCGTGGTCCAGTTCTGATGCTCACGTGCCCATTGTAGGCGCTTTCGGCAGTAGACGGGTCAGCATGGGCACCCTGACTGGTCTGCGGCTACGCAACCCCATACGCAACAAACTGCGATGCACTGTGTGTTCTGACACCTTTCTATCAGAACCAGCATGAACTTTTTCAGCAATTTGAGCTACAGTAGCTTGTCTGTTGGATCGGACGACACGGGCCAGCCTTCGCTCCCCACGTGCATCAATGAGCCTTGGCCACACATGACCCTGTCGCCGGTTCACCGCTTTCCTTCCTTGGACCACTTTTGATAGGTACTGACCACTGCAGACCGGGAACACCCCACAAGAGCTGCAGTTCTGGAGATGCTCTGACCCAGTCGTCTAGCCATCACAATTTGGCTCTTGTCAAAGTTGCTCAGATCCTTACGCTTGCCCATTTTTCCTGCTTCTAACACATCAATTTTGAGGACAAAATGTTCACTTGCTGCCTAATATATCCCACCCACTGACAGGTGCCATGATAACGAGATTATCAGTGTTATTCACTTCACCTGTCAGTGCTCATAATGTTATGGCTGATTGGTGTATTTGTCTTGTCCCACATACCAGCAGCAGTAGAAAGTATCAAGGTGTTATAAAAGGTCTTGAACACGATACAAAGAATAATACAAGGGGTAAAATCTGAGTCAATGTAATACATGCCTTCAGTGTAACTTTAGCCAGGGTCTAACAATACACATCTGTGAATCCACTGGCAGACACTGAATGCCAGTGCATTGTCTTCACTTACATTGATGGTGAGATATAATTGCTGTATAAATAAATAGCACTTGCCACTTTTAAGATCATATGTCCCCTCCAAATTACAGTTTTGAATTTTCAAATCCAAAATGGATCTCTTCAATAAGATAGTCCTGCGTGCTGCTCTGTTTCTAATGCAAGTAAAATGAGTATTTTACTATTCATATTCTCTGATTTGTACACATATAAACCTTTGACTTTGAATTATTCATTCTAGATTAATTTACTATGCCATATACCTCAGTGACAGCAAATAATAGTAGTGTTGCCTTTAATGTCAACATTTGATATTCCGAATCTTGATTAAATACTGCAAAGTGATGTTTTTCTTTTAGTGTTCTTTTTTTTTTATCCAGTTCAGGATTTAGTGACCAGAAATCAAGTTCATTAAGATAACATATAAAGTGGTTTATGTCAGACAAAGAATGTCATTATACTTCAGCTCTTGTTTTAGTAAATTTCTCTTCAGTAGCAGAGAGGGAAAAACATTAAACATTTAAAGAGTCTCTCCTGAATTCTAGGATACTTGTTTCATTGCTAAACTCGGAGGCAGATTTTAATAAAGGATTTATTCTGCATTCTGCAGCACTTACAGTATTTATTCAAGCAATAATATCTCAACCCAGTTATACAGTTTAATGAGATTGTGCAGATTTCGCCGCCTGCACTGCGATCCATAGAGGGCATTTTTAAAGTAAAGAAACAATAGACTTTAAAATTACCTTTCCTCAGCGGTACATGTAACTCGGCTTGCAGCTCTAGTCTAAATCATAACTGATGCTGGCCCTTTAATGAGTTATTAAATCTAAGGTGTTGGATTCCTGAAGAAGAAACTAAATTAATTTTCTGTGTAAAGTTCATTTTACAATCCCATCATCCTTCTAGATTATCCATGTTCTCCTTCCCTGTAGACTTTCGTTAACATCACCTACATGGCAAGATTTCCTCACTTCTAGTTAGGAAATGTAGTGATTCTAGTTCTAGGGTTTGCACAATAATGTTTAAGTTGATGCTTCAAAATCAGTGTATCTGTCAAGGACTCTTATAACTGTGTTTGCTATTATGGCAATGTTTTGTATGGACAAGTGTATCAAAAAGAATGTGAAGTAATTCAAGATTTAATAAAAAATATTGAAACCATGGATAAAATTAGGTTCATTGTTTTTTATTGATACAGTATTTTTCTATCCATGATAAAAGTATCCTGTGTGAAATCATCTCGTTCACTAAATTGTTGCAGACTTAATCTCCTGTGAGAAAGGTACATTCAAAGAGTGGCAATATGTTTATTACCTTTTGATATGTGTTTATAACTAATATAATTAATATTTTATACTCCATTCAAACATTTAATCAGCTAGGTCAGGTTAATCTTTTAAAATGTTTTGTTGAAATTAAATAAAAAGAGCATTGCACAGTGCACGGTAAAGTTCACTACACAATAAAGGCAATGGTACAAGAACAGGGCTTAAAAATACAAAATCTCAAGGGTCACGAGTTCTTGACATCTTCTGTGCTGCCCACTCAGTTGCAATAATGTGTACCAGCAGGAAAACATGTTCAAATTAACCACAATCAAAATGTTAAACTCCTGTGATTATAGATTGTGTACTGAATGTAGTATCCAAAATATCAGCACATATTTTTGGAATTATATTAGCCTTCCCTATTTAAAATCGATCCACACACCTCTCTTTGGAGTCTTCCTTCTGGCATACACTGTATATTACATTAACTAGATAAAATAATTAAATTAGTGTTAATGGTTATTTTAATTATTTAATTCACCTGTGGATTTTTCTTCTTACTTTCTTTTTTCTGCAAATTAAAGGTGTTGATGTGGGAGCAAAGGCCTGGGAGACATTTCTTAATTGTAATTGTAATTGAGGAGTTTTAACAGACTGTTTAATCTGATTGTTGTCATTTGAGAGGTTTCATTCAGATCACTGTGGTTTCTTTGATTATCGAGGTTTGCAGAGTGGGATTTCATAATGTATATTATCTCTCTATATCTGAAAACCTTTTAGCGAAGCCAGAACATGGATGGGGAAGGTATTAAACCCACATGAAGCCCATTTTTAGCAAAAATCATCAATGCTTTAGTAGGAATTGCAGTATTTCTCTCTGTGGAAATAGTTGTGTGTTTTTAGTCTTCAGTTTTCCTTCAAAAAGTAAGGACGTGGAATATAATCTCTCTATATTATTCCGGTATCACTTTATAGTACATGGTGGTTCAAAATTAACTCCTGTTGAATAATGCAAATATTGTGAATAAATAATGAGTGTCACTTGTTAGTAAATGTTTCCCACTCTGCAGAACTTAATAAAGTTCCTGAATTTCTAGTGAGTTAAGGACAGTTATTCACCTGCTTTGGGATTCCCGTGACTCTTGAATAGTATAATCAGGCTTTCATGTTCATTTCAAACCGCACCAGCTAAAAACATTACTATGATTTTGTTTCCCTTCCTGATGTGGCTTCATTGTTCTGTTCATGTTCAACAACTCCAGCCCATATGGACCACAGATACATTATTCATCTGAAGCTTTACACAATATATACATATTGTATAGTGCTGTACCAGGGGGTGCCATGTGTCTGATAGGCCTCACGCTGGGCTGTCTTAAAACTATTGATCATTTGATACTGTGTCCCAGAAGGCAGAAGATCACGGTTTTACTAGAAAACCAGACTGTATCAAATTGCTCTTTGGTTTGCGGAGATGTGCTTGAAGACGGGGAAATTGCTGTTGTTTATTAACGTTAAGTGTGCTGCAATACAAGAACAGCCAGAGGAGATATAGGAGACTAAAATTAAAGGAAGATGTGGAGCTGCCCGTTGTTTGTGTTGAGAGAATTGTTCTCTTTGAAATTAGTTTCTAGTTTAACGATCATAACAGTGTTTATGACTCAAGCAGATTGGGCCCTGGGGTTTCTGTTTGTGCTGTTGATGGATTGAGAGTCTTTTTGGGAAAGTGCTTTGACTGTAACCTGAGCTGGTAGCTTTGGCTTTGTAATATAATCGCTGTGCCCGCACACTGTGCCAGGTGAGGAAGGCCAGCAAACCGGGTGAAGCCCGGGCAGCGCTGGCACTGTTGACTGTGCACCTAGAAGCAGCGTTTTCACAAATGGTATCAGGAGCTACGGATAGTATTTGTTGCTGTTAGTTTTATGACTGTGCTGTATACATACACAGTTTGCATCAAGTTATTAAAGGATATTTTTCTCTGTCTTTATTCATCATATATTGGACCATATTAGTACAACTTTAATGCCATGTTATATTTTAAACTATTTCAAAAATCGATGTAAAAGCAAACATCCATTTGTCCAAAATGAAAAATAAACGTATGATTTGCTTGAAAGTACCTTGAAAGATTCATGTAATTTCTATACTATTTGGGGTTTCTCCAAGAAACGGGTGTTAGCTTTCAATTTGAGAATAACCCTCAAAGGCACTATGGGTAATCGCACATTATGGGTATTGCACGTGGTCCCCTGCCCTCAGAGTGGCGTCTTCACCCCCAGGTGGCACTGCACATTTGGGGCCAGTAGGGTGAGTGTCGATGTGGCATCCGAAGCCAGGCTTTCTCCAGCTCTGGGCCTGGCTGGAGATGTGCAGACAAAGTTTGACAATTCCTCATCGTATGTTAATTGTGATTAGGGTTTATGGATGAGATGTTCACAAAGTATTAATTAATTAATTAATTAATGGTTCCTTTTCAACAACAACACAAACATTTTGGTCAATTATGAGCTGTATTTGTTGCACTGTTGTAAACAAAACAATTTCAACAGATATTTGATTATAAGATACTGCTAATATTTAGCTAGCTCATGATGTTTGTTTTAAATTTCTTTTGTGCTCCTTGTAGGTGAGTTAATATGAAAATCATTCACAGATTCAACTGGGATACACACATACCCATAGTCCCTTTGGGTGTTATTCTCTTTTTCGATAACCAGAGTTGCATACACAACCTATTGTTGACTTAGCATGCCAATAAAAGCTTTATGAATATGGTGCATTTTCAAATGTAGCTTCAGCTTTCGGAGGAACAAATGCTGTTCTTCAAACCTTGACGATCATTTGCACATTGAGAAAAAGTCACTTCAAAGTTGTGGTAGAAGATCTTCTCTTTTTACAGAATACTTATGACATTATACATTTAAGACATGGTAAAACCATTTTCTACATTATATTGAGGAATACATATTTCATCTCTATTTACTTATGAACATATCTAAACTTAACTGTTTTTTATGCCATTCAGCTTGCCTTCAAACTGAGGAAGACACTTCAATTGTACAAAATTATTTGGAGATTCAGTAGCTTAAAGTATGAGAGACAGAGCTGAATGAATGTATTTACATGGATTAGGATGACTGCATTCTTCCTCTATAAGAAACAGTCACCCCAAATGGATTAACATATAGATGAAAATTTAAAGAAGTCCCATCGACCTTTCATACAACTTCATCTACAACTAAGCCAAGTACATCTCATTCATCCACTTTGGTCAGATAAATTTGTCCAAGATAGTGCTCAGAGTTTGCAAAGGAGCATTTCAGGTTGGTTCAATGAGCTGAAGAATACAAATTAACATGTAACCCCCCTCCTCCAAGCAATAATCTGAATTGGTGCTTTAAAACCTACTTGTCTCTTCCTATAAAAATGGCTGATATGCCCTCTAATAATGATAATACATAATGATGCATAATGATAAAAGCAGAGGAAAAATCATATTGCTGTTCTCACGAAGGGCTTTTGTAAGACTTCCTCTATGAGAAAGATTGAATATTAATTTCTGTGGATTTTATCTCGCAGTCCATGCCGATGAAGAATCCGCCATGCTTTCTGTCCCGGACACCGAGTCCCTTTCCAGTTAGATCTGTGCTTAACACATGGCGTGCCCTCCAGCTTTACTAAATCTGTTGGACAGGTGAGTGATGAAAAGTTAAATATTTCCTTTTAAGGAACATCCGTGGAAATTAGGTCCCATAGCATTGACAAAAATTACAGATTTGTCAGTCTTGTACAAAACTGAGCACTTGAAAAAACTGGAAATGCAAATTCTTTCAATATGTCCTATCTTGCATGCAACATTTAAAGGAAAGAAATTATTAATACACATTTCATTTTGTCAGTTTGTATATTATGTTATTATTCATACTGTTTTTACTTTTGCTTTGTGAACTGATCAGTTTCATAACTGCCAGTGACTTGGTTTTGTGGTGGATCCTTTACTTCCATTTAATTTAAATGTGACGGCATCTGAAAGTGATTTCTATTTGCAAAGACATCTAACTGCCTTTTTTATATAATTATTTTGGGATGTGCCATATATTTATACTTAAATGTGATAAACATTTATACATATAGTCTTAAATGAAATTCACTGAAGATATTTCTATTTAAGAAGATATTTTAGTCTAGATAAGGTAGCATATTTAAATGGTGAAAAGAATCGCGAAGTCGGGAATTGCTGTGCAAGTTGTTCTGCATTTCATTTCAAGTTATGTCTTTTTTGCACTGCTCTACTGAGCTAGTTGTGCAAAAACTGAAAAACTAGTTTACTCAACAATAGCACATTATTATTTTTGTCAAGGCAGTAGCCAAAGCATCCACTGGGATTCAAATGCTTTCTCATGGTATCCTACACCTTCTAATATATTATATTAATATAAAAGGCGAAGTGTATGTGTGTGTGTGTGTGTGTGTGTGTGTGTGTGTGTGTCAAAGAGAGGGGGAGAAAAAGAGTAATGAAAAAAATACTTGAGAGACTCACTCAAAAGCAGACCTGCAGAAATTAAATTTGCCATGCATAGCTGTATGTCACAGTAGATGAGTCTTGGCTTGATCCTTTGTGAAGCAAATGTTTCTCTACAAAGCTGCTGGAAATGTCTAACCATCAGCTGCAGGGAAAAACCTTCCAGGCTCCAGCTAGCTCTGACCTGGCAATTGTCAATTTAGGAGAAGTAAAAAAAGAACATTTCAGCTCCTTCAGCCTCCTCTTCGCTGACAGGCTATAGCGCATGTGTACTTTACAGCTGGTTAAAAAACGACAAGAAACCAGCAAACAAAAACCCGGCCTGCGTATTCATCTTAAACAATAGCCGCATTTCATTCTGGGATGTGGGCACGGCTGCAGTTTAGCATTCTCTTGAAACAACAACCAGCAAATCTTGCAGACTAGTCAATAAAGAGGTTGATTTTTATTTTTTTATTTTCTCCAGTGTATTGTACTGCAGTACACATGCTGTGTACTCTGTGAGATGCATATCCACCCACCCCCCACCAGCACATATAAAACATCTCATTTAATTTGACTCTGAAGAAGATATTAGAAAAATACATAAATGAATAAATTCCCTATGGGGGACTAGAGTTTGAAAGCTTAAATTCACTTCCATTAGTAAGTGTAAAACTATATGCTGTGTTATGGTAGCGTTCACTCCCCATTGGAAGTGTAAGAGAATTTGAATGCTTGGTTTTTCAGTCAATCTAAATAAATAGTTGAACTGAAAACTCATAGGTCAATTGGTTTCTCTTTTCAGATTCTTTTTAGAGGGAAGATGCGGTCAAGTCACAGATGTGCAATAATCCTTTATTTTGACAAAAATAGGAAACTAATATCATTCAATTATATTACTGAAAATAAGTAATATTAAGCTTCTGCTGGATTACAGTAAGAAACAGATAATATCCATTTTCTTCTTTCTCCTCACAGTACAGCTTATAGGCCAGTCTGGTCAGGCAGGAAGCAGTGTGTCTCTCTCTGTCTCCCTCCAGCTCTCTCTTGTGTCTCGTTGCAGGATGAAGAAGTTAAGAGAAACTCAAATTCTCTTTGTTTTCCCTTTTATAAGGTTTCCTTCCAACCAATAGCATTTTGCCACCACCATGACTTGGGTGCTTTATGCTTAAGTAATTTAGAAGTGGGGGTCATTTTGAATTTGGCTAGGAGCCAATCAGAGGACAGGTCCCTTTTGGTCTCTGGTTATAAAGATAGGGTTACCAGGGCTACCAGGGAACTTAGATAAAAGGGAGGAGGTCTGTTTCCTCTACCAAACCAGATGGTATAGAATTTCCCATAGAAAAATATATTCTAACAAATAATATCTTACAGAAGAGACCGAAGCATTGCTTGGCAAGTGAGCATCCTTCCCAGAATCCTTTGCATGTGTGTGATCCCTGTCAAGAGTGAATATTGCAGGTTGCTAGTTTTGGTTTAGACTGTTGCCCTTTTAATCAATACCATAACCATAATATGTTGATTTTAAATGTGTGCTCGCTTATAAATACACCCAATGCCACTATGTACAAAACAGCAGCCGCTTGAACTCAACCCTTGTGTTGAATTTGTGATGTTAAACTTGGAGTAGGGACTCTGATAAACCCCAGGCACTGTATGTTTGCCCGAGAACGGCATAAAAGACATACTTTGTTATTCAGCAGGAATCTCTTGCTCATTTAGGGAAGCTTTATATGGACTTTTTTTTCTATAAGACATTGCTCCACTACACAAGGAGAGGGCATACCTTTTGAATGATGTTTGCGTCTGATTGTTTAAAAACATTTAAAAAAAAAAAAAGTCTGTATTGTTATAAACTTTGGCTTGTTAAACTATCTTGCTGAGAGTAACGGCTTTTCAAGGTACATCTAACATTCTGATTCAATGCACCGGTTTTGCTCTTGCACAATTGTCATTAACTGTATTGGCTGTTTGGGTTATTTTTTGGGTTCAATAGGAAAAGATAATCCTGAAGGAATATGCATCTGTTTTCCAGTCCTAAATGTTTGTATTTGGTCAGTTTTGATATACTTGAAATGTATTTTACTATTTCATACACATTCGAAAGTGTTTTTGGAGAGCTGATGAGTTTGTTTTGGCCTTGGCAAGCTTTTGAAGAGATGTGTACCGTATGAATGAGGCGTAAAAGCAGCCCAGTGGGGCTTCCTGAGAGAACCGGTCAGATCAGTTGATTATCATCTATCTAGGCCACTGTGGGCTCAGCAGTAAGTTGCAACAACAGCATTCAAGTTCACTGGCCGACCGCAAAGCATATAGAGAGGCAGACGAGGGGAAGGGGTTCTTCTGTGCCCAGTTTTTCTTTTTCTCCTTGTAATAAGCAGAGAACAACTAGAAAACAAAGGAAAGGCTTCAATAAACCCATAGTTCTGGAGCTTGCTTGCGATGTCCTGTATCTGTGAGAATCTAAACAATGATGCTACAACTAAATACCACAGTTTTGCCACACTGCAGTTGTTGGGATGAAATTGTCTCGAGGACCACTGTGATGGATGGTGTGCCATTTCAATGAAGATGGTTAACATACTCTGAAAGAATGGGTTATATTTGTAGGTACTTTGATTAAGTGATTTTCTAATTAACAATATGGATTTTCATTAATTTATCTGCGTGTTTCTAGCTGAGAATTAGCATAACGCAACTGCAGACTGCTGCAAAGGGTTTCTTGCTGAGCTGTTGTGGGCGCAACATGGAGCAATATGACACACTGTAACGCAGTACAGCTACAGGCTTAACATTGACTTCTTTGGTGACTATGCAGACGAATGGACTAATGTCAACTACGTCCAATGGTGTGTGTCACAAGTCATGTGTCTCAGGCAGCGCAGTTGTACGTTATGTTGGCACTACATCCTATTAGTGAATCTCGTACTTCGTTTATTTGCGATTATAAAGGATAGTTTATAGATTTGTAACTGAAATGGTGTTCATTTTTTTTTTTTGTATTCATTTTTATTCTGATGCCTCCTTTTGACACTTTAATTCTGTTTTAATTTGGTCTTTTTATGATTTCCACACAATTGGAAAGGAATAAAAAGACTGTAAACCACGAGACAAAAGCCTTATGGTTTAAAGTGATAATACTCATATGAACATTTTGACATCTGTTTAGAATAGGAACAGTGTTACAACTACAATCCTTGTTTCTGACAGAATGGTGATGTTCTTTTTCTTAATTGTAGAACGGCTTTGAATTGTAAAGAAAAGTCACTGTATTGTTCAGCATGGAGTCTGAATGAGGCCTGTTCCTTTTGTATGGTAAAATCCAAAGGGTTTTCTTGTGCGCCGGTGTCATTTGTTGCTTACACAGCATTTTTCTGTTTTTATTCCATCTTTCCAATTTCAACAATTCTGACGAGTTTGAGAGATTATTTTAATGGAATAAACCATATTAGACTTGCAGAATCCTGTTATCTCAGTATTTAAGTAGAAACCTAAATGCTGAATTTTGTGAGAATACTGTATCCTACTCCTATACACACACAAATATATATATTTTATAATGTGTGTACTACACTAAAGAGAATCATCTCTGTATGAGGGAGAGATCTATCCCCCCTATCCAAGGTCATTGCAGGGTGTGTAACTAGACCAGGGACGGGTGGAGAGAGAGAGCGAGTGTGCTTGTGTGATAGACCTGCTGTGTGTTCTTCACAAAAAGCCCTTCCAGGCATTTGTCTTTCTCTTGCTGAGATTCAGTCTTATTCAACCTTGGCAAGTCAGCTGTTTCTATCGGTGGGAAGCTTGAAAAATGTATACAACAGGACAATAAGCAGTAAGCCTGGTGTTTGTTACAGTGGCTCTCTGTCTCTTCCTCCGCTGAATTGGAAATGTACTAAATGCAGTGTTAATCCTTTTCTGCTCAGACCTGAAATCTGAAGGATAGAAAATGACTCTGAGAGGTTTCAGGTTGTGGATCGTCAACAGGAAAGAGCTCACAAGAGCAAATGTGTGTGTGCGTGTGCGTGTGTGTGTGGTGGGAGGGTCTTCACTTGTGTAGGAAAACTGTTGGAATAGTTTAAACAATATTATATATCAGATTGCTCACCAAATAATGACTGTAAATCTCATAAATATTCTCAAATAGTATAAAAAACAACAACAAGGCTTTTTCTTCCCAAGAATGTTGTGAACGGATCTCAAGTATTTATTCATAATACACTTCTATAGAACTATTATCTAACTTATATAGAATAAGTTTATCAGGTGTGCATTAATAGTTTAGTTTAATGTAGTAGAGGAGGAACTCTGTTTTCAGACAGCACAGACTGTAAACTGTACCTGAGGTATTCTAAATGATTAGGGAAGATTAAAGTACACTAATGCAAAGTGGGTTATTTTTTAAGGTATGATGGCCTTGAGTTCAGTAGTTTTAAGTGCAGCAAGCGCTCCACGATACCTTTTGTTGTTATGCAATACAGAACCTGCACAGTCTTTTCTCATGCTACAGTGGACATATCTGCCCGTACAAGTAACTCTTCAGAATGACCTTCTTTCCTCTAACTGTATCGCATTCACTCCTCCTTCCGGTTCTGAATCATTTTAATGTATAATGTAAAGAAAATCACAACTGACTTCAATTATGAAGGAGAAGCAAACGTGATATTGGGCCCATTCCATCTGAGCCTATATTTACATGCAGATCATGATTATGTTTTAATCCTGGAACATCACAATGGTGCTGAAGTCTTACTTTAATTAAATATCAACCATGTATTGATGAATGTTTCTAGAATTGGCATTATTCACATCGCTATCATATCACATTTCTGTTCAGACCTATTAATAATGATGTTATATTTTCATAATTTAAATGTGGTGTGAATTTGTTTGCTCCTGCCCCAGAGCTATACCGAGTTCTTAGGGGGAACTACATACAAACACTTCAGGAAAGTGGCACCTTGTGTTTCTAATCATATTTTTGGCAGTGTTTATCTGTAGCCGAGCATCAATAACTTTAACACTCTGAGCATAATCACATTCATCTTATGCTCTACAATTATGTTGCGCGATAATTGTACGCCTCGTGGAGTTTCTTGATCACGGGCTTCGTATAGATGTTGTCGACGGGAATTATTTATTAACTAATTCCTACTTTTGAGATTTGATTGTTTATATGAATGCTATGCATACAATCTCACAAAAGGGATCTGTTTGAGAATGCCAAATTTAACCCCACCCTCATCTTAAAGCCAGCATGCTGTCTTGGTTTCTGCCTTTCCCTCCCTTTCATCTGCTATGAAGTTCTGCATTACTGAAATGAATCTCTGCTGCTGCTGCCATCTATCCTGCCCAGATGATCATCTAGATGCCGGACCAAAGCCCTTCCCTCTTATGAACCTAGGTCACTAGGTCACTTGGCTGATTGTTCATTGATACACGAACCTCGTTAAACTGTTTGTTAGAGGATGGCAGTGAACCGTGATACACAACACAGACCATCTCCAGTCTCTCATTGTGAATTAAGTTCCTAATGTTCACTAATGGCCTCTTCTGCTGGTGTGTGCGCTAAAGCTAGAGGATTTTATTTTTCTGTCAGACAGTCGCACCAAAAACGAAACAAGCACAATTCATCAAGCTGGCAAATGGTGCTAATATCCACAGTTATACCTCTATGCAACTGAATGGAACAATGAGGACCTGGCATAGACATTACCCATGATGCATTTGCCTTGTTACAAGTGGTTGTTTTGATATCATTTAAATAGGCATTGGTTTCATTAAGGGGAGATTGGAATGCCATTTGGCTGGAATTCAGCTAATCTTTGTTGTATGCAGGGTTTGGAAAATGAAGGCATGCATAATCGGGCAAAGAAAAGTAAAACCTGGGGTGGTGGAAAGGGAAATGTCCTGTGTTGAACTAGATATAAGTGTTACTGGAAATGTAAAGAGTTGTGACCTATTCAGGAAGTTGACAGGTTGTGATGCCTTCCTCTAAAGTCTGAAGAAATTAAGTTGCATTGAGGTTCTACCACACAATTTACCGGCGGCTCCCTAATCAGAAATTCTGCCAAGTATCTCTCTTTAGATGAGCCAGATATCATTTGATCTGTGGCTATGAACTTTGTTAGTTTCCACCAAAGTGACAGAGATCCTCTGTGACACAGTGCCTACTCCAGTGCTGGCCCGTGTCATTCAAAGAGTGTCTGTACAGCGCTAGTCTGGAGGTTGTGCTCTCTCCAAGTAAAATCTTCCCAAAGTCTCGCCATTGCACATTTTCTGAGGCACGGACTGATTCCTTTTGACTTCCATCTGAACGAGTCCTGTCAAACAACGTGCTGAAGTGGCTCTTTTGTGGCCCTCTGGCCGCATCTCAAAATGTCCTTCAATTGCGATTGTTTGTGGACATCAAAGGTATTTATATGTGGAAACACAACAGGGCACTTTTGCCGTTCAATTTACTTTTGCATCTGCTGATCCATACATGGTCTCCAACAAGTTTCCAAACCTCTGGCAAATCACGCTTCAAATTTTTATCAATGACTGTATATGAAATATGATGATTGAAATAATTTACACAACCCCGATGGGTTTCAAAGGATTACCGCTGCATCCAAATGCCCAAAGTAAGGATTTTTTTAATATATAATGGACAAATCTTTCTACTCTCCTTGGTAAAAACCCAGAATATAAACATGTGAATCTTAAAATGTTCCTAATTCCATTTGTTCATATCTCTCCATTGATGGATTAAATTAATCAAAATATTTTTGGGCAAAATGGTAATCATATAATTGTATAATTTCTGTGTAATAACATCTCTACCAGTCTTAAAGTTGCAGAAGACCGAATTGCAAGTGTGTTTCTTATATTGTTGATGGCATTTCTTTCACTTTTTGCTTCAGAGGTTTTTGTGTCACTTTGCACATAAACTGTTTCCAGAACAATATAATATTATATATTAAGACACTCTTGCATGATTAAATGTATGGTATTCAATCAACTAATAAATATAACTGTATGCTCTGTAGTTTATTTAAATACTTGCAATATCTAAAATAATGCAGCACAGAAATGTCAACCTATTTGTTAAAATAAATTTGAAACAAAAAACAAAACAACAACGCACGTGTTCATTAGTATGCTATTGGATTCCTCATTGTCATCTGCTATTTCTTTAAAATCCCACAGGAATGTCCAAATCCTGTTAAGCTTTTCAGACCAAGAAGCTTTTTCCCTTATTGGATTTTTAGCTTTTTTTCACTCGACTGCCTAAAGAGCACAGAGATATGTCTTTTTCTGACGTTCTCGTAATGAATATTATGAAGGCATAGTCTTGGCAAATATTTTTTTTAAATATATATGTTGTCATCTAATTTCTCTTTCCAAATGTTCTTGAACGTCTGACGTGAAATTCGTTTTCTGTTCCCGTTTAGGGTAGACCTCTGCCGAATGTCTGTAGGTCAAGCAAGTGTACTGTAAAATGTAAATCAGCCAGCTGCAGAATCTGTCAGATTAGTTTGATACATTCCCACCAGATGAATTTGGATTCCCATTCTATGCCATCCTTGTAGAAATATCCATGACATCTATACTGTTATCAAAGATATATTTAAAGGGTATCTTTTAAGATTAAGTGAGTTTTGAAATGGTAAGGCTGTAAATGTGGGTAATAATAAATTAAGAGTCAGGCTTATGGATCTAAATGAAAATATTATGAGATTGATTTTGTATTGTTTGTCCATTTTTAAATTTAGGCTTAATCTCAGTGTCATTCTTAATAGAATTAATCGTATACTGTAAATGAAACCATATATTGATTAAATCCTCAGTAACAATAATAATTATGATAATAGCTTTAAGAAAAATAGGACCATGTTTATTGTATTTCATCTTTCATGCGGAGTTTGCTATGTAATGTTAGTTTATATTTGGTTGACAGATGTTATGTCTATTCCTTACAGTGAATACAATAAGATTCAGCCAGGGAATATAGTGACTTCTATTAATAGTGAGTAGTGATTGTGACTTCAAGCTTGACTCAAGAAACAAGAATTCTGCTTCTATGTTTTAAATTAAAACATGAATCTATTTAGTAGATGCAATTGAGCTTTTTAAATTATTATTTTAAATAATTCTAGCCCTTATACCTCTACTGTTATTCCGTACTGGGATCTGGGATATTAGAATCAATTCTATAACAAAAAGGTGATGTAGAAAAAGGTGCACTCCATACTTTCAATCAGTGTTTTTCACAACTAAGCCAAAGTAATTAGAAAATCTAAATGTCTCATCCCTAAGGTTTCAAATCCAATTGCTGTACTGTGGGGCACTTTCACTGTACACATCATATTACTATTGAACTTTTTATTTAATCTCTGATCCATGTTCTTGAAAAGTCTCATTGGTGTCTCTCACTTTTGTAATCATGTTTTATTATTAATTTGTTTTGTTCTACCAAAATACTTTTGCTTCTCCGTAAAATTGGCTCTAATTCTTTTGATTGAGACCCCCTGATTCCAGTGGTCATTAAGAACATAAGAACATAAGAAAGTTTACAATCGAGAGGAGGCCATTCGACCCATCATGCTCGTTTGGTGTCCATTAATAACTAAATGATCCAGATTGTTCCAGATTGCGACAATTGTCTCCTGTTTTCTGTCTTGAATGCCTTGAAGCCCAATTTCCATTTGTGTCCCCGGGTCCGTGTGTCCCTGCTGATCTGGAAAAGCTCCTCTGGTTTGATGTGGTCGATGTCTTTCATGATTTTGAAGACTTGAATCAAGTCCCCACGTAGTCTTCTCTGTTCCAGGGTGAAAAGGCTCAGTTCCCTCAGTGTTTCAGTAGGACATTCCCTTAATTAAGGATGTGGAAAGGAAAACCATTAAGGAAAATAAAAAACAAAACCACTCAATGGTTACACATCCTGAAAAATATAATTTCCCTTAATAATCAAATTAAATACTGAATGGTTTAAAATAGTGACTCATATGCAAAAATAGCATCTGCTAATAAAAGTCTAATATTATCTGGTAGAGATTAACAGGTTTAAGCAGTTCAAATGTAAATGTTCTCATTTCATTTGGCATGATTTGAAGAAACCAGCAAAATAAATATTTCAAAGGAATTATGTTGTCTATGTTGGCACAGCGCTCCCACAAATAAAAGTGTGCCTACAAGAGAAGAACTGCACACAACAAGACACAACTAGCAAGCAGAAATCGTCCCAGGATAGATCATACAACAGCCAATAATGTGGGCATAAACTCAAGTGATTTATCACAACATGGCAGCTTTAGCCGAAAGGTACGTTTGGCAGTAATGTGTCTAATGCCTTTTGTGGCTTCAATGCCCGACTCCTGTAGCACGTGTGCAGTTGGGCAGCACTACTGGAGACGTATGCCAGAGACGTCCCAATAGTGTCCTGTGACAGGTCTGGGCTAAAGATAATTTTTCTATTTATTCATGAATGAATTATAGTAATTAAAACAGAAGTTTGTATAATATTATAACACTAAATAAGAGTAAGAAGAAGAAGACTTGCTGAAGAAAAAAAATTGCTGCTCTAGAGGCAGACTTATTCCAGGTCTGAAGGGAATGTCCTACTGAGAGACTGAGGGAACTGAACCTTTTCACCCTGGAACAGAATTATGAAAGGCATCGACCACATCAAACTTCTTCACACCAAGAGTCGTCACAATCTGGAACAAACTCACCAGCAATGTGAGCCCAAAAAAGTGGACAATTTGGGAAATTTCAAAAATAGACTGGATAGGATTCTTGGATCACTTAGTTATTAATGGACACCAAACGAGCACGATGGGTCGAATGGCCTCCTCTCGATTGGATACTTTCTTATGTTTCTTAAGAATTGTAAATGGATTAAATTAATGACTTATCCAGTAGGACAGCAAATGTTTTTTCATTATCCAAGCATTGCACATCAATATTTATTCAAGTTCATCAGTGTGCATTAATGATTCATGAAATGCCCATGAACCGATTGTATAATGGAAATTTTCATGAAGTTGTTGTATATACTTAGCACTCCCAAAGAAGAATTCACTTCAGAAAATGTCAATCTTATAAGACGATTTGCTGTTAGTGATTCTTTTGACATAGAAACTATAGAAACTAATATGCTGCCCTTTTAATGAATTGGCAAAAGCTTTATCTAACTATTTATTTTTACATACTTTATGCTTATATCATTTTAATATGTATTATTTGTTCTTGGGTATTCTGAACCATGATTTATACTATATAAACCCAGTAGCAATGCTTCCTGCCTTCAATAAAGTAGTATTATGAAGAACATCTGAGATTCTCTGGTTCCATTTGTTTGTCTGGAAGATTTTGGTCTTGAACATTAAACAATAAAAAATAAAAATCTAAATAAGGAATACAATTAGGTAGCTGTTCTTTCAGTAATTGATCCTGAAAATCTTAATTCAATATGAATGATTTATTTTTAATCATCTTACTAAACCAAGCCTTCAAGTACCTATGGGCTCAAATATATGGTTTAACCTTGTGTAATCCATTTTTACAGTTATTTAGGATACAGTTTTAAACAATATAAAACTGTTCTTTCAAAGTTTCACAAGAATTTTGAATGATTAACGATTCATACTTCATCGGTATCAGTTCATCACAACTATTCAGTCAGTCATTAACTTCTGCTTTTTGGGTTGGTTTGTTGAACTAATGGTAATGAACTTGTAAAAATAAAAACTTGACGATGTACGATTATGTACTTTCACTAACAGTTTTACTTCACGTCATTCACTGCTTTTCAATGAGAGAAGAGCACAACGGGCTTGTGTTTGTAGTGTGACAACAGTTTCTCATGGTTTCTCATGGTTTGTGCCAAGATGCCAACTCTTTTGGCCAGTTATCATTTTTATAATCTGTCCTGCAGTCACTGGTAAAGTATCTTGGAAGTCCACTATGGGGTAGATCAGTGATATTTGCCGTTTATTGGGACTATTCATTTGTGTACTCTTTGGCTGTTTTACTCTCATTCTATTCCAATGGCTCTTCATAGTGACTAGATGTATAGTTTCATGTTATAACAACCATATCTGATGTTCCTCTTTTAAAAACAACATTATAAATACTTTTTTTTTTTCTTCTTCCACCTAGTTGCACTTACATAGGCACAGAAAATTAGTGCTTTCATTTTGAATTACCGTCAGTTAATTGGCCTGGTTCTAAGGTCAGGATAGGGTGGTCTGGCCAGTCACACGTGGGACCTGACCTATTGCTTTAACAGTGGTTGTCGGGAGGGTGAAAGTACGTGTGGAATAAATTCTGCTGCTCACTCTAGCATATTGGGTCCCAAGTGGCCGACTTGTTTAATTATTTCCACATAAAGGGAATATGGCCTGTTTTTGAATCCTGATCACGTCAGCTGCAGATAGTCACTCGGGACCCGTTTAAGTCCAACACGCTGGCCTCTGCACTCCTCTGTGGGTACAGGCGGGCTGGATCTCTATGTGAAACTATGATTCCTGCTGACCTACTGCCCAGCCCTGTCAGAGGCGAAACCTCTGGGGATTGAAATGTCTTTCAGAGTTCAGCCCTAGGCAGCCTTTCCCACCTCTGGGTGTCAAAGTAGTGCCTCAGATACACCTATTTTGTGTTGCTTTTGCATAATGGTACTGGATGCCACACAGGTTTGCTTTTAGCACAGGTTATTCTATCCAGCCACACTAAATGTCAAGTTAAAAGAAGAAAAAAGTTAAAAACTAACGTTGTGACATCAAACTTGCTTTTACAGTCAAGGTGCAAACAACAGTGATTTGTATGTAACATTTTCATGCCAGTGCTCATAAAAACTTAATCTCATAATAAGCCCAAAACATCAGACATCAGAGATTCATATTGTTGACATGTGGATGTTAATCCAACTACATTTATATATACAACAAACCAGAGGTGTCTCCTAGTCGTAGCACAAATAAACAGTGCTCAGTTTTCTCTCACAAAGGGCAAATTAAGATTCAAGCCTGTGGTATATTTGTCAGACAGCTGTAATCCTTAATTGCTTTCTCTTTCCAAACACCGCCACCTACTCCTTTTCATCTTTGTTTTAAAGCACAGACTCCACTAAACATTACAGTAAAGCTATGTGAACTCTGTGAATGTGATTTGAGCTTAATTATATTTACATTCTTGGCATATGGCTTTGCAAGAAATGACAACAAAACCTTTGAGGAGGGCTGTGAGGATTACAGCTACATTGCAAAAGTTCAGTTTTCAGGAATGGCATGAACAACAAAAGTACAAGCTGCATTTAGTTTTGTTTTCTTTTTCTTTTTTCTCCAAGCTGCATGACACAATCTGTAGCAGATTGTTTTACCATCACAAATTGAGAGACAAAATAGAATCAAAGGATTATACATGTGTCAGTAAATGTAAACCATTCCAGGACCATATGACTGAAATCTATCCAGTCAATCCCTGAGTGCACACAAACCTCTGGTATAAAGTTTTACCTTGTCTTTGTGCAGTCCTGATTGACTTTTGCTACTTTGTAAACATGTGAAGTATATTCACACACTCCTTAGTTTGGAACAATGTTCCCTTTTCCCCTTTACAGTTGTAATTTGAGGTTATCTGGGGATCATATATACTATGCATTAAGCTGTACTTATTTTTTTTCCAGCGATTATCTTACACAGTTTAGTTGAGGACGAATTCGGGTGCGAGAGGACCACAGATTGCAGCTGATTGAACCGAATTAAAATGTTTGACTTTTGCAACTCCATAGAAATCTCCAAAAAGATATCATGCATTCACAAGTACAGTTTAATTAACATTTTTTTTCTATGACTGCACATGCTCCTTCAGGGTGCATGGCTTTTATAGCAGGTGAAGTTTGCAGGAGGACACTTGCAGCACTTGTAACTGACCGCAGCTTGTATAGGTCTGTCTGTGGTGTTCCCTCAGCGATTAATTTAACCTGGCATCAGCTGATTTTGAACCCTTCTTGGCATATTTATGTAGGCTACATGCTTAAGGACAGGGCTCCTGTCCCACCACACATGGTAATTTAGGTCCAATGAACTCAATGCTTCACTCCTGCCGTCTCCTGCTGAGAGACCTTACCTTCACGTTGGTAGTACTATTAAAAGTTGAAACTGGGGAAGGTCGCTGTGAATCCTGTGACAGTAGATGATTTTGCACAAGCCATAATATTTGGATTCACTGTAATGTTGTCTTGTGGTCTTGATTCTTTTGGAAATTCTTGACTTCTTCAGGGTCGTGTACATATACATATACAGTCATGCACAAATATTTACACATCCTGCTAAATAGTTATGAAAATGACAAATATTTACATGTTATACTGCTGCCACTAACACAATTTTAAAATAATGAAATTTTTGATTAGCACAAATCAAGAAGAGAAATGCAAACTTAATGACTTTCCAAATATCTACTCTCTAAACATCTTGTTTAGACAATGATGTTTGTTAGTTTTTTCATAATAGTTTTCACAGCACCTTATTTTGGTGAGTAGAGATGTCCTTTGTTTTCTTAGCAGTATTTTATGTAACAAATACCAATGATTGTGTGCTTTGTAGCATCCCAATTTAGATGTGGTGATTTAATTTCCTTGACAAAGCTTCTGCATTTCATAGAAGTCAACTTTCATGTTCTTTTTTCCTACTGTCAAAATCCTCATACTGTATGTCGTTTACTCATTCTACTGTAACTTTAATTTCTATGCTTTTTCATCCTTTCATCATTGTGCATCTTCACATTTTTTGCTTTCATAGTTTTATGGCAAGGACTTGCCAAAAAACAGTACAAGTGAATATTATGCAGACCTTCTGCTCAACAGACTGGTTTATGGTAATGAAGGAATTACAACACTCGAATCTTTCAGGAGAATTGCTTTTTGATTGAGCCTTTTTGAAATTACACCTTTTGTTAAAGTAATGTCAGTTATTCTCCCAAGTGCTTGTTTTCCCTCGTTCTGTAATAAATAATGCATGTTGGCTTTCGTGATTGAGCTGAAGGTTAGAGGTGGAGTTTTTACGAAAGAACTGAATGGCTCGAAACAAGGACTAATTCTGACATTTACATGCAGACAGAGAAACCGTAATGGAGATTAGATTTGCTATTATAATTCCAGATATTATGCATGCTTTGTTTAGTTGCCGTGGTGACGGAAAGTAATACCCATGGTTTATTCAAACTAGTCAGAATACATTTCCCTGTTTGTTTATTTATTTATTTATCTAAAATGATAAAACCATGCCGCTGGAATTTCTGTGGTAATGGTACCTGATACAAATGTATAAACAACACGGGCCTAATGAAGCCAACGTTAATGTGATAGCTTCACATTAAAGGAATGCTGCCCCAAACCTCCCCCCAATACGGAATTAAACAGTCATGTTAGTCACCACATGCGTACTGTCCTGGAGTATCCAGTTTATTGCTATGTGCCCACAGCTGGGACAGGGACAAATATGCTTTTCTTTTTCACTACAGTTTTCATTCCTCAATTCACATCTGCAGTCTGGCAATGTCAGACGCATGGCTTGTATTATTCATGACTAAAACCTTGCATCACAGAGTCTGCAAAAGATGTAAGCAAGTACTTTTATTTCTCTTATTTTTTTCTACCTGGGAGAATTTCTGACCAAATTGAGTTTCTATTCTATTCTATTTCTATTGTATTGTAAAGGGGAGGGGAGGCTTAGAGGAGGCATGTCACAAAACAAGTGTGTGTGCGTGTGTGCGTGTGTGCGCGTGTGTGCGTGTGTGTGTCAGAGTTGGTTGCTTCAGGCTGTTTGCGGTCTGAATGTCAACCATAGGTTTCCCCAAGCCACCTGACTCGCACAGTCTCCTTAATGAGAGGCTGCAGACTGGCTATTCACCTTGTGGTGGCCAGCTGATCTTCGAAGGGAAGTGCAGCAAGTTTATCTTGGAACAGCACTGACATTACAATGGCACAGTAGCTAATTATGGTTTGTTGCAATGGCACTGCATCATCCTAATGAGATACCTGCCTCCATTAATAGCATGAAGAAAACCCCAGACCCCCGTCTTGAGACAATCCCGAACTCTGAAGCCTCGCCCAGTCTGCGGCTTGGGCTTGAGTCTGGGTTAACCAATCAAAAACACGACCCACATCTTACTGGAACACTATGATTTCTATTAAATGAACCCTAACCCTTGTAAAACTCTTAGTATAATGTGGAGGAAAAATAAATAATTTTCTGCCTTTGTCTTTTGTGTCTGTGACCCTGGAATTCTCTAACAGTAACTCTTAATGGCCTGAATTCTTTCTATGCAACTTTTTAAACTTGAATTACTTACATCCTATCTTTGCTATCGGCAATTGACATTCCAATGCAGCTGGCAATTTAAAGGTTAATGATTATTATTCATGAGTAATGATGATGATAATATTGATGAGATGGGAAGGCTTATTATAGAAGGCCATTGAAATCCCTGCTGTAGGTACTAGAATGACCAATCAGACACTGTTAGTAAAATGTCAAGGCCCTTGAGAGGGTGTCCCAGAAGGGAAATATAAGCCTTGTATTTCCTTGAGAAGTTTGAAAAGCAGAGAGAAACTTGCTTAATAGTTCCTTGTTGTGTTTTGTTGTTTTCCCCGTGTGCACGTAATAAATTCTGATTAAAACTGCCAACTCCAAATCTTTCTTCCAGCACAATAATTTAAACAATATACTACAAAATAGATTACAATAAAAAGTACAATAAGTATTGACCAGCTTATCATTGGTGTGTGTCCTGGGTTCCCTCCTAAACTGACAAACTATAGCAGCAAAATGGGATTGACTTTAATGTTGGCATTTAGAATCATCATAAAAAGATAATGATTGTAACAGAACCAATGTTCATAACAATTGCTCATAATTTACCTTTTTTTTTAATTTTTGTAATTCTGAATTTTAATTTGTTTTTGACAAAGCTGTGCACGTCCTTTCATTGTGGTCTTTGTTATAAAAAAAATAAACAAAAACACGGTTTGTATTAATACTGATTGATATTAAATGTTCCTAGAGAAAACAGGGAATGCCACTCGAACAGTGTTCACAGGCATACTGGCAATATACTTAAGACTGGAATTTAAGAAAATAGAGAGAGCGTGAGAGAGATTAACATGTTTGTAAATGCAGCTGTTTAGTTTAAAAACATATTCAATTTGCTTATGGCGCAGCAGACTTTGAGTGATAAATACCTGCTGTGTCTCTCGATGCGGACATGCGAGTGTGGTTATCTGTATGGATTGTAAAGAGCTTAGCGGAGGCATCTGAGGTGAAAGCATGAGTCTGCTTAGGAGACGGCTCCAATAATCGCCCTACATGCATGAAGCCATTTGTGGTTTTACAGATTATCTTTGTTTCACTCTTGAGGTTTATGTGGCCTTTCAAATGAGAGCCTTCAAAGCCCACATATAGCCGGCCTGTGTCTCAGTCACAATGACTGTGCAGTCTGCAGCTACAGTTCTGCAGTGTTAAAGGGATAAGCTTATAATGAAATAAATTGTACTCTGCTGTATGTGCGTTTGGAAGATGTTCTTCACATATTTACATATTTATTACATATTTAGGCAGATTCTGCACCTCACCAGTAAATCATGTATGCTGTACTTTTTTAGTAGGTTTAGCATAACCCTGTCTTTCTCATATTCTAGCTGCATATCCCAGAGGTCCCAGTGTAGCAAGGTCGAGCCGAACAGCGCTCTGTCCCAGCAATAATAACTAGGACCCGGCGTTTTCTTCAGTTGTAATTAAACAGCTGTGCTCTAGATGTCCCTGCAACTTCCCAAGTTATAGTAACTGAATTCACAACTAATAAATGGTGATTTGGCTAATTAGAGAAATAAATACTCATTACGGTTCATATAAATGGTACTCGAATAAATTGATGTGTTCAAAGAAACACAGAGAGCCCAAAACATGAGGTCAAATAGCAATTCATTGATGTAACTCACCCAACATTATATATCCCTGGTATTCTGTACACCGGTGTGTATAATTCATTTTGCGCAACTTGTTATTTAACTTCAGACCACACTCGAGAGTCAACAATAAAGTTACATTCCTCACCAGAAAAACTAACGGAAATCGAACAGCTGAGGTTGACAGCTATTAAATGACCTCCTCCGGTAGAATCATAAGGGAAAGAGGTTTTGTTGTGTATGCAGTTTTACTATATTATTGAGGCGAGGGTGTAATAGGTTCACATGACAAAGTATATTCAGTAATAAGTATTTATTTAAAGATGACAGGATGGCAATCAAAATGCCTGTTTCCTGCGATAACAGCATGTTGCTCCAGCGCTGAACGTGTGTAAACCGTCCACACCGTGAGCCTGCAAGCAGTCGACTAACGATCAAACGGGAACACCATCTCTCTGTAGGCGTCCCAGTTAAAGGTAAATTCGTAACCTCCTACTGGTCCATAACATGGAAGGAACTGGTATTGGGTTCCACACTATAAACACTGGGTGCCATAAACCCCTGTCACGGTATGAACACCGACAAGATGTTGTTTTTGTTGTGACAGAGGCCTTTGTTTGTGCTAATATTCCCCTGCAGAACAAATATCCCAAACCGCGTTCATTTCCCAACAAACATGTAATAAATGTGGGTGTGAATTCGACAGCAGCTCCAACTGAAAAGGGAATATCTACCCCAAATTGCTGATTTGCACAAGACTGCAATTATACAACTGTTAAAGATGTCTGACGGTGTATTTGTATTTACTGACAAGTCTACAGATGCAAAAGATCACAGTGTTGTGTATGTGGGTGAAGTTCTACATCTTGATAACAGGGCACAAGACGATAACAGATGCACTGTATTTGTTTTTGTTTGTTTGTGTGTTTTTATATATATATATATATATATATATATATATATATATATATAATGCTGCAATACCCTGCTCTGATTAAGATTTGTTGATTTTACTGGGAAGTCTTCCATTGTGTTTGACCATGAATACAGTTTGGAAGTGGTTTGAGATGATCCCAGCGTTTCAGAATTAATTAAAGTCTTCCAAAGGCCTCCAAAAGGATAGTAAAACGCAAATAGCAATGAATTCTGAAGACATCCGTGTTATAAAAGTTATGCTGATTGGGTGTTTCTACAGGTGAGTTAAAATGCAACCACTGGGGTTATAAATCGGAGAATTTAAATCTCAGTTCACTGGTGAGAATGACTGAGGAATTTCTACGTGCTTATTTCCTTACATACAGTATGGTTGAATGTGCTCTTGAGCTTAAGTGATAGCAATTCATTAATACAAAGTCACAAACATTAAAAAACAAAGGACAACAAGAATAAACAAAAAGCTATATCAAATGAGGTGTGGAAAATGATTAATTTTAGAGTACACACAATGATGAAAAGCTATGACCATAACGGTTATCAGCTCGGTGTTAAAGCAATCTGCAATACTTGAACAACTGAAGAAACATAAAATGAAATTTCTTTCAGTTTCAAAAAGCTTAGGCTGTGTACTATATTTACTCAAAACGCAAATTAAATGAAGACTGCACTAGTGTTCATTAATTGGGAATATAACTTTGAAAAGCATTCAGTACAGCACTCACTTTATGGATTTTAAATCTGTCTGCTTTCCTCATAATGTTCATTGTTACTGATCTAAACTGATGGGGAACCGAATTTCAGTCACTGAAAGTAATGTTATGGCAGCACATTTAACTACAGCCTTGTTCCTTCCTGTTTGTCTTTGCTAAAATGCCGGATTACTCGCCTCACAGGAATTTACACTTATAATTATAGCGAAGGAAGAATGGATTCAAGGAGAAGTCACTGCTTATGTTCCTAGAAGGCTCTAGCCAAATAACGTGATGGTTTAATGTATGAAATGGTAGCCAGACATTTTATAGTTGCATCCTTAAAAATGTACCTCTGGGACACCTCCTGAAATCCTTAATCTGCTTTCTGGGTGTGACTTAAAAAAAAAAAAAAAAGTAATTATCAGTTTGAATAGAGACAATGTGTCCAGTTAGAAATTATTTTATACGTATATTTATTTTATATGATTTCCATTTCCCAGTTTTATCTTTTATCATTAAACGGGTAGTTTTGGTTTTATGGCCTCTAAGACAAAACTCTGTGGCCATAGTATTGCATGTATACCTTTTGCTTCTTTTATCCTTTAGTAGAAAAAAAAATCTACAATCTCACTCCTTTAATGAATGTGTTGTTTAAAGTTCTGCTTAATCAATATCGATGGTCTTGGTTGGAATGTGTGATCCAACAAGTATTCTCATCAATATCAAGCACTTGGTTTCTAAAGAATGGACATTGATTCCTAACTTGAATTAACCTTTGGAGATATAGCTGTGTACATCTGCCAAACAATGTCAACTATATATATAATATGTGTATATATGTGTATGTATATCTGTATTGTAAAAACTGTAGGCCTGAATACATATGAATAATTAGCATTACATGTCTACAATGGTTTAGATGCTGAAATGTAGAATTGGAGTGAAGATTATATTTGAAGAACAGAAAACAAAAGTGAGAGTCAGACACACAAGGTCTGGTCTGTGATATTCTGCTGAAGTAATATAAAAGTGACACAGCCATAGATAAAATAGCTTAAGAGTTGGTTACCAAAAATAGGGCAGTATGAGTGACCTGCCACCCCTGAGAGAGAGAGAGAGAGAGTGTGTGTGTGTGTGTGTGTGTGTGTGTGTGTGTGTGTGGAATCAAAACACAATAAACCCAAACATATACAATACTTGCATACTATCAATTAATGCTCAGATGTGAGGCAAATACTGCAGTTTCTTGCATCAGTTTCACATCAATACACATACTCTGGGCTGCAGAATGAAATAGTTTGAATCCAAAACTGATTAAAATCACAATGAACGCTCTATCAAAATGTTAAAATATGCATTTGTGACATAAATGAACACCTTGAAGTATTTTACACTTACACTTACATTCACAAAGTGTAAGTTCTCAATTATCTGTAGGAGTATAAGAAAAAAAGATGTTAAATAAGCCTGGACTGAGACACAAGCTGTCCGAATTCATTTAAAATATTACCCATAATTTAAGAAACATCCTTTTAACTAATAGCAATACAAAAAATATATATCCCGAAGAATGCATTTTCTTTGTAAAGCAAAGTCTAATCCCTGTTGAACTGAGCTTTGCTTACGGTTCATTCATCTGAATTCATTCTGAACTCTTTTGGTCTTTCATGTATGTTTAGCCATGAATATGTATGTATGCTATAAAACTAGAGAAGGCTTTTTGCAGTTGCTTTGAATTGTTGTTTGTTGTTGTTGCTGAGGCTTTGATTTTAATTACAGAGACTTAAAGTTAAAGCACAACAGCTTATGAAAAATGAAAATCTAAGGCTAACACACCAGAGAAGAAAGCAGACCTGTGAAATATCAAAGCTTAAGTGCATCAGGGAGTTTTTCAGTCTTGGCATGAGCTGCTTTGAAATTGATTTAAATGACCTTTCCTTTGTGTATTTTTTTTTTCTTCAATGTGATGTAGCTTATTCAACTCACTAAATAAGGTGCTGCTGTATAATTTTTTAACATCCATCATATGTGTGTATACGTTTTGTGTGTGTATGTATATGCATATATATGGTATCTTCTACTGCTTTGCTTGATGTTTGCAATCTCCATATTAATCATAGTCTACCTCTCTGTCCTTCCTCAGCTGATAGTGGAAAAGACAACTGACTACCCTTCCACTGAGTACTCTCTGGTGGAGGATGTTGCCCTCCACTTTACGTGTTTGATGGACAGACTTAATGAGCAGCGCCTGTTTCAGCCCGATCTCTGTGATGTGGACATTGTGCTCGTCCGGCAGAAGAACACCTTTCCCGCCCACAAGGGAGTCCTAGCCGCCTACAGTCAGTTCTTTCATTCGCTCTTCACCCAGAACAAGCAGCTCCAGAGGGTCGAGCTCTCTTTGGAGGCGTTGACATCTCAAGGCCTCCAGCAGATCCTCAACTTCATCTACACTTCCAAGCTGCTGGTCAACGCCTGCAACGTGCAGGACGTGTTGAACGCGGCCGCCGTCTTTCAGATGAACGACATCGCCAGTTCCTGTCAGGAGCTCATCAGCAGTCGCTCTTTGAACTTGAACATCGCAGGGGACATGTCCAAGCAGGACAGCCGCGGCAAACCGGTCCCCTCCCAGTTCTATCGAGAGATCAAGCAAGAGGTCGATCCTCCGCACACCAAGATCTACGCTCGAGAGGGCAACGATCCCTACTCGGTACGCGTGGAGGACAATGCGGCCAAGCAGCATCACGCCAATGTTCAGACAAAGCCGTATTTTAAAAAGGAGGAGGGCAGCGGTCGAGGGGTTTGTAAAATAGAAGGTGACGTGGAGGAATCGGAGGACTCGAACGGCCACGCCTCCTTCAACAGGGAGCAGATCATTGTGGAGGTGAACCTCAACAACCAGACCTTGAATGTTTCCAAAGGAACGGAGGGGAAGCCTTCCTCCACCGAGGCCACCGCAGTCCTGGGGAGGTGCCATGGCGAGGAACGGGACTCAGAAGAAGAGGACGAGGAGGAAGAGGAGGAGGAGGAAGAGGAAAATGAGGATGAGGAGGAGGAAGCGGATGTTGTAGAAGAGGATGAGGAAGACCAGAGCGAGGATGATGAGCTCAGGGATACAAGTGAGGAGGAGGAGGAGGGGGAGGAGGAAGAGGAGGACCACAGTGACATTCCGGAAGTGAAGAAGGAGAAAGTGGAGCGGCCCCGCCGGAGGACCAGGGTGTCCCAAGATGCCACGGCCACGGTTTCAACTCGGCAACCCAAGGGCACCACCAAGAGGGTGGAGAAGCGGAGAGGGCGCAAGACGAAGAAGGACCAGGAGAGCTTGGGTCAGAAGGTCAAGCTGGAGGAGAAGCAGAACTTTCCCTGCAAGAAGTGCCCCCGTGTGTTCAACAACCGCTGGTATCTGGAGAAGCACATGAATGTCACGCACAACAGGATGCAGATCTGCGACAAGTGTGGCAAGAGGTTCCTGCTCGAGAGTGAGCTTCTGCTCCACCACCAAACAGACTGTGAGAAGAATATTCAGGTAATCTTCGCCCTTAAAAATTGGAAGATTAAATAATAAACTTTGCAGGTGTAAGTAATGCAAATGTCTTGGGGAGGCCTTCTTCCCACAGGGGATCGATATAGGTCAAATCTGAATGGAATACATTCCTGATGATGAAATTTTAGTTCCCTATTGCGTTTGGCTTGTTGTCCTGTACGATGCAATGGATTTACGAAAGTTAACACAATATACACAGTCCAAAAGACATCAGGTGTACAAAGAAAACCTAAATTAATAAATAAACAGATACATAAAACCTCAGTGCCTGTTCTTTCACTTTGGTCACAACACTGTTCTAAACTTTCAAATATATTAGAGAGAATGTAGATATTGTTAGAAGAGAGATCGGCTCTCGAGATCCTGACATTTGGAAAGTACTTCAGTTTCCATTTACGTGTTTTCTTGTGAGTTGAAGACGTGTTTGATATTGATCACGCAGCTCCACTAAAGGTGTTGTCACTCTCGATGGACATCAGGATCGTTGAGTCTGTGTGATCAGGCCCCTGTAGAGCAATGCCCAGACTGGAGAAGTATAGATTAAGGTCAGATCAAAGAATTTGCTTTCAGTCAGAGGCAGTTATAGCAGCATGATTAAATTCCTCAAGAACTTCTGGATTACTTGCAATTCCTATGGTCTAAATTTGATATTGTTTACAGACTTTGTGGGTGGGGTGGAGTTGTCATGTAGTAGTTGGCTTTTAGACAGCATGAAGCAGAGGCTGAGAGGTAGTGTAGTTGAAGTGGGAAATCGACACTATCGATACAGGAAATCATATCACTTAAATAGGTGTATAGTCACGTAAACATAGAACATTTTAAAGTTGAAACACGAGTGGGGTATATAGTCTTGTAGCTTTAAACATGCCTTATTGTGAGAGAAAACATCTGGATTGTTGCAGAAAATGAATGTTGCCATTTTCTCTTCATAGCATCCAAACTGTTATTGAGAAACCAGTATCAATTAGTCACACTAAAATATACAGTGCCTCAAATTACAACGCAGTCAAAGGAAATGGCTCCCCAATCGTCTTTGCTTTGTTCATTTGGGCTGAGATGACGTTAGTTCTGGTTCACATTATCCCTTACTGGCGAAGATCATTTCGCAGTTGTAGCCTGTAGCTGCAGACTGTAGTTCTCCCTGTTTATATCAGTATTCTTTACACCCTCATGATTTTTTCAGTCTCCAGCAAGATGTTTTGCATTTCCTGTGTGTAATCCTGCGTGGCTGAGTCAGTGTGGTGCGACAATCTCACTGAATGTTTTTGTGTATATATTTAAATACTTATACATCACCAATCACACACATATGCCCTTAGTACAGAAAATCCCAGACACAAATCTGTTACTTAATTGAGTTTAATTTAAGGTCCATGTAGTTCGTTTTTAAAATAGAATGATTATATGCAAATATATTCTTGGCTTGGGGAGGGGAAAACGTGCTATTGTGAATTGGAGAAATATCACTATAGACAACAGCTTGCCTACATAGTTTCTGTTTTTGCGAATTAGGTCTAGATTATATATACTGTACATATGAAGTCTTCTTTATGGGCATTTATACAGTGTGGTCCCTGCATAATCTTTTTTTTCCACAATCTAGTGAATGTTAATATATTAATCAGTTTTGAAATACTAAGAACATTTTGCGCAATGCTAATAACTTCAATTAATGTATGTTTCTTATAACAGTGTTTTTTGCAAAGGACATTTCTGGAGTCTGAGAATACCTTTCACCTTCATCATATGTGTTGGTGGTCTCCTCAGTTTGTTCTTCTCTCTGTGTTTCCAGTGTGTGACCTGTGGGAAAGGCTTTAAGAAACTGTGGTCCCTCCACGAGCATAACAAAATTGTCCACGGCTATGCAGAGAAGAAATTCTCCTGCGAAATCTGCGAGAAGAAGTTTTACACCATGGCGCATGTCCGGAAGCACATGGTCGGTGAGTAAAGGCACCGGGCCGTGCGTGGATGTGACGAGGAGGTCCTGTGTTTACGGTGTACGTGTCTCAGAACCTGTCGGTCCAGGTTAGGTTTGGATCTCTGCATATGCTTCGCAGCTCCTCTTGCTTGAAGACCAGAAGTTCGTTTCCTGATGTAAACTGGCATTTGGAGAGAGAGAAGTCTAGATTGCGCTGGATTTAGGTAATCTCCCCTGACGTGGAGAAATTGTCTTGAAGAATAAAGCTGAGCGCATATTTAAGTATTTCCAGTTGTTGGCCTAATTTTTCTCCCCACTCCCCCCTAATGTGCAATATATATTAATATAAATATATTAAATCTGTCAATATGAAAAGTTGTTTATATAAAATACTCTCTCTCAAAGTTGTAGCTACTATATATTATTACTATTATAACAAAATGAAGAACAAGCCCACTTAATTACTGTTGAAGGTCATGCTCCAAAACAAACTAACTATTCATGTTTTTATGTTTACACATCCATTCTTGGACAAAAAAGGAAGACACCAATTGTCCTTATTCAGGCAAAAGTTTAGGGTGCTTTCATTCATAACAATTTATCAATTGTAAGCTTTGCCATTTCCCAGGATATTTTATTGTTCAGTTTTTAAGCAGCACAAAATGTGATCACTTTATCCGTGCCCACAAAACAGTGTAAAAATCAGTTGTTGAAAAAGAAACAAAATACTTGACTGTCTGTGTTAACTCCCGTAACCTCACTGGCTCTAGTGTTACAAGCGGGACACCGAAGGAGAAATCCTCATTTTAAATTCAGTGTTGATTAACTAAGTAATGCTAAATGCTCTGGTTTGTCATCCCTTGACTTGACATTTTTAGGCCACTTAGAATGGTTTACTGTGAAGCCATTCTCCTTGGCAGAGAAGTTAGACACTCTGGTGTCTCAGTTTGGGCAAGATTTTCATTCCCACACTGTTTGCAAACCTGTTTGTAAGAGAGGCACTTCTGGGATAAATATTAGTTTTTGGAGGACAACAGAAAGCTCCTTATGTAGCAAATACTGTCTGTTGAAATGGGACCAATGAAGCAGACAGAAATAGGTTACAGAAATGAATGCTTCCGAGGCGGACTCCAGAGACATCCAAAGAACACAAACTTTTGTGGAAACTTTGAGGTGTTTGAAGCACGCTGAGTATGGCGCTGTCACTGCTTTCTGATTTGAAATTCTGAAAAGTGTTTGCAATCTTGAACGCTGTCTCACAGGTTCGTCGCTACCCTGCTGTGTTTTCTCATTAGCACCACTGTAACATATCTATAGATCTATAAATATCTCTCTATATATAATATAATGCATATTTAGCTGTACATTTATTATTATTATTATTATTATTATTGTTGTTACGGATTGGAAAGCAGACACATTTGATTTGCTTAATTGAAACTTTTAAAGGTCCCCAACACAAATCAGATCCATGTGTATCACAGTGAATCATTAAGTGCCTTGTATATAATTATCACTTCAAATTGAACTCTACCAAGCAGATTCCCTAGACTGTTCAGCTATTATTGGGAGTGGAAAGAGTTGTTGTTGACAAAGAAATACTGACACTGGTCTTGGAAAGCGAGAGGTTAAACAAGAGACTCATCCTGGATTATTCCGCTGGGTTTTTCTTAAACACAAGCGCTCTTGAATTTCAGCCCTTAATTCAGAGCTGTGGGCTCGGAAAGGTCACCAGTTTCAAAGCACTTAGCAGTCTGTGCTCGGGCGTAGTACTAGAGAAGCACAGACATAATTATTTGGCAGGTCCTCTGGGACTGGCTTTTCCCAGGAAGTTTGACCAGGGGAGTTGAGATGGCTTGACAGATATTTGGCGCGCGGTCATTCAGGAACGCATAGAGACCTGCTTTTAAACAGAGCGGAGAATTTCGAGTTTAGATAACCTACGGGGTAATCTGATGCCTTGTGAAGCTGGCAGGCAATACCTGGCAGTCCCTTATTCTCAGTACTGTACATAATAGGTCTAGTTACTAAAGTGTGATCTACTTCAAGCAGGAGTGAGTTTCAGCCATGGTTTTAGTTATGCAAAATGGCTTTGGCATTGATACATTAATTAGCAATCTATATCAAGTGCAGAATGAATTGCTTGCAGTCACAAACCATCTTTCTTTTAATCTGCCTTATTAAAAGCAAACCAATCTATTATCTCTTTTAATTTCTGATTGCATTTTTACCGGGCAATACTGGGATTGTATGTCAATGGAAGAAGTAAATGGAAGACAATTAATTTTTCCTTCCTTAATCTTCTGTAGCCTTTGCGCTGTTCAAGACCATGAGCTTAATAAGGACGGAAAGTTTGTATTTCTTTAGTTTTTCCCACATTATGAAGATGCATTGCTGCTAGCTGTGGTTTCATGAGATTAGGTATGATGTATAGTAATAAGACCAAACTGAATTGCTTCTTGCTTCTTTGACATCTCTGAATCCCCCTGATTTGTTCTGGTGACCCTTTTGTGTCCTCAGCTCACACCAAGGATATGCCGTTCACCTGCGAGACTTGTGGGAAGTCCTTCAAACGCAGCATGTCCCTCAAAGTGCACTCCCTCCAGCACTCGGGGGAAAAGCCTTTTAAATGTGAGGTAAGACCCGGGATACGACGGCCCTGGTCGGCTGGAGAGGAGACTGCGATGAACATGCCATTGAATACAATCTACTGCGGCCCGGTTTGTCTCCTCTCTGTATCCGTCTGATTGGAAGGGTGCTGTGTTCAACAGATCTCTGAAATCACCAGAAAACCAATATCCACACTGGATGCGTCTAATAAGCTGATCATTCAGATTCTGTACTCCCAAGTATGCAAATTAAAGATGCAATAACAATTACCCTTTCCATAAATATTTACACTTTAACATTATTTTTCTAATCTAAGGCATTTCTTAGACCGGAGATTGGCTTTAGGTTACCTCGGAACAGTGAACCACTGTCATTGTGAACCAAATATTTTATTTTGAAATAACCTGTTATTCCTATTGATATAACATGTTGTAATAAACAGATCATTACAGATTGAAATGTAGAATTTGATCATGCACCACCAAAATAGAAACTGCAGATTTAGTTATGGTAATTTTGATCTCTCTGTCTCTCTCTTGGGCCTGTTTACTATAATAAGTCTCAAGTGTTTTTTATGGCTGCTATTGCCAGGATTAATAATAAAATCCCACGAAAAGACCCATGCATTTCTACTACGACCACACGCATAATTACATTGAATGAGGCAGAGCGCAGTTGATATCTTCTCTTGCTGCCCCTGCCTGGCGAGGGCTTGGTAGGTCAGCCAGGTTGTTAAACTGGGGACTTTATACGAAGAGACAAGGTCAAAAGGTTTCTCTGTCGCAAGTCGGACTACAGACCAGTAGTGTTTCAGTCTTGGGATTTAGACCCATAAATGTCAATGTCAGACACTTAAACCATGCTGTTAAAGTCCAGACAAACAAGCCAAGGAATGTAACAAATACTTAAAGTAAATACTGTTTTTTCTATAGTGGAACAATATTACATAATAATAATTCATGACTGATAGAGAGCAGTATAGAGAATGTATAGGTGCACAAAACCAATTTAAGGGTTAAAACACTTCAAAACACAAGTAATTGACAACATTCCTTTGCATTCCTGCACTGAAGGTTTTTGATCTTTTGATTGGTGCATTGTCAGCTATATTGCCGACTGGGTTGAAACCTGCAGTGTGTTTGAACAGCGGAAGCTTGTGGTCATGTGACGCAGATGCGTGTTCTGATTTGGGGTCATGTGACGCAGATCCGTGTTCGAAAATGTGTTCCTCTTCCACAGAACTGCAGTGAGCGATTCCAGTACAAGTACCAGCTGCGCTCCCACATGAGTATCCACATAGGACACAAGCAGTTCATGTGCCAGTGGTGTGGGAAGGACTTCAACATGAAACAGTACTTTGATGAACACATGAAGACACACACTGGTAAGAGACCTTTATATTCAGTGGTTAATCTTACAGTGTGTCTTATATGTTGCACCGGTGCTCGGCATTTTATTTAACTGCCCACGTGCTGAGTTCTGTGTGATTCAATTGTAAACTTTTCAATGGAATAGTTTTATTAAGGTAGGAATAGTAATTGTACTCCGTAAGTAGGTGACAATAAAAGCAAACTACTAGGAGCCATGAACTTGGCTCAGGGCATTATTTTACTGTGATTACTAATTACAGGTTTGATTTGGGGGGATACTTTATTTATTCCTAGAATATGATTTAAAGAACATTAGAATATAAGTCTTCATCACATTTTAGGATAACATTACCATTGACATTATCTTCTGGCAGACATAGTTTTCTTCTGCTGTCAGAAAATCATGTGAATCAGACCAGAATCTAGACCAGCTGTTCAGTTGTAACAGTTTTTACTAATAATGCTTCTGATGCAGTGATGACAGTTAAAAGTTTGCAATATATTACTGTACAGTTCTTCAGAACTCATTGTAATTTGGTCAAGTTTAATTAGATCAGTACAATTTCAACCTACAAAGGTGTCTGCAGGAAAACCGCAACAGTTTAGCAAAACCTTGTGGGTTGTGTTTGTGCGGTTTGTGTGTTAAAATGGGGATTGTATGGTGCCACTTCACGAGGCTCAGGTGATAATGAATGGAAATTGGTTCTTGAGTCGCTGAGAGCCTGTCTGGACTGTTGTCGCTGCAGGAGAGAAGCCGTACATCTGTGAGATCTGCGGGAAGAGCTTCACCAGCCGGCCCAACATGAAGCGGCACCGGCGCACGCACACCGGCGAGAAGCCCTACCCCTGCGACGTGTGCGGCCAGCGCTTCCGCTTCTCCAACATGCTGAAGGCCCACAAGGAGAAGTGCTTCCGGGTCAGCAACCCCATGACTGCGGATGGGAACCCCCTGGGCCTCAGCCCCCCATCGCCGGGCAGCAACTCTGACGCCGCGGTGGCCCCGGCGTCCGCAGCGGGGGCCGTTGCCAGTCCGCACAACGCTGCATCGCTCTCTCTGCCCCTGCTCCATTCCATGGGCGGCCTCCCACCTCCCCAGCACCTACCCCCGCCCCCACCGCTCTTCCCCGCTGGGAGGATAAACTCCAACAACAATTAATAGCGGTTCATTCTTTGTGTTCGTTTGTTTTGCCATACACACACGTAACAGACTCTCCCACGTGTACACATGCAGTATTTATGCACAGGTTAGGCTGGCATCTGTATCACAAAATGGGAAGTTCCACTTATTAAGGAAGTTGTTATCCTTTACACCCCTGTTTTACTCTGTGTTATACTGTTCTTTTTCAGAGAAACAGTATACCTTGACTTCAAAAATAATTTTCACAATTTGGTGTGTGTATACTTTTCAGTGTGTTTTAACACCTGTACACACACAGCGTATGTTTATATACACAACCATGTACGCAAACATGACACATACGTAAACCCCAGCAGAGTTATTTCAACACATATCGTTTTTTGTGGACACAGACTGATTTTTTTTTTTTCTTCTTCCGATGCCAGTTGCTCCTTTTTAACACCGTAAAGAAGTGGCATCACAGATAAGTCCAGTTTACTCGCCTGATTCAGGATTTAAACTTCTCTTCTGTTGACCCAAACAGAATGCCAAACCTTTATAAGGGAAAGTGGTGTGGAAGCTTGTCACGTCGTTTCCTCAGTGTGGGAATTGAATGGTGCCACTTCAAGAGGTTCAGGTTACACTGAATGGAAACGATGCTTGCTGAAGATTTTAGTTTTTTCTTTATTTTAAATTTTTTTGTTAATTTCTGTTACTTCACAACAGATGCAGTTTTCACCACAAGGGAGTTCTAATCCCAGCGTTTGTGCGTGTGAGAGAGTATAGCGGAGATGCACCCTGCTGTCTTGTTTCGTCATGTTTGTTGATGTTCCTCAGAAGACTTTGGAGGATGCGTGTCAATCTTCAGTGAGGTGTGGTCGAGCTCAGATTAACTGCACCACGAACACCGGCACCGATGTGGTGTCATAAAAGAAAAAAGATGCAGACAGAGAAGTCTAATAGACTTGGACCTCTGTGCTCCATGGAGGACACTTTATGGGCCTGTTGCTACGAGACAAATATATGGCTATGTAGTGAAGTATATATTAGTGATGAAGATTTAACAGCCACAATAGGAAGCTAACAACTTTATAGTGAATTTTATTTTTCCCTTAATTTCAGTCCCAGAGTTTTATCACTTGCTCCAGCGATAACCAAATGCAGATCTGTCTTAGAGTAAATTTATATTGCATTGCAATAACCAAATCCTGTGAGCTCTCTGTTAGGGCAGTGTTATATTGCATTTATCCATACTGCGGCTTTTTCCATTGATATTTATTATGTACTGTACTCAGATCTTTAATAGCGCATTTTAATCGTAGTTCAGCAATTACGTTATTATTTTAGGTATGTAATGCCATTTTGTAAAGGTTTTTGTAAAGCAAGGTTTCAGGATGCTGTGCAGTGCACAGTGATGTGTACGAAGGTATGTAGTTCTATGTAGCATAAGGATGTATAAGCACTCTACGAAATGCAGATTTGTGACCTCTGGGTCATACGATGTTGCAATCTGTTAACCAAACCCTTTGATTCCCAAGGCTAAGGGTTGGCACGATGAAGGTTTTTGCCTTGTTGCCAAGCCAAACTAATTTTGCTTATGTTAAGCAATTTGTTTGTTTTGCTCTATTTCTGAAGTAACTCGGCACTTTTGTATTGGTTTCACTTTAGCCCTCCTAGTGCCTCATTATGGGAGCTTTGTGCTACAGAAATAATGGTTCTTCAAGCGCTCTTCATTTGGATCTTTTGTCAGTTTCTAAGGATCTTTATCTGGTACCACGTGGAAGTGTTGGTCAACCCCAGTCAATTAGATGCCCTAGTTTTCATTCAGTCTAAGTTCACAACTTCTTGGCTGAACTAATCATTTGCTGCACTGGTGATATTCATGATCTAGCATTTCCGAATTTGGATGTTCATACTATAATCTTGTTACATCTTCCACAGCAAGAAGGGTCATTTTAAATTCTTACAGTATCTCAACATGTAAATGAACCATTGCCTGCTAATCACAGGAATGATACCATGGGAATGATTTATAGGTCCAACTGTGCATGGTCACCATTCTTAGCAGGATTTTTGGAGGCAGGAAATCCTTCTTCTTCAAACACACTTTCCACCAACGAACACTGGGAGGGTTAAACCTCAGAGGTTTGATAAAAGTCTGTTACTTTTTAATGCATTGCTTTCCTGTTGGTGTTATAAGTTACATCAAACTTTAGTTTCCAATCATGATGCAAAACATTTTTTTTTTTTTTAATTGTGAGTCTGCCTTGTGACTTGTATTTTGATATGATTTATGATCCAGAGACTTTAGCATGGTATTGATAAAAGGAAATGTGTGCAGACTGGTTCACTAAAGCTGCATCCACTCAAATGTAGTGTATAGATCTGCCAATGTTATAGTGTTCTTAGTGTCTTTCTAGAAACTATTTCTGTCCAAATACCATTTACAATATTTTTTATAGTAATTCGAATAGCAAAAAGTTGTTTGATATTTGTTACCACCTATAACAAATGTGCTCAGCACAGGTGCATTATGAAGCAGTTTTATCTCTTTGTTTTGTACAGTAAGTTGCAGTTAATTCTGAAACCATTTTGGTGTTCTGCACAGAGCAAAGAAAGCTCTGCTTAAACATTACAGCTGCGGTGACTGTTTGGTGAGTGGATATGATTGTATCACACTACAAGTCACTTATATTGAAATACAACAGTCTTAAAAGGACAGAACCCAGACCCTGTAACAGGGCTCCTTAAACCTGGTATGGTACCTTGTTAGCGTCTCGCAGGCTGAAAATGTTTGTGTAGTTACTGTAAAAGCCTGTGCAATGGGGACAGACTCCCCAGAAATAAGTGCAATTTTCTTGAGACACATGCACTTTTATGACAAACGTAATAATGAGGTTCAAGGATAAGCTTCACACATGCAATGTTTTAATCCCGAGTTCGTAATTGGGTTTCGTGTTTCAGAGGATGCTAAATTCAAAGACATTACGCTTCCTTTCAAAAGTGTTTGTTTGGAGGGTGACGCAAAAGCCCTCATGTACTGGATCTGTGGTGCAGTATTTACACACAAGTGTAGGGGTGTGTGTGCTTGTGTTAGTATGTGTGTACATACATGCTTACATGCACACATGTGTTCATGTGCTTTTGTGTATATGAATGAAACGCAATTATCTTCAGTCAAACTGTTTCCCCCTTGTTTACATAGTTCTAAGAGAATAGTGAATGTGTTATTGTATTGTATTTTGGTACTGAAAGGCTTGGAGAGTTGTGGATAAGCTTTTCTTTCAGTAATAAGCTGTAATAAGTTAGTTAAAAAATGCTCATGCACCTTATACTGTAGTAGTAATAATATAATGGAGAAATGGGGCCCCCTACAGCAGCTTAAATGTGATTGCAGCTGCAGGAGTAAGAGATCTGTAACTGTGGATTGATATCAATATTTTAAGGAAATATGTCAGTTTTGTTTTCTCCTGATGGCTGCGTGGATGTGGATGTCTGGTCTGAAGTGCTGTGGCTGTTGTCTGGGGATGTTATGCCTTTGAATCTTTTTGAAAATCCCTTGGTGGAGAGAAGAAGATGTGCTACAATGTTCACCACAGCTGGCATGTGCGACTGTGAGGATGTCTGGGCACCGATGGTTGGACTCTACAACACGCCAGTGCTACAGGGGTGGATGCACTTTATCTTGTAGAGCAACATCGCCCCCATGAGCTCCACATGCAGAATTAATTCCCATTGCTGTCCTAAGCTATTTGTTAGTTTTGTTTTGTGCCATCAGGTATATTACAATGAGTTGGATGGAACCTGACTCAGTGTCCCATTTTAAGCTGTTAGGTTAATTTAAAGAAAGTTATTCTTATGTAAAACAAACAAACAAACAAACCCACAAATTATACAAATCAAAGTTGTAGAGGTGGCAAACTTTTCTCATCTCTGATTTGTCCTTCTATGTAGCAGATCTTAAGTGTGATGTAGTGCATATAGCATTCTAGAACTTATGTTGTTGCTTTTCACAAATATATATATTTAAATATGTGCAATTAGGATGAGAGAAGACCTAAAACAGAGAGGATTGTGGTCTTTGGCAGTGAATGTCATCTGAGCAAGTTATGCTAGGAGTATTGTGTAGACGAATAGCTGATGGTCCTCAAGAACCAAACCCATGTGTTAAAACTGAGCTACAACGAGAATCATGCACACAACAGAATTGAAGTCCAAAACTGCTATTATCATGTTTTCTGTTTTTCTTTGTTTGTTTGAGCCTTGGCTATATGATAGTTCTCCGGTTTGGGGTGCTATAAAAAAAGCACATTATTTTTCTCTTTGGGAATGAGGAGTTACAGATGCGTGGTGACACATTATCTAGGCCCACAAAAAGCTGCTTAGCGCCGCCGTCTCAATAACAATAAATGCTGGAGAATTTGCTTTATTGACATGCACTTCAAATAGTGTATGCTGTATTTTAATTATAAATAACAATTTGAACTATAAAGTAACAGATTAATCTATAAAATATATGTAGAAACAACATTTGTTTTTCTCCCCATTGTTACACAATCTTGTATAAGGTAAATGGCAGTGATAATTTCAAACCACACATATGTACTTACTAACAAATTATTTTTCATTGAAGAATTTTACATTTTATCTCCTTTACTGTTATGATACTGGGAATGACAATTTAAATAATCAATTGCAGAGCAGAACGTCTTTTGAACTGTTTATTTCTGCGGTCAGTTAAAATCATTCCCAGTGGTCTTTTGGTGATCTTAGGTTAGCTCCAAATGCACTTTAATATATACTGCAAAAAACACCTCCCATTCTAGCACAATTTGAAATAATGAGTCTTCAGATGAAGAACTTTCAAAGCTTTCCTGAGTCAGACAGTTTAGACTAAGAACATTTTCCAGTCATATTAAACAAACAACAACAGAAAAAAAACATTTCCAATTCATCCCTTAAAGGAATTCCCCTCCTTCTATAGGAGTGCTTTTTTATAGTCTGCTACAAATAAATGAAAATGAATTAGGCTTCCTTCTTTTTATTATCCAACAATAATATATGTGTTAGATCTGTTGTCCTTTTATGGTCAGTGAAAGTAATCGTATTCAGTAATGAGGAGGTGTCGTTACACGAGCAGAAACGTTACCAGAGGTGTTGTATTGTGATCCGAGTGGACATATTAGTGTCGGCTAATTACTGTTTATTTGTTTGTTTTCAGGTAGGACCTTGGTCTTTAAGAAACTCCTAAAGCTATAGCTCTCACCTTTTTTCTCTTCATTTTTTCTTTTTCATTTTTTCACAAAGCTGGATGGTTAAACAAATAAATTAATGCACTTGAAGCTTACTTGTACTTTGTTAATGCTTTTATACAACCTTGTCCTTTTCTGGCCCTGAATAGTTTGGAGAAGCGGTCACATTTTTGTAAACAGGGTTTCTAACGATCTTCCTATGACTTGTCTTAGACTTGTGTGTTTGATAAAATGTGACAAAACATTGATGTAAAGTTTTGCTAACACTGCTACTGTCAGCAAAAAAGTAGAGGGAAAGTATGTGATCTGTAAAAAAATATATATATATATATATAAATATATATGAAAAATACATGTATTGAAATTCCAGTTTTTATTTTATTTTTAAAGGAAATTTAACAATTGTTTTTTGTTTGTGGATTTTACTAATAATTTGGTTACAGAAATACGCTTAAAAAATAGACATTTATTATTAATAATTCCTTATTAAGCATATATAATTTCAGAGTTAAACACCCAGTTATCCTGTGTCTGTTGTTATTCAAGTGGACTGACCTGTACAGTGTAGAGACATTTTTGAACAATAGCAAGTGCATTTTTTTGTGAAAGAAGGAACAAAGAAATGTTATTTTGTTTTATTGGAAAACAATAGCATTTTGTGCCTATACCTGTGAGAAGTTTACATGGGATGTTTTATATGGTAACTGGTGTTTAAATTTGTGTCTTGGGTTTTTGCTGCTAGTTGGGGTTTATACCCTGTGTGACTGACTTCTGTGGCCTTTGTACCCAAACCAAAATAATTTTATTTTGTTGTTTTGTTTGTTTGTTTGTTTGTTTAATGGTTAAACCAGTCCAAGCAACTGGGTTTTTATCATGGCTGTACTTGTGTCCCAGAATTATATAAAGCTAACCTGTATATAAAGGGTTGTGACTTGACGGAGACATGTTTATATAATAGAAGAAACACAATATATATCAAAAGCTGGCTGAGGAAATTGTGAACCGGATGAGTTTGCGTACTACAACATTGTTTTTGTGTTGTTTTTGTTTGTTTGTTTTTGCTTGTAATCAGTCGACCGCCAGATGTGTGAAAGAGGAATTCCAATAGAGATTGAATTAAAGCCCTGACCAAATCAAAGCTTTGACCTGGCTGCCACTCACAACACACGGCACAGTAGCTGAGGGCACGTTTGTGTTGGATAGCAGGAAGATGCCTCTACAATAAGCTGCCATTGAATACCGTAATTATAATCTGAGATTGGCAGGTTCCTCAAAATGTTGATTTGGTCCAGACGTATGTTTAAACAAGTGAGCTAGGCACTTTAAATGTTTAGTGCACTTTTAAGATTGCATAATGGTCACTTTCATTCAGTGTTAAGTTTATTTAAGGGGAAACAGAAGAAAAGAAAAAAAGAAAAGCACTTTCATGGTCACCTAGGCTTCAGTACTACTGACTTCAATCAAAATCTTAAAATAAACCAGTATTTTGGTAGCCTGAGGGGATTCAATTGGTAATTTCAAGCCTTGCCCCCATGCCGCCCTCCTGATCCTGATTTAGTAAGTCAATCATATGTGTTTGTCAGGTCTCTGTATGCTGATTCTATATTTTACTAAGTAAACACAATGTCTTAGTTAACGCGCGTGTACATAGACTACATGTAGGCCGTAGCTGTTGTGGTTATATAAACGGAGAATAAAAACAATACAAGGACGATTGTGTCTAGAGGTGCTAATACTATTAGTCTATATTTTATGTCATTTATTGTATTGCCTAGTGTATAGTGTCTGTAACACAGGAAAGAGAGAAATGATTCCTTTCAATATTAAACAATATAGATATATATTATTCCAAACATAATGTGGTCATGTGTGGTTATTTCTGTGGTCAATTAAAGGACCTGGGAGAAGAGAGTTATCAAAGATTGTGATATTTCATTCTCATTGTTGTTATATGTGCTATTTATGTTATGTAGAATGTGAACTAGATTATTCTGGAAAGTTCACCAAAAAGCGACAATCATCCAGCCCTAATACACCCCCACTGTGTGTCATATTGTGCACCTGCTCTTTCATATTTGTGATACACAGGTCTGTGCTTCTGTTCTCTCTGTAATTGTACTTTTTCACCTCCTAATATATACCATGTTTTCAATTTCTCCCCAAGGTCAGTTCCAAACTAAAGACATTTGAACTCACGTGAAGTAACAGCAATTAATAGATACTACGGCAACTATTAACCATATATTTATGCATGTCCTCATCTGGTGGATCACCTGCAGTGACAGGGTTACATACATGATCCATTGATATATTGATATATATTTTTAATTGGATGCATCTATGTGTTAAAGACTTAACTCGAGAGTGCATCATTAGCTCTTTGGACCATAGACTGCTTTACTCATGAGATTTAAAGTGTTCAGACCTTCGGTTATATTCCAACTCAATAGCACCAGTGATTTGTATGTTCAGTAATTACATTTAAATACTTTAAATAAACTAGCATTGATATCTATAGGTGGAGCTATAACTTGTGATGGCTAGGTTACATTCTAATATAGACAACCAGTCTTTGAAAATATACAAAAATATTAACATAGATAAATATAAATCTGTTGTGATTAGTTTAAGTGAATGTACATAAATACATCATTTCAATTAATTAATCCAAGATTATTAATAATTTATGTTGTTTTTTGTGTTGAAATATTTTCCGGGATATTTACTTGCCATATTGTATCAGTTTGAGTTTGAACATTTGAAATGCACTGTTTCAGAATATGAGTGATTTTGGTACTAGCTTTTATTTCTTGGAGGAAAGAAGGAATAAAGCATTGTACTCAAAATGTCAGTTAATAAGTAGTTTGAAATTATCGCTTGCTTTTTCATTGCACATTTAGCACTTTAATGGCAATGTCATTATTTTTACCAGAAGCTCTGGATTTCAGTGGGAAATGTCAGTGTGCAGTTCTTCTCTCCAGACGTCTTTCAAACAATAGCAAGGGCAAAATCTATGTCTGGAGAGGAAAAGGAAAAACTCTTTTAAAAGGAAAAAATCTAGCCAAGACCAAATTAAGTAGAGGGAGGACCACTTTTTTTTTTTTTTAATTAATTTTAATTTGTTCTGCTCTTGTTTTATTTTGCAGGATTATTTTTCCTTGCAGATAGAACTGTGTGCTAACAATAACAATAGGAGATGAAACAAATGAATGGATCTGAGAACAAACCACAATATGTGACATCACTGAAAGTGACAATGTTAAAATGGCAATGGACTGCACACATCACAAGATGAACAGATCAAAGATGGACAAAGGAAGCTATCGAATGGATCCCAAGAGATGAAAAAAACAGAAAAGACAACCACATAGAAAATAGGAAGATTAAATTATGAACTTTGCAGGTGTGACATGGAAAAGAGAAGCTGTAGATCGAAGCAATTGCCAACATCTTGAGGAGCCTTCATCCAGCACTGGACCAATACAGGTTGATAGTGATGATAGTGTGTAGATATATATATTAGATATAGATATAGATATAGATATATATCTGTAAAGTGTATATGTGCTCATTAAATGTATTATATATAACAGTTCTGTACTTCACTCTATTGGCGAGAGAGTGAAACAGCAGATCCGAGGCTGTATTTCTGATGTTCGTGTATTGATCTTAGCTGGGATGGAAACTCAGCTGCACTGCCTGATGAATTTGTTTCACGTGATCACCATTAAAAATACTATCTTTATTTCCATAATGTGTGAAATTATGCAGATATAATAGGTTATTTAGTACTGTTTAAATGCTAGAATATCATCTGACCTGACACAGCTTTCATATGTAATGCCTTATGTCTGTGAGACCGGAATTGGGCTCCTACTAAACTCACAATTTCAGCTTCTGAGTAACATTTCCCAAGATATGTTACATAGCAATATGAAATGAAGGTAGGAGGATTTACATAATTTTAACTTTTAAGGTTGAGTCCAAGATATTGTATGTTATTAATTGATCACAAGGTGCTTAAAAAAAATTATATAGATTCCTGAAAAACCCATCATGGACACAAGTTTTCAAAATGTGATTGTCTCGTTTATTAAATTCTTCAAGTCAGAGATACAATATGACGTTTTACACCTCAGGACTGGAGTACAGAAACATGTCTTCACTGAAATGCAGAAACTTTAAGGTCAGTCTTAGAACTTTTTTTCAGACAACAGGAATATCTTGTAGCCTATATTATTATCAAAATACATGTTTTAGTGAAATAACATTCTCCATTAAAAGCAGAAGATTAAAAAAAAAGAAACGTTTAATTTCCATAAGAATGAGCTTTCCTTACGGTGCACAGAAAAATGACAGAGTTCAGAATACAGCTGAAGCGTAACAGACTGGGACTTCAGTTTCAATTTGAGGGTTAAGAAGTCATTTGAATGAATGTTAAACCTTTCTCTAATAATACAGTCTTGGAAGAATAATGTAACTTTATCGCTAACCTGTCCACATACTATTTATTAGACTATCATGTATCATTCAGGTGTACTGTGAACTTTACTGACATTGCAGCGATGTTTACTTGTGCGGTGAATTGTTTGTTCACACTTCCTTAGACTTCACAACACTGCACAATCCCCCCCCTCGGCACCACACTGCTCTGGCTCTCATATCTTGGTCAGACGAAGAGTGTTCAGACGCACACCAAGTATGGTGGCCCCCGAGGCGTAGCGAATCTCTCGGAGAACGCCTGTCCACTGCTTTGCGTCTTCATCATACCTGTGAAGAACGAAATAGATCAGGTCATTCACAACTATTTGCTGCTGCAGAAATACCTTTAAGATGGCTTCTCATTTGTTTCTACAGGGTTTATACAGTATAGCTTCAGTCAAAACAGCATTGGCAACGTCATGTCATCTCACCCACTACAACACTTACTTCCAGATGTCATTCATCTCTGTGGGAACCAGTTCCTCAGACTCGTTGGGCATCATAGCGAAGCCACCGACGGCGTAGAGAGAGCCGGTCAGGTTCAGGAGGCTCAGAGAGCTCCTCTCCTGGGGGAATTCGGTGAAGTCTTCCCACCTGAAGGAAAACGCAGCTTCATCAACACACCTGGGCTAGACATCAATTCTTTCTTTAAACCGTACAATGCTCTGGGGAAATGTTTGTGCACAAGTGAAAAACATTGATTGTTGAAGGTGCAGAATCCATTCATTAACTCACTAGTGTTTGATCTTACGAGCTTAAAATGCGAGACAGCATAAGATGCAGTATTGTATCGTGGCTCTTACAAGGGGAACCTTTAACAACATTCAGTGCTTACCAACATTTACAGAAAATACATCTGAGCAAAGAACACAATCATTTGAGAGTGAAGTAATGGAAGGAGTGAAACACTAGACCAACAAAAATATATTTTACAGCATAGAAACACATGTAAACAATTGTACTTCAATTATTGATGCCCAACTTACTTGTTCCGGGCAATGTCATACACTTCCAAAGCATTGGTGAGGCCGGTGTCGGTCACTCCTGCCGCCACGTAGATCTTGTCGTTGAGGACTGTGCCACCAAACAGCGACCTGGCCGTTTTCATTGGAGCCAGCTCCTTCCACTCAAACTTTTTGGGATTATACACATACACCTTCTTCAGGCATTTCCTAAAACAAATAAGAATAGCAATGTAACCAGGAAGAGCTTTTGTATCTATATTGTTATTCACCAGCATGTAGATTAAAGAATTGCCTGTCAGTGAAATAATGGATTGGCGTTGAAAAATTTACTCTTTTGTCCACTTTGTGGATTATGAATCATTGAGTAGTAGTAATGGAGGGCCATAAGTAATGCACAGTGAAATGTAAGCTCTTAAAAGATTACTACATATGTTCTTGGATATATTGCAAGTTGTATTGTGTGGTTACTGCTATCTTTTCCAAAGCTTTCAAACGGTAATGATGATGAAGATTAATAGTATTTAAAAAGTCTCATATTGCCACCTACAACCATTGTTGTGGAACTGCAAGTGCTATTAACTGTTTTCCACAAGACAATAGTGAGATATAGTCAAATACTAAGGCTGTACAGTATGAAAACAACCCCCAAAGAGTTTGCCATCAGATTGATATATATTTTTAATTATATGCATCTATGTGTTCAAGACCCCTTACTTGTTATCTCCTTTCCCTCCTATTACATAGACCAGCCCATTGTGCGACACGGTCACATGGCCATACACTGCGTAAGGAAGTGGATCGGACTCTCCCCATTTGAAGGACCTGCACAAAGACATAGAAAAACAAGGAAAGACTGGATCACTAAGTCTTTAACAGTTGCCACAACCTGATGTATTTTCAGTTCTAAATTAAAGCTATGCACGGTGTATAAAATAATGTGTAAGCATTGTCTAATCTTCTCATCCTTTCTCTGTCTGATGCCAACTATAATTTTCAGGTAGGGTTTGTTAAGAATTTAAGACAAGAAAAAACAAATCAGGGTGTAATGAAACTAATCCCACTTGCCTCTGGACTGTGGAAGTGGAATGGGAAGAGATCAGGAAGTCGCAGCAACTGTTAACATTGGTTTGGTATTTATAGCATGACAGAAATGCTATACAGCTTTAACTTAAAATATGAATTGGTCTGAATTTGAATTTCCACCATCCAGTGGTAAACCTTCATGAACCAACACTGATTGTAATGCAAGCTTTACACTTACTGTCTGTCATAGATCATGACTGAGTCCAGAGTTTTCTCTCCCTCCTTCAGCTCCTTTCCTCCGATAACGAAGATGGAATTTTCCCCCTCGCCGAGGCCAAACAGACAGCGTGGAGAGGGCAGGGGCGGCATGCCTAACCAGTCTGAGTCCAAGGGGTCATACTGCAGATAAAGCAGACTAATTTACTGTCCTATTGTTGAAGTCATTTTCTAAGGTCCAATGTCACATCATTTTCTGGGTAATGTGGTATATTCTACATAAGAAAAGTTGTATTGAAGTTTAAACACAAACATTGACAAGGCTGAATTACAGAAGTGCTGTAACAGAGACAAGTCCTTACCTCTTCTGTTAGTTCTTAAATCCTGTTGGAAATTGAGGACACAGTATGCTCTGAATCCTACATAAACTTATATTGCATTTATATGTTGACTCATCATACAACAAATGGCAATTTCTATCTATCTATATATATTAAAAACAAACAAGCACAAAGCTAATGCTCACACACCTGCAGAAAGTAGGAGCTCAGTGGATCGTCTTGGATCTCTTCATTGTAGAAAAGTCCTCCGCAAACAAATATCTGATTCTCTTTGGTGACCAGACTACAGTGGTTTTTAGGAATCCGAGTAGATAAAGAGGCCACGTAACATTCATTTCCTGCTGGGTCATAGGCCACAGCGCCTGTGGCACTGACCATGAACATCAAGTCCTTCAGGAACATGCCAAATCTCAAGTTGTCATTCAATATCCCCGGAAGTAGACTCTCTTCTTCCTTCACTACATCTCCATTGGCCTCAGACACCTTGTCTTCAGCTTTCTTTACTTCGGGAAGCTTTCCCTCGTAGGCATCTTTGACCATCTGCAGCTTTTTCAGAAGCTCTGGGTTGGATTTCACAAGTTCATGCTTCTCCACTTTGCTGGCAAAGTAGTCACGGGGCACGAGTCGGAAACGCACACAGTCAAACAGATCCGGCAAGACTTTTATCCGGTTGTCCTTGTCATGAGCAGCCCACTTCATCAGAGCTTCAAAGATCACCTCTTCCTTCTCCACATTGAGGGAATCAGTGGTGATGATGGCCGCCAGCTCAGTGGGAGACATCTGCTGGAAGTCCTGGTCTCTTAATATCAAATGGAAACGGTCACAAATGAAGTCTCTGGCACTAATGGCAAGACGTGGGCAATCCAGCATCAAACCGAGTCGAAAGATAGCCAAGCAGTTGCTCAAGCCGAGCCTCTTCTGCAGAAAGGAGACACAGACGGTGAAGATGGAGGGAATCTGGAACATGTTGGCCGCTGCAAATATGTCCTGGACGTTCTGCTCCGTCACGTTGATTTCCGACGTGTAGATGTATTTGAGCAGCATGGCCATGATTCCAGGCTTCACGTCTTCAAGGACTATCTCTCCCTTCTTGCTCTCCTCCATGTCTGACAGGAACATGGCCCGGAAGTAGGGGCTGCAGGCGGCCAGCACGAGCCGGTGACAAGGAAACTCCTCGTCCTGGACCTTTAAAACACAGTCAATGAATTTGTCTGTTTCCAGTAGGTCGTTGAGTCCATCTTGAAGGAGTGTTTGTTGGTACAACCGCGGCTCTTCGATCGGATCCACAGGTAGAGCCATGTTCCTTATTTTCTAGATGAAGAAAATACAGGACTTCCTCAATGGTCACCTCTCTGCGGCAGCACTCTCTCTCATTCGAGGCCCAGGCCTGAAAAAAGACGCAGACTTGATCGAACTGGAATGAGTCTCAGAAAGCAGGACTGCCTGCGAGCCCAGCTGTCTGAGTTCTTCAAACATCTACAGGGATGTATTTATAGACCGGGCTGCACAAAGCCGAGGAATCCATATTGGTGCATGTGAAATATGATCCCCCTTTTAGATACACCATCAGTCAGACATAGGCAGCAGCTGAGATGCCCCAGAGAGGAGCTCTCCCTGTCGTCTACCGAATCACTAGTGCAGGAGTGTTTCTCTGACATCATGATCCACAAGCAGGGTATTAATGGTCTTTTCCAGTGAGACACAAATGACCGCACTCTTCAAAGTGTGAATGTGACTGATGTACATGATTTATTCAACAGGCGTTTAGCACAGTAGCTCACTAGAAGATGCGTTGTGTGGTTATAAATAATGAATACCAGGACTGTTATCAATTACCTTGAAACAAATTAAACAAATCTGATATACAGCAATGTTTCACTTCAGATACGTTCACTTCCACTGTGCACCCTTATCACCAAAACTGTTTTAAACGTGAACATTTAATAAGTTAATGGGACGATCATCTCACAAAAGCCTCTGTTCACATATTAGTTTATTCAGTAGTTTAAATTTATCAACCCACTCAGTAACCGAAGAACCATTAAGTCAGACATGCCTCAACATCATTATACATTACAGGGTCTCCAATCAATTTGATCCCAGTTTGCTTTTAGCATTCTCTCAATACATCACTATTGTATGTGTGTGTCCTTGTTGAGACCAGAGAAATGTCTGCTTTGACATTCATGTATTTTCTTTGAAATCAAAATTCCAATTTATGTTACCATTTTTTTACATATCTTTTAAAATCATCAAAAGCTGTCCCATTTAACACACTGATAGATTAAAACAATCTTGTGACAGGGAAGCTGCGTAATGATTTCTGACAACACCAAGCAGAGATTTAACCTACGCAAAGTAAGAATCCTTTGGGATATGTAGATTTAAGAATAAAGTGTTTGATTATGTTCGTTGAAAAATAACCAGGAATCCAAACAAGATTAGCCTACAGATAAGGAAATGCAGATGATCCATAAAGTATTTATCTATTTATTGGACTGAATTTATCAGAATTAAAATTTGCTTGGAAATTCAATGTCTTAAAGCCTTTAGTAATCCTTTATTAAGCATATATATGATGTCTCTTGTTTGCTTGTTTGAATCCAAATTAGTTTACCTTCCTATGTTTAGAATGTCACCTTTCGAACCAAATTACTCTGTGTCAAGCTAGACAAGTGGTAAATATAACATAGTTTAAGAGAAGAATTGGCATTTATAGTTTTGGGAAGTATGTTTTTGTTAGATTTGTTGTATATTTTAGAGACTTTTATCTATTTTTGATCAATAATACTGTTACACTGCTGACTGTTAACTGCCCTGTCCACAAATATCCTGTAGAGACATGGTATTACTTGCTTAAAAATATATTAATTATTAATTAATTTCAATTATACTCCTGCCAAACTAGATTACTAGCAGAAAAGCAATACCTCAAAGCTGTGCATTTAAGTTTTTAGAAATGGTAAACCCTTTACATATTCAACAGAATACAAGGGACCTGTATTCATTTCAACATAGTTTGCTGGCATACATTATTCTGAAAACAGGTTTATTAACAAGCATGCAACACTAACTCACTCATACATATTTATAGCAAGCCTATGTTTGTTCGAACCCTAATGTAGGCCACAACGTCAGATAAACAGCATTCAAATGAATCACACAGGTTGCAGCGCTGTGACACTGGGATACAGAATGTAACAGTTAATCTGCTCTCATCAACAACAGCACAGTTTGAAGCCAACAGCTGCAACAGCATGGCTGGGCTCGAGAATAGTCCAATATCAGGTGCAGCTTCGAGTCAATTCCCTAAATTCTCGCAGAACTAATAAAAACCTCTCTGTCCTCAGAGGTGCATGCAATTTTAAGCCAAGGCTGTTCCGACATTCATGAAAAAGAAACTGCATGTGTAAATAAGATACTTCTGAAGACCCACGTACTCCTAATACTACAAAAGACAATACCTCAATACATCAGTGTAATTAAATGTGATTTTCTTTGGTAAAATGGAATGTAAAGTATCACCATTTGGGAAAACAATTTGATCTGTGTTTAATCAATGTGTTTTGAACATATTCCAGAGCACAGCAAAAAAAATATGGATCTGGTTCTGACAAAGTTACTTTCAAATTTGTGAGGGTACAAAATACTATAGCAAAATACATAATGCTCATTGTTAACAGTCTATAGCTTTCATAAGTATTTTAATGATAGTCTCAAATTAGTTATATAGTATTAATTATAGCATTTGTTCCCTGTGTAGGATGCTAAATATGAATGTACTGTTTAGCAGTAACATGGACTAAAAGTTTCACCAGCTAGAAATTCAGGTACATTTAAATGTCAAATAAGCTTTGGTGTAAAGAGTGCAATATGTTTTACATACACCCACATTTGTGTCCTAAAGCAAACAGACAAAGAAAAGAAATACACACAGGCTACAGACTAAATTATTCTTTAATATATTAATTTCAATGTACATAATCCCACATTGGGCATTAGTCATCCTCCTGCTTTTATTTATTAAGTTAAAAAATAAATAAACGCACAAGTGGTATAGGGGCCTGTGGCATTTCTGTACAGCAAGTACACTTCAGAACGTTTCACAGTATGATGTGTGCGTTGTTGATGAATATGGACTCCCGAACGCCAGAATTGAGATTCAGTTTGGGTGGTTACGTAAAAACCAAGGCGGTGCAGAAAGTGCAAAGGGAACTGAGTACTCCAGGGCTTGGTAGGAAAACAGAGTGGTTTATTTTATTCGGCTTTCTCCTTCTCAGCTTCCTCTTCCTCCAGGGCCAGCCGTCGTTCCCTCTCCTTAATCAGCTGCACACCACAGTAAGTGACAAACAGGACGGACAGCGTGGACAGGGGGAAGCCTGTGGAGAACAACGAAGCCATCAGCAAAACCAGTCACTGATTAAAAACATGGTTCTGGATAAGTTCAAACTCAGTAGAAGAAATGGAATTTGAGTAAGTAATGGAATGACACTTTTGTACCAAAAGCAAATTGAGGACCAAAAAACAGTGGCCAAAATGGTTTCATAGAAGTATGCATAAAAATATAAAGAGAAAGAAAATGTTGTATAGCCCATACAAAAGAATATGTTGAACTGCAAAGAGATGTTAAGACAGGGATCAGGAAAGAAAAGAGGGAAATAGAAAGAAACATAGCTATTGGAGCTAAAACTAATGCAAAGAGCTTTTTTCAATACTAGAACAGCAAGCGGTCAATAAAGGAGGAAGTAAAACAGATAAAGGGCAAAAACTAAAGTATCTTGGAAAATGAACAAGATGTGGCAAATGTTCTGAATGAGTATTTCACAGAGGTTTTTACAAACGTAAAAACAGATAACATGCCACAGGTTAACAATCAGTCCAGTCAAACCCTAAGAGAGATCAGGATAAATGAGGAGGAGGTACTAAAGGGACTAGCAGACTTAAAAACAATCAAATCACCTGGGCCAGATGGTATATTTCCAACAGTACTTAAAGAAATGAGGGAAATTATGTATAAGAACATAAGAAGAACATGTTCCCAAATTGTTTTAAATGTTCCCAAATTGTCTCTTCTACCACATTGCTGGGGAGTTTGTTCAGATTGGGCGCCTCTCTGTGTGAAGAAGTGTCTCCTGTTTTCTGTCTTGAATGCCTTGAAGCCCAATTTCCATTTGTGTCCCCGGGTCCGTGTGTCCCTGCTGATCTGGAAAAGCTCCTCTGGTTTGATGTGGTCGATGCTTTTCATGATTTTGAAGATTTGAATCAAGTCCCCACGTAGTCTCCTCTGTTCCAGGGTGAAAAGGTTCAGTTCCTCAGTCTCTCAGTAGGACATTCCCTTCAGACCTGGAATAAGTCTGGTTGCTCTCCTCTGAACTGCCTCTAGAGCAGCGATATCTTTCTTGAAGTGTGGAGCCCAGAACTGTCCACAGTATCCAGATGAGCTCTAACTAGCGCATTGTACAGTCTGAACATCACTGCCCTTGTTCTCAATTCTACACTTTTGACAATATACCCTAATATTGTGTTTGCCTTTTTTATTGCTTCCCCACATTGTTTGGATGGAGAAAGTGAGGAGTCCACATAGACTCCTAGGTCTTTCTCATGCGTTACTTCATCTAGTTCTGTTCCTACCATAGTGTACAGTGAGGGAAAAAAGTATTTGATCCCCTGCTGATTTTGTATGTTTGCCCACTGACAAAGAAATTATCAGTCTATAATTTTAATGGTAGGTGTATTTTAACAGTGAGAGACAGAATAACAACAAAATCCAGAAAAACACATTTCAAAAAAGTTATACATTGATTTGCATGTAAATGAGGGAAATAAGTATTTGATCCCCTATCAATCAGCAAGATTTCTGGCTCCCAGGTGTCTTTTATACAGGAAACGAGCTGAGATTAGGAGCACTCTCTTAAAGGGAGTGCTCCTAATCTCAGCTCGTTACCTGTATAAAAGACACCTGTCCACAGAAGAAATCAATCAATCAGATTCCAAACTCTCCATCATGGCCAAGACCAAAGAACTGTCCAAGGATGTCAGGGACAAGATTGTAGACCTACACAAGGCTGGAATGGGCTACAAGACCATCGCCAAGCAGCTTGGTGAGAAGGTGACAACAGTTGGTGCGATTATTCGCAAATGGAAGAAACACAAAATAACTGTCAGTCTCCCTCGGTCTGGGGCTCCATGCAAGATCTCACCTCGTGGAGTTTCAATGATCATGAGAATGGTGAGGAATCTGGGACCATAGTCACCAAGAAAACAATTGGTAACACACTACGCCGTGAAGGACTGAAATCCTGCAGCGCCCGCGAGGTCCCCCTGCTCAAGAAAGCACATGTACAGGCCCGTTTGAAGTTTGCCAATGAACATCTGAATGATTCAGAGAAGAACTGGGTGAAAGTGTTTTGGTCAGATGAGACCAAAATCGAGCTCTTTGGCATCAACTCAACTCGCCGTGTTTGGAGGAGGAGGAATGACCCCAAGAACACCATCCCCACCGTCAAACATGGAGGTGGAAACATTATGCTTTGGGGGTGTTTTTCTGCTAAGGGGACAGGACAACTGCACCGCATCAAAGGGACGATGGACGGGGCCATGTACCGTCAAATCTTGGGTGAGAACCTCCTTTCCTCAGCCAGGGCATTGAAAATGGGTCGTGGATGGGTATTCCAGCATGAATGACCCAAAACACACAGCCAAGGCAACAAAGGAGTGGCTCAAGAAGAAGCACATTAAGGTCCTGGAGTGGCCTAGCCAGTCTCCAGACCTTAATCCCATAGAAAATCTGTGGAGGGAGCTGAAGGTTTGAGTTGCCAAATGTCAGCCTCGAAACCTTAATGACTTGGAGAGGATCTGCAAAGAGGAGTGGGACAAAATCCCTCCTGAGATGTGTGCAAACGTGGTGGCCAACTATAAGAAACGTGTGACCTCTGTGATTGCCAACAAGGGTTTTGCCACCAAGTACTAAGTCGAAGGGGACAAATACTTATTTCACTCATTAACATGCAAATCAATTTATAACTTTTTTGAAATGCGTTTTTCTGGATTTTGTTGTTATTCTGTCTCTCACTGTTAAAATACACCTACCATTAAAATTATAGACTGATCATTTCTTTGTCACTTTTTTCCCTCACTGTAATTATAGTGGACATTTTTGTTACCTGCATGTAATACCTTGCACTTGTCCACATTGAATTTCATCTGCCAGGTGTCGGCCCACAACTGAATATTATATAAGTCCCTTTGAATAGCCTGTGTTGCCGAGATTGTATCTCTGTTTCCTATACATCAACCAGTTCATAATCCATCTACTTATCTACTTACATTACCCTGAATGCCTACAGCTTCCAATTTGAGGATCAGTCTTTGGTGTGGAACTCAAATATTTCAAATGACACTTAGAACAGGGGATGTACCAACTGACTGGAAGACAGCAAATGTCATATCAATCCACAAGAAAGGGGATAAAACTGAGCCAGGAACTTACAGACAAATCAGTCTCACCTGCATCACCTGTAAAATGTTGGAAAAAATTATTAGACAGAAAATAGAGGAGTGTCTTAATGAAAACCATACTCTTGGAGATAGTCAACATGGGTTTAGACGAGGCAGATCATGTCTTACTAATTTATTAGAATTTTCTGAACATGCAACTACAGCTGTAGATCACGTGAAAGCATATGATATGATATACTTAGATTTTCAGAAAGCTTTTGATAAGGTTCCACACCGAAGACTGATTTTTTCTGGATTTTGTTGTTATTCTGTCTCTCACTGTTAAAATACACCTACCATTAAAATTATAGACTGATCATTTCTTTGTCAGTGGGCAAACGTACAAAATCAGCAGGGGATCAAATACTTTTTTCCCTCACTGTACACTATGGTAGGAACAGAACTAGATGAAGTAACGCATGAGAAAGACCTAGGAGTCTATGTGGACTCCTCACTTTCTCCATCCAAAGAATCTGGGGAAACAATAAAAAAGGCAAACAGAGTGTTAGGGTATATTGTCATAAGTATGTAAGTGTAGAATTGAGAAAAAGGGCAGTAATGTTCAGACTGTACAATGCACTAGTTAGAGCTCATCTGGATACTGTGGACAGTTCTGGGCTCCACACTTCAAGAAAGATATCGCTGCTCTAGAGGCAGTTCAGAGGAGAGCAACCAGACTTATTCCAGGTCTGAAGGGAATGTCCTACTGAGAGACTGAGGAACTGAACCTTTTCACCCTGGAACAGAGGAGACTACGTGGGGACTTGATCCAAGTCTTCAAAATCATGAAGGGCATCGACCACTTCAAACCAGAGGAGCTTTTCCAGATCAGCAGGGACACATGCACCCGGGGACACAAATGGAAATTGGGCTTCAAGGCATTCAAGACAGAAAACAGGAGACACTTCTTCACACAGGGAGTTGTCACAATCTGGAACAATCTGGATCATTTAGTTATTAATGGACACCAAACAAGTACGATGGGTCGAATCACCTCCTTTCATTTGTAAACTTTCTTATGTTCTTATGTTATTATTCCATTATAAATAATACATATTTTGATTGTAATTATATCTTAAATGCAACACTAGCTATGGTCTGTCTGCACCATCTGAACAGGTATCAATTATGAATCTATACAGGTCAAAGTGTAATTTGTTTTGTTTTGGAGGGGGCTCTTTTGTGAGAATTTTATTTGTGCTGCATCACCTTTGATGATCAGTCTCCTGGCGACCAGTTTTGCAAACTCCAGGCTGTTGAGGGACAAGACGTTGTACAAGACAATTGCCCAGAAGTTGGCTGCGTTAAACACTCCTCTTATCCGGCGAGACATGGCTTCGGGCATGGCGTTCTGCATCCAGGAAGACAATTAATCAAAAGCTGTGAGATGAATCTCACATCACCACAATATCAACATAAACAACACTTTTCTTTATATCCGAATATAGTTCAAACCAGGTGATCTTACTATTGGTCCTGGAGGGGCAACGTGTTTATATGTTTTAGATCAATATTATGATGAATGCACACATCAGAAACATCGAAGTGTTACTCAAACATGATTTAAAAAATGTAGCCACAGCAGTGTATGAATTTAGCAACTTCCCATGACAAGGCAGCTGTACAATTACAAGGAACAAAAGCATGAAAGTATCCATTCATAATTTACACTGCCAGCCTCACCTCCATTGTCGCAAATGGCTCAAGTTGGAAGAACTTCGCCACCCACAGCTCAAAGTTCAAGCCAAAGCAGTTGCACACAGACCAGATGTACACGATGTCACACGGTCCCAGCCACAGCGTAGTGATAGCAAAGGTGGATATTGTCGCCATTAACTCCTTTCGGATGCTGTCATGGTTCTCGCCAAGATAGTCATAAACATACCTATTGAAGAGAATTGAGCGATGAGACACACGTTTGTATCGCTGTAATCTCATTAGTAGGACCACAGTGATGGTAATGTTAATGCAGCTACTGTATGACAAAATCTAGATACATGATTAAAGATGTACCCTTAAAACTAGTCTAACTCCTTCACTCTAATAATGTATCTGATTGTCACTAATAATTTGTATATATTTTTAATGTACAGACAGGCATTTTTAGGTTAAAACTTACTTGCACAACCAGTCGTTTATTCCTCTGTCGAAGTGTCTGTAAAGGAAACAAGGTGAAATGTTATTTTAGTATTTTTGAGAATGTATACTTGGCCAAAACACATCTTAATTCTGAATATCTGCATTACAACGCAGGTGTCATTTGGTTGTATACACTCCAATGTGAAGATGCAACATGTTAGCTATACAGCTCTGGAAAAAATTAAGAGACCACTCCAAGTTCAGAAATCAATGTTAAGTGGTCTCTTATTTTTCTCCAGAGTTATATAATAACTATGATTTCGTAAAACATAGTATGAAATCCCTAATGCACTGCCCATTACCTCTACACTGGTGGCAACAAAGATGAAATACACAGCTATAAGAATCACTTACTGTATGAACAGTAAAAAGGGGAAAACTAGACATTAATGAGGAATCTGTTGAAAAAGGGGGAGATTTATAAGACCACTTTTTGACCAGTTTGGCAGTTGGGGATGCAAATGAATAGAACACACAATTTTAAGTTTTTATGTAAAATAAAACCTTATGAATTATTACTTTTTATTCCTAATCCTGAAATATTGAACAGACACAGAAAATGTCACTAACACTTTTAACATTTTGCACAACATTCACAAAATGGTAGCTTAGCTGTGTTTACTTTACATTTGTGGGCCTGTGAGCCCTCAGAGAGAGACAAGCGTCTGCTCAGTGTTCAGCTGTGTTTGTGTGACTGTGAACATGTCACCAGACGAAGTTTAAACCTGGTGTGTATTTCACAGGACAGGGGAACAAGAGAATGACCCACATGTTCACTATCAACACTAGTGTCTACAAAATGTTTACAATGAATATCAGAAATGGAAATGTAAGAGGAAAATAAATCAGATAAAATTATCAAAATATAGGACTAAACCATATTTGTGGGGAATCAGAGGTAAAAACTGTTGGCCAGTGATGCATGGAAAATGGACAGCTGTGATGGGTGTGAGATTATCTCGGCACCAAATGTAATAGATTTATTGACTGGAGCCTAGACAAAACAGAACCGGTACGGGAATCAGTTGGGAAGTGACGGTTATAAATCTTTGACAGGATGCTTACGTTTCGGCAAAGACATAGAGCATGGTGATACATTTCGGGGGCTGTGGGGGGTCGAGGTGGTCGAGTCTGGACACGGTATTGATGACGCCAAACATCACGGCCGCTTTCACCCAGTCGTACACCAGGTTAGAGTAGGCCAAGCCAGCTGTATTTTTAAAGAGAAGAGATCGTGGTTAATTTCAGGAAGCAGAATAAAAAGGCAAGGATCTGCAGCCATGTTATACAATAATTGCAGCTCAAAATTTACATTAAAAAAAAACACTTAAAAGTGGATCGTTTTAGAAAAGAAATGTCAATGTTTTAAAAAGCATATTACAAGGGGGGCATGATAAATACAATATAAAACAATTCCTAATATTAACAACAATAATAATAATCTAACACAAAACAAAACCAAATATTTTTGAAACCTGACAGTATGTGTAATATAAAAATACTCACAAATTGTACATTAAGAGAGCAGCCACTGACCTAGCGACCAGTCCGAGAGGTTCTTCAAAAGTTTCATGTCCGAAGGGATGGTGAGAATGTAGAGGAAATGGAAAAACATGTCCACCACCACGATGGCTCCCAGGTGCAACAAAGCACTGACCCTGATGTTCCACAGCTCTCGCTCTTTACGAGTCAAGTCAGGGTTATTGGCCTGTAAACATCATAACTGGACAGTAAATCGGGCTTCTCTCCTCTGAGAAGTATAAAGATAAGCTGACATGATTTTATCCACACAGAATGATTCTCTTTGTTTGTTTACTCTCAGTCCATTTCCTGAAGACCACAACCATTGATGAACCACAACAGGTCAGAAACTATTGTGTGAGAATAATTTAATTTAATTTAATTCTATTGAAATTGAACTTCAAATGATGGCGATCAAAATAAATCCTGATTAAAAAAAAGTGGTCCGCAAAGCAGATTAAAAGACACTGATGGTTGCTGGCCTTGAACAGAGACTGAAAGTGGATATGATTCTGGATTCAAAGTAGTCCAAGTTACACAGAAGGTCACGGGAAACACAATACCCATCCATCGCCTGGACTCTTGGTCTGGGTCAATGACACTGGGGTACCCAACACTGTTCAATAGGACAAGACCATTGGTTTTGATTAGGTCAAAGGTTATTGCAGAGATGTGCGTTGTGTTTGATGTCAGTGTGTTCATGGAAGATTAATATAGAATGCAGTTCTCCAGAGTTATAATAATTACAAGAACACTTACTTAATCAGCTAACAAGTCTCTCTCTATTGTGACAGAGACCTCTGCTGGTGAGGATGGGCAAGTGCATGTTTATAAAGACCCAGGAAGGCATGTGACACCATCTACAAATCTGCTGACACAGAACTTCCTCTTGAGCAAAAACGTCTGAGGAGCCAACCATGTATTGGTAATAATACAAACTTCAAAAAACGTTCTTCAAAACTCCATTATTCATCCTGCTTGTACACGGCCACAGTGATGTCCTTGATATATAATCAGTATAATCTCGAGACTCTTTGAATCCCTGGAATGCGTCAATTTTAAAAACCCACCTGGACATGGAATTTATCAAAGGTCATTATGGGTCCGAAGAAGAAGAAGGGGAGGTAGAAGTTGTACTTGAGCAGGTCCAGAAAGGTGTAATTGCCATCTTTCTTTTCGTAATTCTCCAGCGCGAAACTCATACAGCGCATGATGGTGAAGCCACTCCCACCGAAGAACAGGACGTCTTGCAGGTCAAAGTTGCCGGTGACAAAACCATTCTATGACAACAAGAAGAGAGGTGAAATAGTGACTGAAAAAGGATGGTTTGATCTGCAGGTAAAATGGAGTCACCAAGCAGATGAGAGAGAATTGTTGAGTGTTGTTAAGTAACCCTGATCTCAACCCTTAATTGATCCCATTACTAATGTGGAGACAATTGTTTGAAGGCCTCAGACTGATGTCAAGTTGAAGTTGTGTAAGAGAAAGAAATAACAAAACATGGCGTACATGCAGATCGTGTTGTTGTTGTTCTAAAGAATTGTGCAAGATGGTGTTTACTGCAAACCGCTTGTAACCCTTCAACCATGTTGACCAACTCTGTGTTTTTCCAATAAGCGAGAACTTGCTTGCTACCAGATATTTATTTTGGAAAGTGGTGAGATATTGGCCTACCTGCCAGGAACTAACAGGCTCCAGTTTGAACGTAGCCAGACTGACGAGGCCGGCAACAAAGCACAGCCATTTCTGTTTGACCATTGCGATGCTATAGAGCAGGATACAGTGGGAGAGTATGAGCATCATGTAGGTCAAACCCATGGTGCAGAAGACTGCCAGCATCCCGTAGACCATGTAGACAGTGGATCTGTGCTGTGGGGGAAAGAGAAGTGTTGTTGTTATTTTCATAGTGTCACTAGTTTACCAGACATAAGTAAAGAACTGTAAAATCAACACAGCAACAGTTACAAAGACAATTCATTTTAGAACTCAAAATGACAGAAGGTAAGTCTACTGACTATAATTTCATATTTACTATTACAATCTATTGACTGAAACTGATATTAATGTTGTTTCTCAATCACATGGAACTACCAGTTGTCATTGAGATCAAATCACTACATATTTTTCAATATGACACATGAACACATCACACAATGAAACTAATCACAATTTGCGGTTGATGATTTCATGTGAAGGCCACAGCTCAACTACAGAGTATAGCGAACATAATACATTTATTCAATAGAAGTAAAACGGTTACCTTACATCCGTCAATACCAGTCTTCTTTGATAGCAAGATAAAGGGAAATAAAAATGATTTCAAACCCAATGGGAATCAGCAGAACAGACTGTGTTGTCCCCCATTCACAGTGTTAAATCTCACATCCTACACTGACACTGTTTCTCACACCCCCGACTGTGTTTGTAATGTGGATTCACGTCTTTAACCTTGGCTTTTTTAAATGAATGTGCACACCAGTGTGGTACAGTGGTGTCCAAATTTGGTCCACTAGGGCTGTAACTGTAAGTCCCTTTCAATCATTAGTGGCTAATGACACTAAGGAGGTGGTGGTGTTAACAAGTTCAGCAATAATTATGTTCAATTACATATTTAAAAACATGTACAAAAATAAAGTCTTTGAAAACCAGTTGACTATGTGTCTGGGCTGGGGCTTTAAAACATCATTGTTTTCAGATGCCTTGACTTGACAAAGCAGCAGAGCAGGTTAAGCTTTTCTACGAACACCACACCCTGCATGAGTGAATGATTTGGCTCCTAGTTCCCATACTGCCTAGGCCCAACACAGTTAATCACCTAAAACAACAAAGAGGAAATATGCATTGTGCTTGAAAGAAACTCTAAACCTACCTGTGGGGCCATCATGGAGCAGATCTTTGCAAAGATGACGTGACCGGACAGGGCAAAGACAATGTGGTTCCGGAACTTTGTAAACCACATGACCCATTCAAAATCAGCTACATCCTGCGAGAAGTGAGACAAACACCAGGGAAACAATGAAACAGAAATCTAACTTGGATGTTTTCTAAAGTGCTCATCTTAAATTGATATTATTATTATTATTCAACAGAAGAAAATCAAATCTATGAACACTTTTCCAAGATTAGTGGAGAAAGGGAACAAAATAATTAAAGAATGTTCTAAAGAAACAGACTATTTTTTTATTAATCACAAAATAAGGAATATTAAACATTCATTAACAACTTTATCACAAAGATCTACTAAATACTCAGCTTCTTCTTGAATAAATACCATGTTCTATTGTCTACTCACCATTTTCCTGCCAAAGTAAGTCCATCCTGGTTGGACACTTTCTTTGAAGGTCTTCCTGTCCACATTTTCTGAAATGTAAGTGATCAAAGTGAAATCTGATTTCCTTTCAAATTACATTCTGAATTAATTGAATGTATTTCATATTAATGCAAACATTATTTAATTTATTTATTTAAATGTTTACTTTTTCTATTGGAACCAATCAGATAATTATTAAAGAACACAGCACATTTCACACTTAAACTGAGTGGTGTTTTTTTCAATATTGATGATCCAGCAGCTGCCAAAGTAGAATGAATTCAGTGAAAAAAAACATAAGAACACGAGGAAAACAAGATTTTTGCAACCATTACTTCTCACTCCAGTCAAAGCCTCACAAAATGATAGGTTGCGAATGCTACCCAAAGGGGGAGAGGACTTTGCACGTTACCTATAGGCACAGACATCCTGTCTCTTTTTACCAGAGCTAACGGGCACACATGTGAACTTGCAGCCTTTAAGTAGTAATCTCCAAGGTAACAGCCTACATGGAGATGAGGCCACAAATTAAGTACACAAAAACAACATTAAAGGGGGTAGGGAACCAACAGGGACTTGCACACAAAGACTCAAATGACAGGAGCAGGAGCCACAGGGCCAAGCTCTACTGGAAGATGACAACAACAAATCTAATGGGAAGCAGGGGCCAACAACAGGTGCCTTCACACCAACAATTAGACCAAATCAGGAGCCGGATCCAAAGCCACGCTCGAAGGGAAAAAGCTTCAGGCATGGGAGAGAGCAGGTCATGAGGTTCATCAAGTGATGTCTGAGGCTACCAGCCTACCAGGACAGAGCACAGACAGAGGCTGGCAGACCGGTACAAACCTCTTATTTACACAGAATCCAAATATTGTTCAACATGTATTAATTGTATTACTCTTCAGAAATGTTGGTTCAGAACTGGCAACTACCTCTTCCTCATATTGGAGAATATTTGAAATAGCACTGACTAAATAGCACTGCTAAATTTAGCATTAGAGTACTGTAACTTTTAATAGCCCCAGTCCCATTAACAAATGGTTTCACTTAATGTCTTACTGTAAATGTAATTGAAAATGTTGACAGACGTTTTGGACACAGCCGTACCAACAGTGTCACTGTTAATCTCCTCTTCAACCGGATTTTGTTTGTTTGTTGTTTTCTTGTTTATGTATTCATTTGTGTATTTATTACCTAGGGTGACTTACAGTTGCATTTTTCAAAGCATTACAAAAGATAGTGAATATGATAAGATAGATAGACATTCCAGTACATACGAACTCCAACGAGTACAAACTACTGTTCCATGATGGTGTGTGCCAAAGGGTGAGCAAAAGTATCAATACGACAGGAGCAGATACCATGAACTTATTAAAATGCTAGAGAATACCTAACTAATCAGGAGCATCAACAATGAAATGGCAGCAACTGGGTAAAACAACGTAGTAAAAAGACAAAAAATCATATTGTAACGTTGTTACAGATTTAAAAAGTGTGGCCCTATTTCACTCTCCTTGTGGGTATACATAATAGAAGTATATAAGTAGAAGGCACATTTTCTCTAATTAAAACGATACCCTAATGAATTAAAAGCTTTGGTATATAACTGCACTGATGTATTTTCCTATCCTCCGCCCCTGTATTAATACAGACAACTGATTCATTCTATTTTACATGCTCTGCGTGCTTTACACATCTGCTCTCCTCTCGCCCCTGGTCCTCCTCCCTGTTTTAATACCCCGTGCTCCTCCCTGGCACATCTCTGAGGATGGAAATCCTTAGCATATGGGTTCCTAAGAACAGCAGGTCGACTCCTTAACGATCCTCAACAATAACAATAATAACAACAATATAACATAAGAAAGTGTCCAATCGAGAGGAGGCCATTCGCCCCATCGTGCTCATTTGGTGTCCATTAATAACTAAGTGATCCAATGATCCTATCCAGTCTATTTTTGAATGTTCCCATATTTTCAGCTTCAACCACATCGCTGGGGAGTTTGTTCAGATTGTGACGCCTCTCTGTGTGAAGAAGTGTCTCCTGTTTTCTGTCTTGAATGCCTTGAAGCCCAATTTCCATTTGTGTCCCCGGGTGCCTGTGTCCCAGCTGATCTGGAAAAGCTCCTAACTCTTCCACTTCTCCTTTAATGTATGGCTTCAAAGATAGAATAATTCTTAACCAATTAATGTAAATGTAGTTGGATCAACATTGTTACATATTTCCCAGGCCGTAGAGCTTCATATTGCATGATCCAGAGACCAGTAGTATCGGTAGGATTTTAAAAATGGGCAGCAAATGAAAGACACAGATTTCAGATCTACACTGCAATCTTCTTATTATATATGCTCCTCTGTGTGGTTGCTGAAAGAGCATTCGAGTTAGATAAAACTTTGAAGACAGGAGCTTTCAGATTCAAGGAAGTTCATGTTGCATATGTTGTTGGACCGTTCACATGTCCCCAATGCAAACTGCATCATTAATCACTGAATTCATCTGACAGACACGTGCCACACAAGGTATTATGAGTCAAATCAGGCAAAGTCTTTAATGCCTGGGTAACTGCCAAGGTTGCCATGTCACTGCACATTGCACCTTGCACTGGACATTGCACTGATCCCTAAGAGCTGAAGGACTTTGCTTTGTTTCCAGAAGATCTCTACACAGCATCATTTTGAAAAACATCTGCTCTGCTGATCACAATGAAAGGTTCCCAAGTCTTTAAAATTGTATGTTTAAGGTCGATCTATAAGCCCTCCTCCAGAACCAGGTCTGAAGACCCCTGGTGTATAGATTTTTAATACAATAATGACGTTTATCTGATAATCTTCCCACAATGGTTTGAACTTGACTAACATTTTTCCCATGATCCATTTTTCCACAAGTTTTCCATTCCTGGTGGGTATGAGGGACATGTGTCTGTTCAACCAATTTTCCACCTTAAAGGACAACACTGTGTAACCACTACACAGCCACTGAGATGACTCAGGGTCATCAGGATGAATAATCATGTTGTGCAGTGAAGTGATGTTTGCCAGGTTGCTTCTGTTCTGTTAACATGAACCTATCTAGTCACGTGCCTCATAGAGTTTTGAGAGAAGTTTATGCGAAGCTCGTCAGTGTAATGGAGTTTAACTAGTAAAATTTGTCTTCCTTCTGAGTCTTTGACCTACCCACGAATCACAAATTTGTACCTTATCACGTTTTGAGTAGTCGAAAGTGACTGACAATGAATTAAACCGTGATAGGGTACAGGTTTGCACTTCTCTACTCGTGGCTAATCAAAGTGTTGATTTGGTCCAACCCTCAATCTGAAATGGCAGGAGAGGAATGTGAAAGGTTTAAGATTTTAACAAATGGAAAGACCAGCAGTAGTCGCTGTTGTTATTGTTTATCTGTATCTGCTTACCGCTCGACGCTTCGTAGATCCAGCTGGCGGCCCAGAGGACTGCGAGGGCTAGGACGGAGGTGTAGAAATACAACTCATACTTTGGTAGAGCGGCCTTAATCCCCATTGTGAAGGTTTAGCACCAATTACAGATTCGAGAAAGACCTGTGTAGTGAAGAACCCAAATAAATCATTTCATACATACATAAAGGTTTAATGTCTGTAATATAAGAGATATAATAGACTCATAATTGAATTACATGTATATCGTTTTATTAAGATAGGGATATTAGGTTACTGCCAAACAAAAAGGGAAAAAGATGTGAGCATCATTTATGGGCCCAGAATATATGTTGTTAACCTTTGTAATATATAGCACCATCAATGAGGTAATTCAGTCGGTGTAGGGCAGTTATTACTATCTAAATTCATATCTTATATATTATAGAAATGCCACATTATGAAGTTTAAACAGCACAGAGGAAAACATATTAAGGACTGAACCACATCAAAACAGTGCCCTGCCCACCAGTTTGCAAAATGTAACTTTCACTTTATTGATTTGATGTAATTAGTAGGAAAGTGGCATCTAATACTAAATTAAACTACAATAGGGTACCGGTTTGTATTTTGCAATTCACATGAAGGTCAAAGTTTTGATTTGGTCTATATATGGGATATATATATATATATATATATATATATATGGATAGATAGATAGATAGATAGATAGATAGATAGATACTGCATCAATACATCTGATGTTTTGAAGTTGAATCTCCTAAAACAAGTCGAATAGCTCAATATGTTGCTGTTTATATTGATTTGTAGGATTAATAGGATGTAAAGTAGTATAATACGATTTATCACTTGTTTGACGCATTTTGAGCAATATTCCTAACAAACACACACACACACACACACACACACACACACACACACACACACTACATAAAACATAACTGTCTTTACAATGTACAACACCCAATCAGAATGGCAATACAAAGTATACTACCACTCTCAAATCACTTCATAACTTATCTGTGTTGGGGAAACACGTTTTGTACTGTATGAATACTGTACCCATTCTCCATTCTCTACAAAGCAACCTTATTAATACAATTATTAAACCTAGAATAACGCTGAAACAGATCAAATCAAGGATCAAGCTGAATAAATCCGTAGGATACTACTAAAGTGAAATCTAATCCTGTTCTCAAGGGCATCTCAGGTATTGATCCGCAGGCAGGACGGCCAGCGCTGCCAGTGACTTAAATGGGGTTTAAGAGCCGGAGTGAAACCGCCCCGTCAGCTGCGCCAGACCCGCTGCCTATTTTAGGCTGGGAATTGCAGCTGCGGTGCCAGGAGATCCAGCGCCGCACCGGGCAGTCGGGTTGAGCTCAGAATTTGCACCAAAACATGGAAAAACTGCGGAAACACTGACATGTGAATTTGCAATTGCACCAATACATAGTCTGATATTGAAAAGATGCAAATGCTAACCCTTAGCAAAGGTACATCTTAAGAAAAGGCTATATATTTGTCTTAAACGCTGCAGAGATTTATTTCTTCAGCCACTGGTGTGTCAGGAAAGTGTGCTACATACAAATCAGGCTTATATTGTCATGCAAATTGATCTCCTTCTGCAATAATAGATGATGTTGCCTCGTTTTTGGTTTCCCCCTTGAGTAACACTTGTTATACTGACCTTGAATGTGGTGCTTCAGCTGTCAATCACAGAGCTCAGGAGAGGGAAATAGACATATACAAAAAAAAAAAAACCTCTCTTCAAATAAAAAAGGGGGGAGGGGGGAAGAAAAATGCTCTCTTCTAATGCATCCGTCCCGTTAATGTTATGCTGATCAGGCACCCCCTGCAAGCAGCAGCAGTCGGTACAGAGGGAGCAGTGAGAGGGGGGCGCTGAGGGCTGGATTTATATTTGTGAACTGCACTGCAGAGGGCTGGTTCTGCAGCTGTCTGTCAAACACCCGGCCACAGATACAAATACTGCCTTTATGTTATTACCTGTGTGCAGAATACTGTAGTATGGGGTCAGTAGTATTGCATAGTCAGCATGATCAGCCAGTAATTCCAGATTCACAGTTATATCTCATCATACCATGGTGGGTTCCTGGTGTAACCTGCAGATGCATTTAAAAATGACCTTTGTGTGTCAACAGGTAAAATGTTTATCAATTTCCCTACCTTTCAACAGACAAATGCTACTATGTATTGGAACTGGAATTTATTACTGTTGGTTGTGTCAAAATGGTACATCTTCTATATAATATACATTCTGTATATCTTCCTAGATATATATAGTTTATTATTGAATAATGTTATGTGAATGTAAGTGAGCTCTTTTTCCACAGGTAAAATGTTTATCAATTTCCCAAGAAAACAATCAGTAAAATAGTTTTAAAATTCTTGAGTATGCTTCGTCATGCAAATATTGAAAATGAAGCATTTCACCTGATACATTTACGGAGTCAAATGAAACCATTTATACCTTATCACATGCTTTGAACCAGTATTTTATCATTTACATACTAATCATTTCACTGCATATGCATATTGCATAGCATTTATGTGGTTTATTTTATCATACTTGATGAAAAGCCCTTTTAAACTATTTAAGTATGGTATGGACCTTATATTCATGGATCAAATTAATAAATAATATAGTTAATTCTAATTTGAAGACTACATATATTATTATGTACAGGATTCCCTTGCTTTTTTATATATGGGATCATTTTATCAATGTAATATAAGACATTTTATAAAGGTAAAGCACTGTTTATTCATATAAAACATAGAAACATTGCAAAGCATTATTGGACGTACAGCAGACACTTTGCAAAAAAGTTAAAATACTTCAGAATGAACAAATGGAGTGAAAATTTGCAAAACTCTCTCCTCTCACTGTGAGTTGGAGAAGCCTTTTTATATCTTCAGATGGACAATTAGGTTGCAGTCCTATCTATCAGAATTGATTACATCTCATTAAAATACAGTTATACAAAACAGATTGACCACATGCATTATAATTAACACAGGCCTGAGTTTGTTACTGTTGTCATTGTGTTTGATGTGTTGATTGGTGCTGGGCAGCATTCTTCAGACAGCAGATCACACACTGTTTTAAGTCCTCAATCAAATACTTGTGCCACAAAACACACAACCTTTATACTGTTTTAGCTGATTGAATATCCTAAAGACTGATTGATTGATTAACCTAAAAACAACAGCTGTATTACAACTCCAAGACACTAATAATTAAAGTAGTCCTCGGAAATGAGTCAAGACAAACTGATGATTGCTTTATAGACAAGACAGAATTAGTAACATGAAACCATTAATCATATAAAGAATATAAAGAAAATAATACATAAGTAAGTACATGTTCCCACTACACTAAACAAAAAAATAAATACTCAGTACCTTATCAGGAAAATGTCAGTGAAATACCTGAAAAGATCCTGAGGTAGTGAAAAAATGCCCCATGTGGAGTGCCCTGTAGCGAACAGTGACAGACCTGAGCACACCTTCATCTTCTGGTCAGAGAAAGACATACATAGTTAAACAGCACTTTCATTTAAAAAAAAAATAAAGCTTTTCCAGTAGAGCATGTAATATTGTCTAAATATAATGCTTTCAAATGTCTTCACGTGCTGGGCATGACCAGCTGTCCCGGTGTTTATTTCAGCATGCAGTCATAAGGGCAGACAGAGCCTGTGAGAAAAGAACAACAAAAAACAAATACACACCAATAGAAAAAAGGGAGGATGAGTCATTGCAGTGACAAAGCAAGAACTGTCAATGTCAACTGTCAACTGTCACAGCTCTCACTCACGCTTGTTTATTGAGCATGTCAATAGAATTGTATTTATTTTTCTCATATGATTGATATATACTCATGTTTTGACCAAAGAATCGAAGCATTGGAACACATTCTGTTGACAAAATCCAGTCCAGCACCAGGTTAGAAGACTGAATGCAGGTGTGTAGTAATAGTGTAGTAAAGTACTTGCTGCTGGTTGTTCGTTTTTTCCAAAATATTATAGCAGTTTGCAATGATAATCCAATATTAAGAAATATTATGTGCCTTGAAATTGTGGACGTGTAAAATCCCATATTGTGTGTTTTATATAAATATTGAAGACACTTGAAAGGTCTTTGTCGTTGGTATAAAGACGTGTCAGTCTAACTACTAATCAGATGAAACAAAGTCATGTAAATCTCTCCTGCTTCCACACAGTCCCTCACAACGGGCTTTATGTGCCGCGTTGACCGGAGCGTGGCCTGTATTTTCATGCAGTGTGAGGTCAGGTAGCGATCTGTCAAATTTGATACGGCGCAAGACTGCTGAGGGGACGGTTTGCAAAAATATTTTGCAGCCCAGTCACTTTTCTCAGGGTGGGTGTGTTTCATTTTGTAATAAACTGTACATGTTTCCATTAGGGATTAGTAGTAGTCAAGCATAGGTGTGTGTGTGGATTGCCCTGTTTTTCATGCTAACAACGACAAAACATATTGAGCACACCTTCAAACATTGACACATTTTTGGACAGCTGAAAAGAGATTAGTTAGAATGCACCAGTTACAATGTCTGCCTTTTTCATCAATAATAATGCATGATTCATATAAAGTAATATGACGTAATATTTCAAAACATGTATGCTTCAGGACTTGACCTATCTCCAATTAAAATTATACTCCTTGATGATGGAATTGCATTGGGTAGAGGGAAGAATTATGTGTCAAACAGAAAAACCACCATATATTGGAATATACACTGATCAGCCATAACATTATGACCACTGACAGGTGCAGTGAATAACACTGATAATCTCGTTATCATGGCACCTGTCAGTGGGTGGGATATATTAGGCAGCAAGTGAACATTTTGTCCTCAAAGTTGATGTGTTAGAAGCAGGAAAAATGGGCAGCGTAAGGATCTGAGCGACTTTGACAAGGGCCAAATTGTGATGGCTAGACGACTGGGTCAGAGCATCTCCAGAACTGCAGCTCTTGTGGGGTGTCCCCGGTCTGCAGTGGTCAATACCTATCAAAAGTGGTCCAAGGAAGGAAAAGCGGTGAACCGGCGACAGGGTCATGTGCGGCCAAGGCTCACTGATGCACATGGGGAGCGAAGGTTGGCCCGTGTGGTCCGATCCAACAGACGAGCTACTGTAGCTCAAATTGCTGAAAAAGTTCATGCTGGTTCTGATAGAAAGGTGTCAGAACACACAGTGCATCGCAGTTTGTTGCGTATGGGGCTGCGTAGCCCATGCTGACCCCTGTCCACTGCCGAAAGTGCCTACAATGGGCACGTGAGCATCAGAACTGGACCACGGAGCAATGGAAGAAGGTGGCCTGGTCTGATGAATCACGAGTTCAAGGTGTTGAATTGGCCTCCAAATTCCCCAGATCTCAATCCAATCGAGTATCTGTGGGATGTGCTGGACAAACAGGTCCAATCCATGGAGGCCCCACCTCACAAATTACAGAACTTAAAGGATCTGCTGCTAACGTCTTGGTGCCAGATACCACAGCACACCTTCAGAGGTCTAGTGGAGTCCATGCCTCGACGGGTCAGGGCTGTTTTGGCAGCAAAAGGGGGACCTACACAATATTAGGCAGGTGGTCATAATGTTATGGCTGATCGGTATATATATATACACTCACCTAAAGGATTATTAGGAACACCTGTTCAATTTCTCATTAATGCAATTATCTAACCAACCAATCACATGGCAGTTGCTTCAATGCATTTAGGGGTGTGGTCCTGGTCAAGACAATCCCCTGAACTCCAAACTGAATGTCTGAATGGGAAAGAAAGGTGATTTAAGCAATTTTGAGCGTGGCATGGTTGTTGGTACCAGACGGGCCGGTCTGAGTATTTCACAATCTGCTCAGTTACTGGGATTTTCACGCACAACCATTTCTAGGGTTTACAAAGAATGGTGTGAAAAGGGAAAAACATCCAGTATGCGGCAGTCCTGTGGGCGAAAATGCCTTGTTGATGCTAGAGGTCAGAGGAGAATGGGCCGACTGATTCAAGCTGATAGAAGAGCAACTTTGACTGAAATAACCACTCGTTACAACCGAGGTATGCAGCAAAGCATTTGTGAAGCCACAACACGTACAACCTTGAGGCGGATGGGCTACAACAGCAGAAGACCCCACCGGGTACCACTCATCTCCACTACAAATAGGAAAAAGAGGCTACAATTTGCACAAGCTCACCAAAATTGGACAGTTGAAGACTGGAAAAATGTTGCCTGGTCTGATGAGTCTCGATTTCTGTTGAGACATTCAGATGGTAGAGTCAGAATTTGGCGTAAACAGAATGAGAACATGGATCCATCATGCCTTGTTACCACTGTGCAGGCTGGTGGTGGTGGTGTAATGGTGTGGGGGATGTTTTCTTGGCACACTTTAGGCCCCTTAGTGCCAATTGGGCATCGTTTAAATGCCACGGCCTACCTGAGCATTGTTTCTGACCATGTCCATCCCTTTATGACCACCATGTACCCATCCTCTGATGGCTACTTCCAGCAGGATAATGCACCATGTCACAAAGGTCCAATCATTTCAAATTGGTTTCTTGAACATGACAATGAGTTCACTGTACTAAACTGGCCCCCACAGTCACCAGATCTCAACCCAATAGAGCATCTTTGGGATGTGGTGGAACGGGAGCTTCGTGCCCTGGATGTGCATCCCACAAATCTCCATCAACTGCAAGATGCTATCCTATCAATATGGGCCAACATTTCTAAAGAATGCTTTCAGCACCTTGTTGAATCAATGCCACGTAGAATTAAGGCAGTTCTGAAGGCGAAAAGGGGGCCAAACACAGTATTAGTATGGTGTTCCTAATAATCCTTTAGGTGAGTGTATATATATATATATATATATATATATATATATATATATATTCTATATATAGTCCTATGTATGTATTTTTTATTGTATCATTTCATTACAACACATTGCATCCCAGGAGCTCTATTTCCACATTTTGAAAAATGCATGACACTTCTTAAAGTATACAGTATACTATATATGTATGTATGTTGATGGTGTTTTCATTCTTTCATGTGCTAGCTGTCAATACAGATTCTTTGAAAGGCCCCCGTGTGGTGATCTTGTTTATTGCAGGTGTCACTGGTTAATTCCTTGGGTATTGATGCTTTGCTTTCTTTTTTTTTTTTTCAACAATTGATTTCGTAAATATTTTACAGCTGCTATAGACTGTTCATTATTCATTTTTGTAAGTTCAAACTCCAAACATTTAGAAATGTTACCTCTACAATAGTTACATTTACAGGAAAATCATGTACAAACTCCTAATTAAGTATCCTGCTATATTGCAGAGCGCTGCCACACTGTATAAGGCTGTTTCGAGGCCACTGCTCTCTCAGCGGGCTGCACAGTTAGTGACGGCTGAGCAGCTGTAAGAATGTCAGTTAAAAATGAAAACTGGTACCAAAACATGTCCAGAGCTGGTTAGAGCCGTATGCATCACAGAGCCCAACCGATTTACATCTGTGCTGCCACTGAGACTCGGCTGTTTAATCCTTGGCTGGGTGTATACGACCCCCCTGTCCTGGGGAGTTCATTCCTATAGGTTTCAAAGGTAAATGCAAAAATAAATTAGTTATTACAGACGTTGGTGACTCATTAATGTAAGACTGTAACACTGAGAAGCAGAAATCCCCAGGGGCCCCAGGAGCCGGGATAAAGCCCTTTAATCTTGACAACTGGTATTACTACTTTTAAACATAAACAATACTGGCGCTATTAAAAAGGGGGGTACGGGGGAGCTGTTAAGAACATGAAGTGCCCCATCGTGCTCGTTGGTGTCCATTAATAACTGAGTGTTCCAAGGATCCAAACTTCTAGCTTCTACCACATCGCTGGGGAGTTTGTTCAGATTATGGCGCCTCTCTGTGTGAAGAAGTGTCTCCTGTTTTCTGTCTTGAATGCCTTGAAGCCCAATTTCCATTTGTGTCCCTAGGTCCGTGTGTCCCTGCTGATCTGGAAAAGCTCCTCTGGTTTGATGTGGTCGATGTCTTTCATGATTCATGAGGGAATCACATGGGAGGGGTTGAAGAAGAATCCATACAGAGAGGGTGCAGTTCGAGCAGAAGCTGTACAAATAATTTGTATTAGTAAACAGGAGGTTGGCTGATATTTGAGACAAAAGAGAAGAGTGAACGTGTAGTTCTGGGGGCTTAATGGCTTGGCGTGGGCTTGGCTGACAAAGTCCGTGTGTGTAGAGACAGGACAATACATCCTACCTCTTATTTCCCAGATCACCTGTTGCTTACATTATTTTTGTTATTTTGTTATAATTATGGGAAGCTAATTAGTTAATTAGTCAAGTGAAACACTACAATACACAAAATGATTTGTTGTTGCACCCGCAATGTTGGGTCTACTGCTTGGAAAAAAAACAAGTGTTACAATGCTAAACCAAACTTCAGATGCCCTACATAACTTAAATAAAACATTTTATTTGAATATTACTTAAAAGTTGTTGGATATAACAAACCAAAACCAGCATAAAATGCCCCTCAATTGCCAGTCGTGTCAGCAGGCATTGAACCAGATTAAATTTAAACAATGGATTTTGAAAATATGATTACACACTATATATATATATATATTTCTGTTTTTTTCTGGAAGAGCACTATCCCCCATTTGGCAGCATCGCTGTGGAGCACTGCATTATTCTGCTTTATATCAAAGTGTTGTGCAATATGGAAACATAAAACATGTTTAGAAAAACATCTGGCATTTGAATTGTTTTGCTAAATGCACAAAAGCTTAATGTAAGCTGGTTTATCAGAGGAACAAGCAATCTCAAAAAATATATAATATTGACAAACTCTGAACTGTAGAAGGAAGTCCATTACAGATAACCCAAATGTCAAGGTCACTGTTTCAGGGTCTTTACTACTTTCAGTATAGTGGTGTCTTTTTAATGTTACTGAACATCGGGGCATATTCATACAGGGGTTTACACTGATTCACTATTTCCAACACTATCTGTATTGAATGAAATACAAATTAAGGTTAGGACAATTAACCGTAATTATTTTGAAGGTAAACATTCACTTATCAAGACAGCTCTACTTTGTATTAATGTTTAAATTGATTTGTTTTGTATTGAATGGTATTACTTATGTAAAATTTATAAGAGCATTTGCAAAGAAACAAATCCTAAAGTGGCACATCTTTAATGCTGGGAAGTTTTTCAGACCATCAGAAGGTCCCCAGTTCACATCAACAGATCCCCCTCGATGATCTGAGCCTCATTTCAAATCCCATCCTGATCTGCAATCCTTTACATCCTGCTGGTCCTCTCACATCCACATGTAATCCTTCAAATCCATGAACTCAATACATATACAGGCAGTAAGTAGGCAGTTTATTTGATTTGAAGCATTATAATTACATCATTTTTTTCATTATAAATCTGCAGGCTTCAGTGAAACAATGCAGGACCATAACCGGGCGTACACAGAAATATTGCAAATTACAGTTCAGATAAAACATTCCTATTGACATTTAACAGTAAAAATGTGTTCCTGTTTTTGCTTGTGCATAGTGCATTGATATTTATTCCTCGGTATTTTCCTTTTTGCTCGTCTCTTGTCCCTCGAAGATGGGGTACTTGGTCTCCACTTCGGCCCATGTAGTGGCACCGTTAGCCAGGTCCCGGATGATCGTGGGCAACTCCGTCACCTACGAGTGAAAATAAACGCATTGAAGGTGGCGTTTTTATTTTGCTTTAGGTTCGTCAGCACTTAGCATTGCTCAAACCAGTATTTTAAAAACACAATGATTTGTATATCCCACGCTCTAATCCTTTAAAATCACCTTTGCAAAATCAAATTTGACTACCACCACCAGTAATATTGACCCACCTCAGCCCTAATCTGGCGCATGGAGTCACGGTCTCGCAGAGTCGCCGTGTGAGGGGTCTTGTTAACGGTGTCGAAATCAATGGTGATGCCAAAAGCCACGCCAATCTCGTCCGTCCTGGCGTATCGCCGCCCGATTGACCCAGAAGAATCATCAACCTTGTGGGAAACTCCATTTCTGGTCAAGGCCTCAGCTGTGAGAGAAGAGAGAAAAGATGAAATTAAACCATGAAAAATGCTCTTACCAACAGAGCAAGAAAATATTCCATGTTAAAAATAAAATGTACAAATCAATCCAATTTGCCCTGGGATTAAACAAAAGTAAAATATTTTGAAGACCCGATCGCTGTTATGGGCATTCACTTCCTAAGAATTTTAGTGTGTTTAGACATGTCCCCTGATTTATGGCTTTTAAAAGTTACTTAAAATGCATATGGCTGAAGAAAAAAGCAATATGCAAGGTATACACTGATGTTTTATGGATCAAGCCTAAATAAAAAAAACTGTGCCAATCAAGAAAAAAAAAAAAAAAAACACACTATAGGAGTTCTCTCCATTCTGCTGTGTGCGTCAGGTTTAATCCTGCAGGCCCAACGAACATCACCTTCCCACTACCCGAAAACCTTAGCAAGCACTCCTCTGTGAAAATTACAGCAAGCTCCATGTACTTACACAGTTCTTTGACAAAAGGCATGAATTCCTGATTCTGGCTCAGAGGAAGGACTGAGCATTTGTAGGGAGACACTGTCGCTGGGAAGCTGAAATACTAGAGAGAGAGAGAAAGGCATGAGATATTCCAGAAAGGACTGAGGGGGCTACGTTGTTGTGAACGTACAGACATCAACACCAGCAACATAAAAGTCCACTCAGATATTCGATTGCACGACAGAGGGAAAAGCACCGGTAGAATTTCTTTCAAATGGAGCAGGGGAAGAACTTTTAAATGACCACAGAAGATATATTTAGAGCTTAAACAAAACAAAAACATAGGGCCAGGGAGCAGACATCATTCCCACGATTTCCGACATTAACAAACACCCGTACCGTTCTCTGCTCGTCGCCCTCTCGGACGTGGAATGTGTGTTCAAAAATCGAGTACATGATCCGTCCGATGCCGAAGGAGGGCTCGATCACGTTGGGGACGACTTCTTCCACTATTCAGAAACAAAACCGAAAATATCGCAACTGAATGACTTTGAAGGAAGCGGTTTTCAGAAGTGTATTGTGCATGTCCTCTAGGATATTTCCCTCGGCTCCTGCTGTGATGCGAGTCATCTTCCGTTCGGCTCGTCTATACTTCACAAAATCTATTCGCAATAGTTTCTCAGCACACCATACACCAACTTGTGCATCTCCAGCAAATGTAATAACACTTACCATGCAGAGTCTTCTGGTATCTCTTGACACTGACCATGTCTTTGGTTAATGTGAAAGTCTTCCCTTCGGTCTCGATGGCAAACTCTCTGAGGAGTGAAGCAACAGGACAGATCCTCACATCTCGCACCAGACCAACAACACAGCTGCGATAGAGAATCCCTGAAGCATCCCACCATAAACACAAATAAAAGTAAATCCTTCAATCACATGCAAGCCCACTTTTGTGCCCCAAAAAAAAAAAAAATCAGAAGCAGTTTAAAATGGTTTGAAAACATAAGCATTAGATGTTTTTCTCTTTTCTCCATTTTATTTCTGACGTGTGTGACATGGTTAAAACTCTTCATAGTGCAAAACATCAGCCGTACCCATTTTCACTGAGGAGTTTCTCTTGCTCCGTGATGTAGCATTCATCGCAGATCGCAAGGTACTCCATTGCCAGTTTGGCATCTTTCTTGTATGCTTTGCCAATGGCTCCTTTGTTGGGCTCAAACTGAACCACGTTGACAGTTTTGTGTGAAGCAGTTAAGGTTACAAACACAAAATACACTGAAAGGAATACAAGAACATGGAAAGGATCTAAATCCAAACTGCATGGCAAACAGCAGATTTCTCCTCCTCTTTATCAAGTTCTTCATGATCTGAAACAAACAGGTTTTGCAGACCACCCCAACTACACAAGAACTCTGAAAATTAACACAGAATCCAAAAAGGTTTATCAGTGGACATTCTGTTGTTGTACTTAAGTCCTCTTAAAAATAATTTAGTTTGCAGATGGAAAACCACATCGCTGCTGTGCACTGGATTTGTTCTGCAAGTGAAAGCAAATTCCACTAAAAATGTATACACCATTTAAATAGGAAGTAAAGGAGTCAAAAAGTACAATGTATAGGATTGTTTTGGTTTTCAAGTCCCCACCCATCCATCCACTCTTCACAAAAAGTGAGTCTCACAAAAACCAGAAAAGGATATGGGTTCTTTGAGAGCCTTTTCTGCCACAAGAGGGACCTTGGTGGCCCTGGCGTGACACAGCAAGTCAAAGCAGGAGCGGTCGGCACAGCCCACGATCTCAATCCATCCCTGAGAGAGACAAGTCACGAACACGGTTGGCCCTTCATCTTTCAACACAATCTCCAGATACAAACAAAGCACACAGCTATAAATCTGCAGGGCGTCATAACAAAAATGAAAGTCTTCTCGTGTTGTGGGTGGGGTTTTTAAGCTGGTTACACAAAGAACAAAGGTTATGTTTGGTTACCTTGGAGGTTAACTTTTCAACACAATGGCAATATTGTCTGTTCTTCTATGGTTACCCATTGGATCTGTTGTATGTGACAGATTCCCCATTATAAAATAAACACACCAGAAACCAGAATCACAGGATCTGGTCGTGAAAAAAAACAAACTGCACCTACGTAAGAGGTTTTGGTTTCTGCGTCCCAGCAGTCGCAGGCGTAGTGGGCCATCTCGTTGTCCATGTGCTGACGGAAGCGCAGTTTGTCTTTGGAGATGCCCACTTTGGTCAAGTACAGGTAGATCCTCCCGATAAAATAGCCCAGGACGGAGTTATTGATCACACCCTGCAAGAGACACCTGAATTGTTAGGAAATTTAAAAAAAGTGCAATTGGTCACACAGATTAACTTCTTGGTGTCGGATGGCCGGAGCTCCTCACCTGCTCGACCGCGTCCCCCAGCCGCATGATTGACGCGGACTGCCCGCTGGTCTGGGCTTTGGAGGAGTACAGCAGGATGTCCAGGTCGGCCACGTTCTGGAATTTGGGGTGCTTCTTCTCGTTGGGGTCCACAAAGTGCTCAATCTCTGCCATGGTGAACTCCCTGTGGGGGAAACGGGCCCAGAGCCAAGTTATTCCCCCGGTGGGTACATATTTCAATCCTATATAGAAGAACAGGATTGTTCCTCTTGTGGTTATTTCAAAAACTGAAAAGGAACATTTCAGACAGAGCATTTCTAAATTAATATAGGTTATGTTACTTTCATTCTCAGTCTTAAACATTTTTCCCCAATTCTAATCTACCCTTAACTGTTGCCCAACTCTTACCCTGTAGCCTAAAATCAGGTGCCTTACTGTAGTACAGAACAAAACGAAGACATATGAAGGGCCCAATTCTCAAAGCCCTGTGCAACCAACAAAAAAAAATCCCTTAGTCGGTTTGTTCTACTTTGTTTACCCAACTTGACTCCAGTATAAGGATCAACAAAGGACCTTTTCCCCGAGAATCTGAATAATCAACCCCATTGTGAGAGGATAAAGCACAAAAGTTCCCTTATTGTTCTTCACGGCGGCGCAATGAAGTTTACCGGACTCGGATGAGGCCGGAGCGCGGAGAGATCTCATTCCTGAAGGAATTCCCAATCTGGGCGGCAGCAAAGGGCATTTTCCCCTGGTTGAACTCGAGCAGACGTTTGAAGTTCAAAAAGATTCCCTGAGCAGTTTCAGGCCTCAAATAGCTGAACAAATAGAGCAAAAACACAGGATATTGTTATTTGACCAAGAGAGCCCACAATATAGGTAGAGATTTTAAAAAAACATTTTACCCTACATCAGATTATCAGGGAGACACTGACAGTCAGATTTATGGTCATTTTACAGTCTTTTAGTAATGCTGCATTATCTTCAAATACACATCTGGATTTCTTTCAGAGATTTTCATAGGCTGGCCAAATCATGCATGTATGCATTTGTCCTACCCTGGCATGTTTCCACCTGGTCCAATGGAGGTCTGGAACATCAGGTTAAAGGAGATGGGGGGGCTCAGATCATTTCCTGTGACCGGAGACTTGACATTGTACTTTACAAAGAGGTCAGCTAACTCTTCCTGGGTGTAGTTGTCCATCTAAAATGAAAACGTACAAAAAACATCGTCAGTTTAGAGAGCTGAAATGTCAGGCAGTTTCACAAAGGCAGTTATTCAGACTCTTCGGTTTTATTCAGAAGGACCCAAGCCCTCAGAAGAGACATCTGCTTCTTCCCCATCAAATAACTATTCTGTAATAGTTAAGAAAATAAGCCACCTGAGTGATGACACTGTCCATTTCAGCCTTCTTCTCAGCAGCACACTTCTTGTCTGACATGAGCTTTTGAAGGTGAGCTGCAATAAAGGAGGAAGGAACAATATCATAACCGAGCTCCCAAGCCAGAGATGCTGGTGGTCTTTTGATATCCCATAAAACATTTGTTGAGGAAAAATGTTTAGACTACTGTGTGGACAACAAAAGAGGATTCACTACAACTATCAAAGGCTTAGGATTTTTTTAACCATGAACATTTGGACATATTCCAAGTGCTGAACAAACACCAAGAGGAGGCGTGTGGGTGGTGCCGTCCTTCAAATGCCACTCTCTATTCATTAAAAACCCAGCAGCACTTGTCCAAAACAGCAAAATTAAAAATCGAGTATATTGACACCGCAGCCCTGGCCAAGTTGACGAGAGATGGGATGGGAACTACGCACAAAGCCACTCACTGTACATCTCATTGAAAAAGCTGCATGGAATAAAATATATCCAGAACTTAATAGGCGACTTACAGGACTATGATCTTAACAAACCTCTTGTATTCATACAGGAACCCACATTGAAAACACTTTCTCCATACCTTTCAAAAGATGGTCAGCACGGAAACACTCTCCGTTCTTAACATCTTTCACCATGTAGTCGGCAAACTTGTCCACATGGCCAGATGTCCTGGAAAACACCGCAAGTCATAACTCACTTAACACTGGAGGGTTTTCACAGTTCATCAATTAAAAAAAAAAAAAAAAGACAAAAAAACAATCATTAAACAAAACTCACATCCACTCGCATTATTAACTGAGCAGGCAACATAAAAACAATATATATGAATATATAAAAGCAATGGTGAACAAAATACTTATGCATGCTTGCATTCAGCAGGAATATTTTTGGGGGGGTTGTCTCTGCAACCGGGCTATGGGGGCTGCTGAGAACACAGACCCCATGCATAAAATCACAGAGTTAATATTTGCCCTTTACAAAAACTGGAGAACCATACAGAGTCACAGCTTCCAGAAACCACCAGGCACAAGACAGGACAGAACACGTTTGGAAAATCGAGTACAGAATTACCCTCCAGACAGCATTATCAAACAGTACATGTTCTCAAATGTTGCTCGAGTAACTCTACAGGGGTTGTCCTCATAGAGCTCTTTGCTGAGGTGTTGGACAGTGGGATGAAACGGTACAAGCACTTCCATTAAAACAGTGTCACACGAGAGAAAGTCTGTCCGAGTCCATGACTAGAGCTCTACTCTGCTCAGAGATGTAAACCCGACACTTACTTGAGCACTGGCTCCGGGGTTAACATGGTACAGTCGATTTCAAGGATCTGTTCCTCCTGAATAAAGTGCTGCCTCCAGATCTGAAGGATGTTGTTCTTCAGAGCACAGCCGACTGGTCCGAAGTCATACAGCCCACTGACGCCTGAACCGAGCATGTGCGGGAGAAATCACGACAGTGTCAGGGCACAAGCAGTGAATGGCAGATGCCCAGTTCAGCAAACTGGAGGAACACAGGGACTTTTGATTTGTGTCATGTGAGGTCTAAATGTCTGATTAAACACTGAATTTGGTCTTTCTTGCACTTCACGCTCTCACACAATTTGTATTACTGTAGTCTAATTTTAAATGGCATAAGCCAATAGCTATGAAGAACACTAAGAACAAAAACCTCAATAGCTAAAGGGAATGAAGAACAGGTCCGTTTACTTCGGCTAACAGTTTCTCAGTACAGAGCAAAGAGACGAGTAAAAAATTATGTTTATTTTAGAAACAATATCAATATCAGTTGGCTGTTCTAACCGTTTTGCCTTCTTACCCCCATAGATGGCAAATGCCTGGTCATAAAAGAACCTTCTCTTCAGAGTGTCCTCCATTTTTGGCCTGTCCACAATGTCATCCTTAGGCTGCAGGGCCAGCTCCTATACAGAGGACAAAAATCACCAAAAACAATAAAATAAAAATCAATCCTGGCTAATTAAAGAATCTAAAAAGCTTTTAAAATGGCTACACATGTACACGTGATGTCGATGCCACTGTGCCAATGCCATCTTCCAGATTAAAACACAAAGGCGAGGAAACTTAATAAAAGGGAGTTTAGTAAGTTTTGCAGTATTTGAAATATCAAAATGCACACTACAATCCTTTATAAATGTTTTTTGTCACTGTGACCGGGCTATGGAGACTGCTTCAGAAAAACAGACCCCATGCAAGAAATCACAGCGTTAATGTTTGCCTTAAAACACAACCTGAAGGACTGCACAGGAAGACAGCTTCCAGGAACCACAAGGCAAGAGACATTTAAACAAATGGGAATTACGGTCAATGGATATCTATGCAACAAACACAGGAGAAAAATATAGACTACACATCTAATATCATGTGGATTGGGTACAAAGTACACAATGCACCATTTTGACATGCATTACTGTAAGTGTGAATTCAGGAAGAATCACATGCCATATAATAAAATAAAAAGGATAAACAAAGCCCAATTCTCCCCCTGGTCTCGTATCAATAGGACACCATAAATGTGTCAACGAGGCCTGGAATACCATGCACAGAACAATGCACTGAGCGAGTTCATGACCCCAGACATTTGTTTCTTTCTTTGGAAGGATATTATTTCTGGGGTGTTAAGGCAGCCTAACAAAATATAAATTACGATTTCTTATGTAATATTACATCACTCTTAATTATTAGGCAGCTAAAGGAGTCCTGTGCAATGTTGGGAATTTGCGTTTCATCATCATTGGAAAGAAAGGGACAGAAGCCACCCTTGAGAAGTAAAGACACAAACATCTACCTTAGCCTCCAGGGTTCTCTTGCGGGCCTTGAGCTCAGCCACCGCCTTACTGACGTCCACATCGGGGGCCTTGTCGTCCTTCAGTTTCCGCACCAAGTCGCCCTGTGGAGAACACCAATTCCCACACATGAAGACAGTGAGGAGTGAGACTGCAAGACCTCTTTACTCCGGCTGTAGAAAGCATCCGATTCCTCACAACCTTACTGAGCTTACTGGTCCAACAGCAAGGTTACATTGCAGCTATCAAGGCAAGGTCTACAGAACACATAACAGGGTTGGGGTCAATTCCACTTTTTCCCCAATTCTCTATTTTTCAGACCCATTTCCATGTTCCAGTTACTTTTACCATCAACATAATGTGCTCTACTGGAACTGGAAACTAAATGAAAAGGCAATTACAGACTGCATAGGAATTGACCTTAGTCAAAACAGGCACCATGCAGATGCAGAGGAGCACACATCACCTGCAAAGAGCTGGACAGGACCTGCATCCAGGCACAGATTAGATGCGTTCATGTATGTATACGTCTACCAGAAAGGGTTTTAATCCCTTTTTAAGCAGTAGGATAGCCTAGAAATACATATGTTGCCTTTTATTTCTCTCAGTCTTTCGACCTGCATGATTTATTGTGTTGGGTGAATGTTTTGCTCTCTGGTCTATTCATGCAAACATTTTCCACCAGAAGACATCGGTATGCAATATGAACCGACTGGTTTAGGACACAGTACACTTACATGCATCTGCCTTAAGATCGAAACTGTAAAAGCACAGTTTTAACCCACACACCGGCGGCCATATTTTAAATAAAAGTGCAGAGAAGTGGATGCGGAGGACGAGTCAGCAGCGCCATCACTCCCACTCCCGGTGCATCGCGGCGCAGATGTGCTTAAACGTGGCAGATCGGGGCTATAGGAGGAGCTGGAGCCGACTATCCGTGCAAAAGCAAAGCCACCATGCACTTTCTATAACAGCGCACAGCCCATGTGCAGGACATTATTACAGCACGCCACAACCCAACGCAAGGCACAAATCCCCACAGAAGACAAGTATAGCTTGCATAAATGTATCGCTAAACCAAATTACACTATAGATCAACTGGAGGAGTTTGCGATTACGAATATATTAAAAACACACATTGTACACATCAGTCCCTTATTCAGCCCGTGTGCTGAATTACCGATCGTTAATTAAGCATTCCTGTTGGACTGTGGCTGCTTATTTGAGCCACTGGCTGGACTGCATCGATGCATGCGGTTAGTGGCACACTGGTTTCATTTAGGCGATGATGCTTCCCCATCAGGAAGTCCAGTGCCACCATTGCATTAATTGCATGACTGTAACAATGCATTAACAATAGGGTGCCCCATGGGTGGTAATGCAGTCTGGAAACAAGGTGAGCTGCATCAATACCACACGACTCACAAATGAGACCCCAAAGCATGCCTTGTGCTCACTGACACAGTCAGCCCGGGACCCACCTGCTCCTTCACCGCCTGCCTCAGAGGAGCCAGCAGCTCTTCGATGTTGCCGTCCATACTGCGTCCTTCCGCAAGCTGCTGCTGCTGCCACAGGCTTTTCCGCTCGTTTCTCAGCGAGGGCACCGACCGAGAGAAGAGCCTGCTTGGGAGCCGACCGTGGGGCGGGTGTGGCGCCGAGGAGAGCCGGGAGGCGAGCAGGCGGGCCGCAGGGAGGACGTGGGAGCCGAGCAGGGCGGGCGCAGCCTTCAGCAGCATGGGCCGACAGCACCGGCGGAATGATGAAATCTCAGGCAATGCGTAAAGCTGCCGGCGGGGCGGGAGCGGCACTTTCGCGGCGCGGTTTTGTGCTGGGGAACATAAGAAAACAACAGCGAAGGCGGATTCAACACGACAAACATCAGGAATACTCAGAAAAAAACACTATTTTAAATCTAGATTTTAAACTTCATGAATTAAAACACATTTTACTGTCTGCTAAAGTAATGTAGTAGTTTGCGGTGTTATGTGAAGATTAGCGAAGGCAGATTCGACACAACAAACACAAAGAACACAAACACAGCCTTTCTGTATTTTAAAGCTATATCATACATAAAAACATATTTTACTATCTGATAAAGTAATGTAATGGCCTAAAGATGTTATATATGAATATTTTGTTATAGGTTTAAATCCTCATAGCAGAAATAATTATGTGGAATATATTAATGTCCAATTACTTCTGGGACATACATAGGTTTTGTCTTTAGAGCTTATGTAACCCCATGTTTATAATGGATAGAAATGTACATTGAAGAACCTGTCCACGAATGTTACATAGTATAAATTCACATTATATAAAAAGCTTTTTCATTTGTATTCTCCATTTAGGTATATATTATAAAAAAAATAAAAATAAAAATAGTAATGATACTTCTCTGATTTGTGCTTTCCCACAACTTTATCCCAGAGTCATTTATAAAGCTCCTTGGTCTTCATTGTAGTATCTTTGCTTTGAATGCACTACCCACCCATGGGCCCTTCGAGACAGGTGTATTTAATCTGAAATCATGTGAACCACTTTTATTGCACACAGATGAACTCCATCCAGTCAATGTATTGTGTGATGGACATTGGTTGCACCTGAGCTTACTGAGGAGTGTAAATATGTATGCACATCATTTTTGTAATAGAAATGAAGTGCAAAATGGAGTTCCATTTCACTAAGGAGACATTATACATGTAATCTTACCAATTTATTTTAAATTTGAATTTTTTAATTGAATTTTTAAAACCATTATTACAAATTTAAAAGGACACACAAAGAACGAGAACTAGTTCTACACATAAAACCACAGACAAAAAGGACAAAGAGGAGAATATCATTTTTAGTATATATATACTTATATATTTTCCAGCTGACACTACTATGTATAGTACTGATATATACCTTATAGTCCAAAGGTATGTCTGAAAGATTTGTAGCATGTCACACACAGCCAGTTCCTGCCAGTTTGCCATATGATATGGAGCTATGCAAGGGTAAATGGTTCCCATTTGTCACATATGACTGTCAGCAGGAATATTTGTTATATGTTTTTTATTTCTCTCTCGGAGCACTAGCAATTGCATTTATTTTTAACTTAAAAAATAATGCTCTCTGACGTGGTTTCTGCTTTGAAAATCTTCTTCGGATGGGTATGTTAGGCAGTTATCTCTATGTGGTTTCATTTTAAAGTGCAATTTATGTTTTATTAATATTTGTTTCAATTAAAAAACAACATCTGCCAAGTGAGGTATCAAATTAGGAGAAAAACTTGTTTAATTGCAGAGTCCCTTTCTATTGTTATCATTCTGCAATTCAGACAGACATTTGGTTAATTATTTCTGTTCACCCACAGGTGGCAGTCTTTCACTAGGAACATAATGCTCCTCTGCCTAGCCAAGTCACAAGCAACAAAACAAACAGAAGTATAGGTATACCCTCTAATTTGGCCTCTCATATTTTCAACATCCCTGTTTCTCAGAATTCAGTTTTGGGAAGGTGCCAAGTATTCCAGTCAGGCAAGCCTCAGAAAGGGCACAGCTGAAAAAGCAGCGCACACATGAAGCGTGTTCAAAACAAGAAGGGAAATGTGGAGCAGGGGATCAAGGCTTCCCTCCGCAGATAATAAGAACATATAATTACAATGGTAAATAGTATTATAATTACAGCAAAATACAATTTAATAGACTTTAATGACATTTAAGAGGTTGAAAAAACTAAAATAAATACAAAACATGCCTGCCTCACTAATAACACAAGTCTGTGTTTTTGCCAAAAAACAAAATCTGCTTTTTGTAGAGAGTTTTCAGGTTGTCCATGACTGACTGTATTAGTTGCAATGGCCAAGAACGTGAATATTGTCTATAAAATGTATACAAGCTGTTTGAGGGAGTTTGTCTTCTGAACAACAAAAAACAACTGCTGTTACAACTATAGTCCACAATGAGTATAATGCAACAGCAAAGTCACAACATGCAGACATTTTGTTTTTACTTATTTATACTTGGTCTATCTAGTTTAGGCTGAGGCCGTAATCATAATGGATGCAGGAAACCCTAAAAATGAAACGCCATCAAAGTTTTACTCTATGGGACACTTGTAGCATTCCTTCAATTTAGTTAAATTTAGCTTGGTATAGTATTCTTTAGAGTACATATTTACATTTATGATGTCAACATGATGCTTTTATTCATCATCTATGTGGGTCTACGTGCCAAAGACAGCCTGACGCTATTGTTTGAGTATCTTCAGCATGTACTGTAAGTAGCTTTAACAGCTTTGGTCTCTGATATCTCATATACTGAGAATAGAGCTTATCCAATTAAATCCCCCGCAATCATAAACACACAAATGCATTTAATATGACTCTTCACAAAGTTCAACTGTACAGGTAAAGTAACATTAGGAAAGTACTCTAGTTTTTAATGTATGCAAAATATGCCACACATTAGAGCTGTTTTCTTGTTTGGTTGTCTTTTTTCACTGGCAAAGTAGACACATGGACTGGTTTGTCTGCCAATGTGCCAATTAGTCAATGTGCAATGGGCTCTCTTAGTCTGCCAGCAAGCTGTTGGTATTTGTCTCTTTCGGCTAAGTTAATGATTTGTCTGGCTTAGAACCAGAAGATCAATTTCCCATCTTTTTAACAATAAGTTAAAGAGACTGATGTGTTATTCCAGAGGCTCCTCACAGGTAAATGGGCCTTGATTAGCCATCTTCACGGAGGCAAACAAGCTCAGCATGCAAACAGGTCATACTGGACTACAGACAAGTAACACACGAGCTACACACATAGCAATTAGAGCATCTCTGAGAATGAGAAGCTGCATCCAATCAGCACAAAGCTAACCATTATAGAAGAATTGATCTCATTCTTAGTGCCATTCAGCGTGCAGGTGTTTTTGCTGCCCGTTGTCCTCCCAAATCCAGTTCTGAAAGTATAGTACTCTGTTTTGGTACAGCATAGTATTTGTTATGTTACAGGATCAGTGACAAATGGATACATGCCTGTGACAGAATAAAATAAGTCATTAGCATAAATGCAGACAGCTGGACTTGAAAGCAAAATTAATATTTAAATGTTGTTAAACTGACAGCTTGATCTTAATCACATATAAACTTTTATTACAGTGCATGTGTAAATGTGAAAATGCTATACTCATCTAGACTGTCTTATAATTTAAAAGCAGTATAATGTCCTCACCCTCATTCCTGACAAGATCTTGGCAAACTTTACAATATTGATAGACTAGCAACAGAAGCATTTGCTGTACTTTGTCTTAGTTCCATATCAAAAAACGCCCTTTGAATACAATGCTTTGTGAGATACTTCTTACTGGAGAACAGAAACAAATGATTTGCTCACTGTATGCGAACAGCTGAATTGACTTGCTCCGATGTACCCAATGCCTTTTTCCAGTTTCTCGTCTTTAATACCCGCTCTCTTTCACTTATAGTGGCCAGGCCCTGCTCTCATCTTCTGAAGAGAAAAGGAAAAAAAATCTGTCATGGTTCTTAGTCACTCACATTGAATTATAGTGGAGTCTATGATCTGAAAAAACTGGCTGTGGGCCAATGTGGGTGGGAGACTGTTGGCATCTGGCCTAATACCTCCGTGGTGCAGAGTTGTTTTTCTTTTGTGAACTGTATATGCAGTCTGAATGGCTGTATTTGGGAATCTGCTGGCCATAATTTGCTTTTTTCAACTTTTTAACTTTTAATTATTTTCTTCTTCTTCTGAAAAACTATATTGACAAGCATTGCAAACATATGTAAACTATATATATATATATAAAAAAATGATCAGTCTATAATTCCCTCATTAACATGCAAATCAATTTATAACTTTTTTGAAATGCATTTTTCTGGATTTTTTTGTTGTTATTCTGTCTCTCACTGCTAAAATACACCTACCATTAAAATTATAGACTGATCATTTCTTTGTCAGTGGGCAAACGTACAAAATCAGCAGGGGATCAAATACTTTTTTCCCCCACTGTATACACCGATCAGCCATAACATTATGACCACTGACAGGTGAAGTGAATAACACTGATAATCTCGTTATCATGGCACCTGTCAGTGGGTGGGATATATTAGGCAGCAAGTGAACATTTTGTCCTCAAAGTTGATGTGTTAGAAGCAGGAAAAATGGGCAGCGTAAGGATCTGAGCGACTTTGACAAGGGCCACATTGTGATGGCTAGACGACTGGGTCAGAGCATCTCCAGAACTGCAGCTCTTGTGGGGTGTTCCCGGTCTGCAGTGGTCAGTACCTATCAAAAGTGGTCCAAGGAAGGAAAAGCGGTGAACCGGCGACAGGGTCATGGGCAGCCAAGGCTCATTGATGCACGTGGGGAGCGAAGGCTGGCCCGTGTGGTCCGATCCAACAGACGAGCTACTGTAGCTCAAATTGCTGAAAAAGTGAATGCTGGTTCTGATAGAAAGGTGTCAGAACACACAGTGCATCGCAGTTTGTTGCGTATGGGGCTGCGTGATGAATCACGAGTTCAAGGTGTTGACTTGGCCTCCAAACTCCCCAGATCTCAATCCAATCAAGCATCTGTGGGATGTGCTGGACAAACAAGTCCGATCCATGGAGGCCCCACCTCGCAACTTACAGGACTTAAAGGATCTGCTGCTAACGTCTTGGTGCCAGATACCACAGCACACCTTCAGAGGTCTAGTGGAGTCCATGCCTCGGCGGGTCAGGGCTGTTTTGGCGGCAAAAGGGGCACCTACACAATATTAGGCAGGTGGTCATAATGTTATGGCTGATCGGTGTGTATATATATATATATATATATATACACACACACACCTCTACCCTAATATAATACAAATTCGGAAAATAATGGTTTGGTTTGGAAAGTCGTAACACAAAGCTGAGCGTATTTACAGCATTTTTTAACTTTCACTCTGATCTTCATGGCATATAAAACACTTGTTTGCAAGTCTTAATTAAAGTGATAACGCTGACAGTTTAAATCCATTGATTGCTTTACCTTTTTTAGCTTCATTTTAACCTACTCTATAAGTAAGAACTCCCATCTCCATAATGTTTTCAAACTATTTAAAAGTTAACAGTTCATATTTCTTAACAATCTACGTATAACATAGTTGACTAACAAAGTGGCCCCTGATCCTGTTTGCTAAAATGCCAAAATCCCTTTTTACACCATGTTTAGTGCCGGTGTTGTTAATACACTGTATGTTTTAAGTGTGCATATAAAATAAGTGTTGTAATTTAAGATAGGAGATACAATTCAACAATTTTAACACATATATATTGTTTATCTTAGAACTACTCGTTATTTTAGTTTTTTACCCCAGTTTGTAATCTGTAATTGTCAGACAGTTTGGTTAAATATTGTTGTTGTCGTAGCAGCTCTGGGGAGGTGTCTTATATACACACACCTGCAATGGTACGCACTGTCTGGCCACACACTTCCTGTTGTGCTCCAATCACAAAGCAAACACACAAGGCTATGGACTCAGACAGAGGACTTGGCACTGTTCATACTCATAACACTGTTAGAATTATCACTAGTTGCCTAATCAGGAGCACACTGCCTTCCCACCTTTCTGTGGTATTAACAAAACTAATCTCATTGCCAGAGACCTCATGGTCCTTTCTCGTGAATCCCTAATGATCTTAGATAACAGCCCAAATAAAACTCAATAAATGACTAAAACCAAGGATGTTTCACTCTATAAATATGTATTTTCCCGCATGTGAGCTGGCTACTGTGATGTCACTCCCTCAGACTCGGAAGAGCATTCAGACTCGTTCAGAGGGGACCAGTCCTGTGGTGGTTTGTCGCTTGTTTGGTGTTGTGTAGGATCAGGTGCTCACAGGTTTGCCTGAATCCGGCCTCTCCAATCCAGGTGAGATCTGGCCACACAGACAGCATATGTTAAAATAATAACTACATTTACTTGAGTTGAGCTCAGGAAATATGAAGAGATTGACTGAAAGCAGGCCTTGTAAAAAGACCCCTTTGAAGCTTTTCTGTATTTGATGTCTCTCTTTCAAAAAGACAAGTCGAACTGTTTTTTACCAAACACTTCTAATATATCTATTTTTTTTGTGTGCCTCCGAGAACATTCTTTAACAGTTGAAAGAAACTTATATCCCAAGGTGACCTTTCTTTGCTTTGGTATTCTGAGTGTATCAACTAAAAATGAAATCAGATTTAAGTGGCTCTACAGAGATGGTTAAGAGGAAAAGGGATTTATAATATATTGCAATAGGTTACTCTGAGGTTTAATATTTTCTATTTCCAATTCTTAGATCAAATGCTTCTGTTATGCGTAATGTTAATCTGGCACTACTCTGATTGAGGGATGTGTTTGAAGGGGGTAGAAGATTTTTGGTTTTGAGTCTGTGTTTGCAGAAAGTGTTTTTCCCAGCTGTGGCAGTAAAAACACCCATTGATTTGAATGCTGCAAGAAGCCTCTGTATATCAACATATCAATATGTTTACCAAGTGATAACCATTGTCTGCAACAGAGAAATATGCCTTCCTCTCTGGTGCCACTGTGGTTTTGCAACCAGGCTGGAATTGCATCATCAGACCACAGTAGCTGACCAATGGATATCAATGGGATACAGGACAATTTCCTGAGGATATGGCATGGGACCAGGAGCAATATTTGAGCTAGGGTATGGTGGAGGAGACGCAGACTGATATCACCCAGCCAGGATGTGAGAACAGACTGGTGGTGTCTCGATTAAAATAAAAAAACACAGTGCCGTCACTTTAAATGACTGTCTTTGGAACCAGTTTTGTTCTTTAAGGTTATTTAATTCTCCAATGAAATTGTAGATACCACTGTCGCATAACTGCAGTTTGGTTAACTTGTCATATTACCTTTTTTATGTGTGTGCTTTTTTTTCAGAATCCAGGATTTTTTTATATATAGTTCAAGACAAATGTCTAAATATCTGATATATTTTTGTGAAATAAAATATCCCCACATGTTTCTGTTTGCCTCCTCAATGTCTTTTAAGTTTATGATTTGTCAAATTAAGCTCTGAATTATCCCAGAGGGAAAATTAAATTTTGTGTACATATGTCAGCTTATGTTAGGAGTGCATTTTCATTCAGTACATATGTAATACAGCGTATTGCCCAATCAATGATACAGATTATTTATGGAGTTGCAAACATCATTATTGGTATCCCTGATCTGAACTCAGTTCAATCAGAAAATTTAGCTATTACTTCTTATTCGAATGAATCACTGTTAACTTCAAAATATATTATTTTGTATAAGTATAAAAACAATTACAAATTAATTTAATGATTTAGGGCCGGATTAAATCAAAACTTTGACCCACTCGCTAATAGCAAACTACAAACCTGTACATCATAGCAGTTACATTTATGATAAGAAGAAAGTGTCATCTTACTAAAAATGAAGCCGCAACTGAGTACAGTTCTGTACTTTTCTATTAGCGGGTGGGTCAAAGTTTTGATTTATTCTGTCTAAAACACGTCAGTCCACAATCTCCCATAGGTGTTCAATTGGGTTGAGATCTGGTGACTGCGAAGGCCGTAGCATATGAGTCACATCATTTTCATACTCATCACACCATTCAGTGACCCTTGTGCCCTGTGTTATCCTGGAAGAGACCACTCCCATCAGATAGAAATGTGTCACCATAGGATAAAGGTGATCACTCAGAATAACTTTGCAATGATTTGCAGTGACCCTTCCCTCTAAGGGGACAAGTGGACCCAAACCGTGCCAGGAAAATGACTCTCACAGCATAACAGAGCCTCCGGACCCCCTCACTGTAGGGGTCCAGCAGTCAGGCCTGTCCTGTTCTCTTGGTGTCGCCACGCTTGTAAAGAATATGGTGAAGGATGACTCATCTCACCATATCACTTTTTTAACATCTCTGTAGGCCAGTCCCTATGGTTTTTGCACCACTGAACTCTCCTCTTACAATCTACTCTTGCCATCTTGATCCAAAATCGAGGTCAACTGTGCCTGCTCTGCATTTTTATACATGCCTCAGAGCATGATAGGATATTAATTGCTTAATTGTATCATGCAGTACACTTGTTTGGAGGCATCTGCATTCGTTATCTTCCTCCACTTGTTTATTCAGGTTTTTCCTTTAATTTGTCATCCGTCTGTATATATACAGTGAGGGAAAAAAGTATTTGATCCCCTGCTGATTTTGTATGTTTGCCCACTGACAAAGAAATGATCAGTCTATCATTTTAATGGTAGGTGTATTTTAACAGTGAGAGACAGAATAACAACAAAAAAATCCAGAAAAACACATTTCAAAAAAGTTATACATTGATTTGCAGGTTAATGAGGGAAATAAGTATTTGATCCCCTATCAATCAGCAAGATTTCTGGCTCCCAGGTGTCTTTTATACAGGTAACGAGCTGAGATTAGGAGCACTCTCTTAAAGGGAGTGCTCCTAATCTCAGCTCGTTACCTGTATAAAAGACACCTGTCCACAGAAGCAATCAATCAATCAGATTCCAAACTCTCCACCATGGCCAAGACCAAAGAGCTGTCCAAGGATGTCAGGGACAAGATTGTAGACCTACACAAGGCTGGAATGGGCTACAAGACCATCGCCAAGCAGCTTGGTGAGAAGGTGACAACAGTTGGTGTGATTATTCGCAAATGGAAGAAACACAAAATAACTGTCAGTTTCCCTCGGTCTGGGGCTCCATGCAAGATCTCACCTGGAGTTTCAATGATCATGAGAACGGTGAGGAATCAGCCCAGAACTACATGGGAGCACCTTGTTAATGATCTCAAGGCAGCTGGGACCATAGTCACCAAGAAAACAATTGGTAACACACTACGCCGTGAAGGACTGAAATCCTGCAGCGCCCACAAGGTTCCCCTGCTCAAGAAAGCACATGTACAGGCCTGTCTGAAGTTTGCCAATGAACATCTGAATGATTCAGAGGAGAACTGGGTGAAAGTGTTGTGGTCAGATGAGACCAAAATCGAGCTCTTTGGCATCAACTCAACTCGCCATGTTTGGAGGAGGAGGAATGACCCCAAGAACACCATCCCCACCGTCAAACATGGAGGTGGAAACATTATGCTTTGGGGGTGTTTTTCTGCTAAGGGGACAAGACAACTGCACCGCATCAAAGAGAAGATGGACGGGGCCATGTACCGTCAAATCTTGGGTGAGAACCTCCTTCCCTCAGCCAGGGCATTGAAAATGGGTCGTGGATGGGTATTCCAGCATGACATTGACCCAAAACACACAGCCAAGGCAACAAAGGAGTGGCTCAAGAAGAAGCACATTAAGATCCTGGAGTGGTCTAGCCAGTCTCCAGACCTTAATCCCATAGAAAATCTATGGAGGGAGCTGAAGGTTCGAGTTGCCAAATATCAGCCTTGAAACCTTAATGACTTGGAGAGGATCTGCAAAGAGGAGTGGGACAAAATCCCTCCTGAGATGTGTGCAAACCTGGTAGCCAACTACAAGAAACATCTGACCTCTGTGATTGCCAACAAGGGTTTTGCCACCAAGTCGAAGGGGTCAAATACTTATTTCCCTCATTAACATGCAAATCAATGTATAACTTTTTTGAAATGTGTTTTTCTGGATTTTTTTGTTGTTATTCTGTTACTCACTGTTAAAATACACCTACCATTAAAATTATAGACTGATCATTTCTTTGTCAGTGGGCAAACGTACAAAATCAGCAGGGCATCAAATACTTTTTTCCCTCACTGTAAGTGTGTGTGTCGAATATGTGTATTATATTTGCAGAGAGTTCATGGTCCATTAAATAAATTAAACATATTTACAGGACAGCTAGTTTCTAGATGATTCTCTTGCAACGAAATTAGCATGCATTGGAAAAAGTAATGAAATCATACCATACTTTAGCAATATATAAAGCTTATTGTCATTTGTTTTACTCTTAGAAGGCATATTAGAGGAACAAATACTCTGCTGTTCTAATCTGTTTTATATAGCAATATTTAACTTAGAGAAACACATTGAACAAATTAGGTCAACAGTCAGTATTTGTGAGATCCACACAGATATCAGCTAGATTTTGAATTTCCATATAAATCTGTAAATGTCTTTTTATAAATCCAGCTGATGTTATTGCCTATTTTAAATGTGGCCAAACAGTATTTTCAACAATTAAACAATGGTTGTGCTCCAGATGAATGCATAGTTACTTCTAACCAAAAGTAGGAGAGGAGAAGACTGCGAGTCTCCCAGACAAAACTGAATTTGACAAAGCTGGTTTACTGATTACAAATCCTTGCACTTTAAAGTGACCCTCACACTTTACAACATGCTTCAGTGCTGTACGTTTTAAAGGCGGAGTAAAAAGGGATTCCAAGAATGTAACCTTTCTCTCCCTTAACTTCTTACAGTAAATATCTATTTCTTTTCAAAAACTCGTCTCTTGAGAGCAGCTGCTTTGAACAGGCCGGTTACATCGTAAATGTCATCATCTGTACAGTGCGTCCCATAACAAAGCCTGCTCCCTTGAAAGCAAATCCCCCTAAACAATCTCCAGCTCCACAAAAGCGCACATTGTAAAGTATTTTCATCAAGTTCAGAATAGAGAGGACATGAGGAATTCAAAACAGATCTGCAGAAAAGCAAACGCCATAACTGTGGGGAGAAGAGCAGCCTCTCAAATTAGGCGCAAAGTCCCTTTAAGCCGGCATCGTGGTTTCATGATGTGTACGCTGGTTACACAAGGAGGGTTACATTCCACACTCCTGACATCATGAGCCCAGGGAGGAACCAGAGCACACAACATAAATAGGCAACACTCAACGAATAGCTGGAGAAGGGACAGGGGCGGCAGTGGGAGGAAGAGGGAGAGGGAGGGAAATAGTACTGTGGGCTGGCAGAGAAACAGCTGGCACATGTGTATACAGTGAAAAGAAGAATCTCTTGGTAAGTGCATAAAGATCTCGCCAGTGTACTGAGGAGCCCTGACTGTAGCAAGCAACAAATCACACTGGGACGTTGGTTCATCGTAGGCTCTGTGGCACAGCTGCCGTGGCATAAGCTATGATTTCAGAGATCAAGGCCCTACTATATATCAGGTTGTTGGCCCACGCCCTGGAAAATAACAGGGCGTCATGATGCTTCGACCTTGCTACGTGACATATTGCGTTAAAACTTCACCCTTGGCATGAGGCAAAGAATAGACTCAGTAACTTGGGTCCCATTGGCAATGTCTATTAATATAGTACGACACAGTGTTCTGATCCCATGTGCTCATGTTTTGTATGTGAAAATGTATTGCAGGTGACCATAAAGAAATTGTGGTTGTCCTGGAAATTAATATACAATAGAAATGGAGTGAATGTGATGTTTTACTCCAGACATTGATTGGGTGCCATTTTGTATCAGTAAGGAAATGGTCTGAGATCAGTTGCCATTTGAAGGTGTCTCCATCTGGACAAGTTAAACATTTTAAACATTAGGAGCTCTGGAGTCCAAATAAAATATGTGAGTGAAAGCCTTATTTTTCTAATTTAAATGTGTTCTTGAAGACCTGTTATGCTTGGCGTGAAATCCCCTCAGTCGTTATGCACACATGTTGTACACCGTATACTAGTTAAGTAGTTTGAAGCGTGCAAGGGGAACTAAATATATTTCTGAACAGGAACATTTAATTTGAACTTTTGAAAATGTTAAAGTAATAGCCGATTAGTGCCATATGACTGTAGCCAAAAAAACTGAATGGATCCATAATAACCAAAGGGGTCAAAAATGGAAATCATATTAATATATGCATCCCAAGTCATTCAGATATTGAACCTACACATTTAAAATAAAGTTGTTTATGTAAATGTTTAAAATATTGGCAACTTCTTTGACATCTGCTCTCTCTTATCCAAACTATCCCACACGCTTGTATTCGCCTGACAAACGCCATGCCTAGGAAACTAATTATAAATCAAGAGCATTCTTACAGCCAATCAATTTGAATTTCCATATGCAAAAGACACATTATTTTTAAATGGTAGCCCTTGGGTACTAGAGACAATTAAAATTTGTCACAAGAAAAATGTCTGGTAAGCTATTCATTATTGGAGGTTTTATTTATTTTCTTTTTAAGGTCCAAATAATATTCAGACTTCCACAGAAGTTCTTCGGAGACAGTAGTGAGGCAGCTACTCATGTTACTGCTGAAAATAACCCACATTGAAGTCAGTGTCTGTGATTTACAGTCATCCTTGTTGATTTCATATTTAAGATTAACTTGAATTCTGCCCTTTTCTATTGTGTCATTTCAGCAGCCTCTTAATTCTTAGTATACCATCTCTTAAAGTGGTGAATAGTACAACTGTTAAACAGATCACAAAAAAACACAAAGTGACAACACTATATCAGGTACAATGCTCTCTTTGCAAATGTATACTGAAGCATAGATTATAAACCATACACTACACCGGGCTACGTAAGAAGGAGTCTGCTTCCTGAAGATTGCAGTTCAAAACTCTGGCCATATGCTTCCTGTGAAATGGGACTGCAGCTGTCTCGTCTGTAACACCGTGGTAAAAGGCTTGACATTGTCGGATCTGTGGATTTTATGTTTGTTTGTTTTGAAACATGTTTTCCAAATCTTTGTAGTGTCACTTTGAATTTAAAGCTTAATTATTCTGGATTTTGCTTTGCTAATGACTGTTGCCATTTGCCAGAAAGTACAGAACCCCACATTGTATTTTGTGCAAACAGGCAACTGTGTACTGCAACACCTTGCTTTGTCCACGTGAAAGAAACAATCTGATTTCTGTGTTGTCTGTAGTTAGATTGGATTGCTAAATCACAGCATCATGTTTAAGTTTGCTGGCTAAAAAGTGAAGTAAAATGAGGAAAATAAAAATCTGACTTTTTTTTTTGTATTATTACTTTCTGTAAGACACATATTTCCTGGCAGGGATGAGGTACTGTCTTTTATGTACTGCAAAAAAAGTGACTTTTCAAGACTTACAAAATAACTGTTCTTTATTATGTTTGTGATGAAAATGAGAAATGTATTCATGTTGTGAGTATGAGGAGAAATGGTGGAGATCTCTCTGCAGGCCTGACACTGCCAAGAACGCCAAATTAGCTCCAGGTTTTTATAATCCTGTGGCTCTGAAGAAGTATGTGCACAGCTAATTCCCAATAATAATATGATATGCTTGTGCAGCCTTTAAAGCAAAACCTTAAGGTCATTTATCCCCTATCTTTCGCCTTCACCTGATTAATCACTTTATTATTACCGTGATTCAATAGCATCTTTTATTCATGCAAACTTTTTACCAATGAAGCTAGGAACAATCAAAATAAATATTCTTAAAATGAATGTTGAAGTTGATAAAAGCAGATAGTACACAAGTTACATGCCATTACATGCATTGTAAAACTTTATGAAAACAAATCACCTGGTGACAAACCTCTCACATTAGGTTATAGTTTGATATTCAAGTGTGGCAATTCATTTAGACCCTTTTCAATGGTGAATAATTGGAAATACTTTACATTTACAGTGGTGTAGTTGCACAGAGTTACAATATAGGTAATGTGTAACTACTTATGTTATTACACACCCATGTGCATAATTACACAACAGCATATGTAAATACACATTATCTACATTGTAACTATGCATACCAACACTCTAAGTACATAAACAATTACTCAATAGGTACACACCAAAACTTTACATAGATTTCACTGAAAAGAAACATGATAACTCCAGTTTTGGATCATTTTAATTTATTGAAAACCTGAAATATATTCTTATAATTTCTGATGCATTCCAAGCACCAGCAAACCAGTTTCAGCTCAATCTCCCGATGAAGTACAATTCTCACTCTGGGGCCCAGAAAGCATGAATGGAAATTATGTGTCTCTTCTGGTTTAGTGGAAACACAACACCTTGGGGCTTCTGCAAAGGGGCCAGAGGAACTGTCAGGAACGCAGCTAGAAAAGCTACACTCAATCGCAGTGAGCGCCCTGTTCAGCCAAGTTCAGCTGCGGTTGTCAGCACACATGCCAGGCCTTACATTGCCTCTCTTTTATTTTCCACATTGAACAAGGCATAAAAGCTGGTTTTCTATTTTTATTTTGCTAGATGTTGCCCCTCAGGCTGGTTAAATAAGGTCATCATTTTCTCCAGCCTCTCCAATAGCAAATGGATGCTTTCAAGCTGCCTTACCTGTTCTTCTCTTATTCCTGGGTCTTCATGAGTGCATTGTATTTTTATGACAGGGCTGTATTTTTTCTAAACATGCAGGGGCTCCATATCACATGCATAAAGACATAGCAGACTACAATGGAATTAAAAAGAAACCATTGTCTTGCGTGTTTGCAACTGTTGTGTTGCTTACAAGACGTGCTCCATCCAATTTAACGAATTTCCATGGATCTAATCAATTAATTTTCACTCAACTATTATCATGAGAGGAACAATAAAAAATCTCAGCTTCCTATAGCTAGCAGCAACCAAATTAGATAAAATATGGTTGAACGTATGACAAAATATGGATGAATATGCTTTTGATAACGTAGCAGGCAAAATCCAAAGCGTTGTGGCATATGCATGTGGATTTGGATTGTAAAATGCAGCCAATGTACAGAAGCAGAGAACACTTGTAGGAGGACAAACCACAGTTTCGAGTGCAATATATTTGTAAACTACCACAGAGGTCAGTACTTTGCTCTGTCCAATTTGCATTTTATTCGTTACATTTGCGGTGAAGTTACATTAGGAGGCCAAGCGCATATGCTGATAGGAACTAGCAGGAACTTACCTTGAGAATATTAAATTGGTGGAAGTGAAGAGGAACAGACACTCAGGAGTTTATTTTGGTTCATCAGTGTCCTCACAGAGGCCATCGCAGTGCTTGGATAAATCCTCAACTGAATTCAAATAAAGGGAGGAAACAGCAGTGAATATATGATTTATTGTGTCTACCGGGATACTACCCTTCCAGTCCAGCTCAGTGCAAGTCAGTGAGCTCCTTTGATTGGACATTAATAATAATATGAATAATAATAACAACAACAGGAAAATAGGAATGTAAAACAAACAGAGTATATCTGAAAACTCCATCTTTGTAACTGATATTATATAAAAAATATGATTAATTCTTTGCTTTTAAGCTTTGACACTAATTTCTACAAAAATGTATCTTTACTTTTGATTGTAATGGAATGAGTTGCTAGTCTACATTATTCATCCAGCGCTGTAGCTTTTTAAATGTTGACCTCTCAGCCCATCGTGATTCCCAGATAATTGTTGCCAGTTGCTGGTCAAGTATTTTATAGTTCCAGACATTTATGGTGCTGAATAGGAGTAGAGATTACAAAGTATGTGTAACGGGGCTCATTGTGTGTGAGCTTGTGGTGATGACGTAATCCCTCTCTGAATGGAGTAGATTGTATAAATCCCCCCGTGTGAGGACAGCAGCCTTTTTGGGTGGCTGGTTTGTCGCCCTGATTGCAGAATCCTATACCTTAAGAGGTGTATAATCCAGCTTATTTGTGTGTTTGTTTGTTTGTTTGTTTAAGATCACTTGAATGTTACAACAACACCCCGTTCAGTCAGAATTAGATGGGCTCTGCTAGACTGCCCGAGCATAACAATCAGGGGAGGTGGAAGAGGTGGATGATTTGTGAAGTAAAAAATGAATTACAACAGCTATTCAAAATGATTAGTTTTAGGGTGAAGAATGTGTCATTTTGTTGATTTCATTTTAAACATTAATGAAAAGCCCCAGTCAATAGCAATCTCCTTGAAAATGGGTTGCCTGAGCTCAATTATGTTGTATCAATAAATCCTTGATTTTTAGTATCTCCAGAGAAAAGTATAAAAAAAAAAATGTTTATGACTAGGTGACCGATGGCTGAGAAGTGGGACCTTGTCTGCTGATCAATCATCAGGACAATCATGGTGCATCTCGGGTCAGACATAGCTGGGTTGGGTAATCATGTGCTGGGGGTCAGAAAGGAAAGGCCTTGACAAATTAATCATAACATGGCAATCCAAATCAATATGATCAAACATTACATCTTCTGCCCTCTGACTGAATCACTACAGTGTGCTTGGTAAGGTACATTTGTATAATTTAATATGAACTTGACCACAACCACCCATGTTTAAGCCCAGTTCAGTCTGAGCAGACTGAGGGTTTGCAAAGGATGAAGTTAGCATAACTTCCAGCCTTAGCCAATTGTTCTGTTTTGTGATCTCAGAGGACAACGCTGTGACCTTCAAATCTGTTGGCCAGCACCAGGTTTCAACTCAGGCTGCCAAAATAGAAGTGAGGAAAAACTAAATGAAACCAAGGAAAAAAACACAAGCTCAGAATTGAGTGTTTGAGCCATTCAGTGCCATTTTCTGCAACATAAAATCAGTCACAGATGATGTATTCTTGGCTCCAGGGCTACAATGGGTCTCGATATGCCATTTTATCATCTCCAGAGGAACTCCTGCTCAGATAGATGTGAACAGATCATTAAAACACCCCCAGTTAGATCTGATGAATTGATAAAGTCAGTGACCATGATGTGAAACATATTTGAACATAATCTTCATTAACGTGATCGTTTATTCGTTTTTAAATCAACATTCATTGTCTTCAAATTATGTTTACTCTCTAATACAAATCAGAATCTCTTCCGCTGAGCTTTAATTGGCTTTAATAAACATTGTACATGCAATAATCTATATCAAGCGTAATTGTGTAATTCTTTTGGTTTATCTGCTGTGTTTGGAATTCCTCCAGGAACAGCAAAACACTGTAGTTTTATGGTATGGGGATATATTTAGGATAAATCTGTGGCATTGTTTAAAGACTGAAAACACATGCAATAACCCTGCTTTAATTGTTAACCCTGTTGTAATATCCAGATCCAACTTTCGTGAAGGGAAGAAAGACACAGTATCAGGGGAAATGTACATGCATTAATGCCCTATAAATCCCCTGGTCTTTGTCAAGATAAATTATGTAGCACATACATAGAGGAAGACATTCAGTTTATGCCCACCATCGGTAGTTCAGCACATTCATTATTCACCTCTGAACCTTGATAAGGGTTCTTTAGTAGTGGCTTTATTATTCTGATTAAAAGAAGGTTCTTCTTCACAGCAGGGTAAATTGAGTCATTTATATTCATTGGGGTGATTTAGTTTGTTCTGTTTGACAATGAATGGACTAAAATGAGCTTTCTTTCTGTAGTTGGCATGAAGAATGCTTTACACAAGGAGTCCTCTTCAGTCCTTTGAAGCGGGGGGAGAAAAAACAGGAGAAAACTTTTCAATTTCATTCTCAAAACGGTCTGTTTTTTGTTTTTCTTTAATTCCATCATGTCACATTCACTGTTATAATAATTGTTGTTGTTGTTTGCCTTCAGCTTTTCCACAATTTCGAGCATTCATTACAGGTGAATAAAGGCTACTCAGCATATCAGTTTCAGTGTCCTCATAGCATTGACTTGCAAGACATAATTATGAGTTTCCATTTTCACTCAGCGGACAGGCTTTCACCTATTGAGGAATTTAAGATACCTCTATAACAGCTGCAGGGCTCTCCCTGGGGCCAGGAGAGCGCAGGAATATTACAATGTCAAATGAGCACTTTCAAAACTGCATCTGCTCCTTCAGGATTGTAATGGATTTAGTGTGATGCCTTCAATGGACTTCAATGGTTAAAATGGCTTCAGTCCGAGAAGCTCTACTAGTGGGGATCTCACCCACGAACACCTTATTCATTATATTTGATTGTACTTTATATTCATAACTCATCTGTATTACAAATGTATGCATTAGGGTAACATTGCCATTATTACATTTGTTTTTGGTTTTGGTTGTTTGTTTTAATTCTTTTAATACAGCAGAGAGCCCTATAGGTTTATTTATCAATTAAGTATTTCACTGGGGATTTTGTGAAAACACACAAGACGAATGAGCTCGGCAACACATATTAGAGAGAATGTTACACAACGCATGTATGCAGTTAAGATTGAGATGCTGTTGATATGAACGAATTTAACACTACAGGATATATTTGGAAGTCTTTACTGGATGAAAATAAAAACACAGAGTCCAGAGTATGTTTGAACCCAGCTCGGTCTCTGTCATCGTTAATAGGCTGTTTCTAAATCGAGTTCCAATTTCCTTGAATGAGCTTCTTGTTAGTGAACTTCTTTTCTTCCTTTCGGGAGAGCACAACTCCCCAAGGTGGTTATGGCAGTTTAATGAAAGTTATTTGTTTTGCACAGCATGCTGTTACATTTCAAGACACCTCTGTGAAGATAAACAAACAAACACATAAAAATGGGACTGTGTTCACTCAATTTACTGCCTGTAGAGCACAAAACACACATCTCCCTCCCTTTTAGGTGGAACTGGTAACAATATGAGCACAGATGTATCTTTCCATGTTTAACATGTGATTATAAATTGTGCCTTGTTCAATGCAATCTGTCTAAAAAGGAAATATTATGGAACAGTGCCAGTACACCTCATTCATCCCTCTGGTTTGTGGAATAATGATTTCACTGGATTGATCAGAAGCTCCATCGTCAGCCTAATTGTAGGGCGCGTATTTAGATGTTATAATATTGAAGGAGCCAAAACCTTTTACCTTCCAAAGAGATTCTTCTGGACACTGTGACGCTCCAAGCTGAAGCATATCCAGCAGATTGTCAGCTGAAGTCTTGGCCATGCCTTGCCTTGGCTGTGGATTCTCAGGCAGACCAATATTGGTTTCCAGAGAAAAACTCTGAAGCAGGTGTGGACAAGTGTAGATGTTGGTGACTCAAAGATGGGGTCTCAGTAACATATCTGTTCAGGTGAAGAAAGGATTAGAGGAGAGGGTGAGGTTGCAGGAGACAAATCAATCTTTGGGCCCTCTTGGAGCAGCAGGTTGATCAATAATAAGTGTGGCATATTTAATTAGTCTGAAAGCTTCGAAAAATGTAAACAAAAAAGACAGATAGACTGATCTTGAGGGTACTACTTTTATATAAGTTTGCAATGGTATCCATCCAAATGATGATTGGCACATACCACAGTATAAGAAACTGTAAAATGTGTTTTCCTTCAGAAAGTACAAAAATAGTTGGATGTACTGAGCTTGTATTCAAGGCCTTGTCTGGAAATGGTCTAGGTGCCAGAGACAAGCCCATTCAAATGCATAAAGGCTAATGCATTCGATCTTTGAATGACGGGCGAACGTTTAAGGATTCAAGTCTGAGTGAGGCTGGTAAAGAGCTTTCCATTATCGGCATTATCATGTAATTAAGTACTCTGTGGTAAACAAGCCAAGGACAGATTGTGCTGAATCGTGTATTTCATTACCAAGCTTTCTTGATGAGAACTTCATCTGTGTTTTAATATAGACCACTTCAGATTCTCATTAAATTAAATTCACATACCGGCTGTATGAGCAGAGAAAAAACTACCCCATCTAATGTAGAGTGAAACCAAATATTATACGAATGCTTTCTTGTTCTTGAGCAGTGTGGGTCTTAGCTTTGTGTTGTTTCTTTTCATAACAGTATCAAAGGTGTTTCAAGATTCCTAATACTGAATTTATCTTTGATGACCAAAAGTAACCTTTTCTTTGGACGTCCACTTTTGGGAGTCAAATCAATAAATTCTTCCTAATCACCAACATGAAAGAAATTATTTGACCGTTTTGCACTGATTTTAATATTCCTCCAGTTTATCTTCGGACTGAATATATTGGTATTCTATTTGTGTAACAAAATCACATCAATTACTCGTCAGAAGATTATGTAACTTAAACATAGCTTCTGAAAGACAACAGAGAAGGTAATGTTAAAATTTGGAGTATACCCAGAATATAAATATAGATTTGAGTGAAAGTCCCTGAAAAAAACTTTAAAAACAACCGTGCAGAAAACAGTTTAGTAAATATTGTCTATATTTCATGCAACAGGTTTGGCATTGACTCAACCTTGCACTTAAACTTCTACCATACAATGGCATTCAGAAAACCAGTCCTTACACTCTTATGATTTCTTCTCCCAGGCAAAAGGTGTTTTATCCCATTATGCATCTCACTGCAACAACAGTGAGTCTTTCTTCTCAACTAAGGACCGCAGTTGCTTCACAACAAAGACATTTGAGACATTTAAAAATCACAAGTACTACAGATGTTTAAGGCTATCATTTTCAAATTCTTGGGAGAAGTATTGCCCCTCACCTAACAAAACACACCAGTCAGAACAGCACTGATAAACTTGACCTTGTCTCTTTCTTGTTCGAATGTCTTTTAGAGATAAATGGGGAGAGATACTGGTGTAATTAGAGTTCTGTAAAGAATAGTGTTTCTGTGTATTTTACAGTTCCAAACTGTTTATCAAAGATAAGTGTAGTGTCTTGCCTGGGATTAAATTTCCACCTTTAAACCAAAGCTGTTATTTCATTGTAAGGGGACTGGGAATGAGGCAAAAAAGAGATAGAAAAAAGGGTGTGGGAGATTACACGAAAATCTACATAAAAATAAAAACCAAAAGTGGGAAAATAAAACTTATCTGTAACAAAACAAAAACACACATTTATTCTCTTTTATGCTTTAATTCCTAATGAGACTTGTTTTATCTCCCACTTCAAAAGAATCGAATAACTGATAAATGTAATAGTTGTATTGTATTGTGTCTGTTTTTGATCGAAAGGCACGAGAAACAGGTGAGTCTGAGCAACTAGGCCTGTTATCTCAGAGAATGGCAGCACAATTGATAATCCGGGCTGAACCCAGTCTTTCTTGTACATTTTAATGAGCTGCTTATCAGGGACCATGACCACAAAAGAAGAACAGGAGTCTGGCTGCATCTGTTTTACCAGTGGTTTTAAGTTAATGTATTCTGCCTTTCACACGACACCCTTGTTTGTTTGAATGTGTGAAGTGAGAGACTGCATTCTCTTTGCATATTTACTACAAAAACGAAAGGCAGCTTGTGTCCTTATATTGTGAAAACAATTCTAATAAGAAAAAATAAATGCATTGCCACTGATTTCAATTGCCAAATGCCCTTTAACTCAACACTGTATACAGATACTGACCTCAAATTAACAACATATCCTCTGTCTTTTTTTTTTTTTTTTTTTTTTCTGTGATTGTGATATGTATGAACACAGTTTATGGGTCAGATGCAGGACAGCCAGTGCTACTCCACCCAGGTCCATATCACCATCACCACTGTGTGAATGTGGAACAAAGCCCAGCTGGAAAATACCATAAGAGAACTTGCTGGAATGGAAGTCTGGTACTTACCTTTAATGTGGGCCACCTAACAAACCCAATCAACACCTTAGCCAATCATACAGCCACTGAAAACTCAAACGCTGACCTTTAGGAAATATAAATAGAATCAAGATCACAAACACACCCTTCTAGATTGACTGAAGTCCATATTCTTGACTGCTAAGGCACTGGAGATTTTTGCATTACATACATTCATATCATGTATCATTAATGACTAATGATTTTTGTGGTCATGTATAAGTCTTACAGTTCCAGGAATATGTGACTGCATTGACATGTAGGTTGAACAGCTACTACTTTGGAAGATGAACACATTTGGTGCCCCAATCTTCTGCTGTCTTTTTATTATTATCCAGTGATGGAACATAACTCTGACGTGTTGAAGATGCCTTTTGATTTTGTCCGGGGGCTCTACTATCTCTAGAGTTGGATAAAACAGCCCAGATATGAGTTGTCTTTAAACTGTGAGTAGAAGGAAAACTAGGTATTGCTGCAAAAGTAGCCTTGCCAACTCCAGAAAGGAACAGAAGAACATTTTATCTCATGAAGGAAATGAGGTGGGACTCTTAAAATGAAGCAACGACTTGGAGAGCCGGTGGGGGTCAGTAAGTGCATTTGTCAGTTAATAATTTAAAACATGATACAGTACCCACTGTCAATGTTAATTTAAAACAGCTGAATTTTTTTTTTTCCCCAGAAGAATAAAATCCTCTGAACAGGCATATAATGACAACCAATACTTATGTAATCGCTTAAATATTAACTCAACGTGGTTGCTTTTTACTAGCTGCCAAGAAGCAGAATGCTGAAAGGCTGATATGGAGTTCAATGAAAACTCAATTGTGTTTTTCTTCTGTATTATTTTAGTATAGATTTTAAGTGGTAAATGGTCCATTTATAGAGTTGGCCACTCCATCCTATCTATGTCTATGTTGGTAAATTGGTCATTATTTTTGAGTGTCTCACCAGTCCTTCAGTCTAACTGCATTAACACATAACTAGTTTATTCCACTGTAACTTCCTTAATGGTACATTTATCTCATTATTTAGGTATAGTACAGTTATCCCATTAGACAAGCGATTGTCTTTTAGGTGCAGTTTTCACACAGCTGTTCCCTGACCCCCATTAACATCAATAAAGACCATAGAGCACAATTATATTTATTAATATGTGCTTGTAAATGTATTCCTGGTGTATTCCATTCCAACCCTGGACAAGAAAAGCTTTAAAATACTGAAGCTTCTGTGGGTGATCCAGCAGTTGAGATCTCAGTTTATCTTTATTCAACAGTTACTAAGCTGACCAGGGAAAAACTGGGATGTAGTGTGAACATATGAGTGGCCATATTCTAAGGGTATGCAATACTTTATAAAATCAAAATGAACAATATCACAGGCTCTGAAACTTCCTACTGCTGGAAGCACACAATCCCTGCTGTGGACTGAATAATTGTAGTACTATCTAAGGATGGTAAGACCAGGCAACAGACGCACATGCATTGATTTTGTGCTCCACATGAGGAACATGCCAGTCTGTAAGAAGAATCGTCTTATTTTCCCAAAGCTGAATACCAAGTGAATGAAGAAGTGTAACTTATCACAAGCATATATATAGCAAAGGGTTACATAATTTAAAGAAATACATTTTTATTTTCCCTTTACGTGTTTCTCCCTGACTAATGCTCCTAATTAAAGTGGTGTTGGAGACTGAATATGCAGTGTTATTCTGGAAGATGAAACGGCAATGATTGGAGCTTAAGGATGTAATGTGATTGGCTCTCAAACCAAACAAAACACAATGAAATCAGAATGAGAAAAGGTGAACATCAGTTTTAATTAGGACCCTGGGTAATTTCCTTTGACGACTCAAACCCATCAGCAGGTTTGTGATGTTCCACCACAGGGTCTGAAGGCTCACACTGATCTGAGACACAGGCGTGGGATTCACCAGCTTCTTCACTTTCCAAAGCAGACAATAATTTAATATCATCAAGCCTTGCAGTCTCAATGCCCCCATTATTGCAAGTAATTTAAAGGGTTTAAGCAGTTTCATAACCATGTTCACCACAAATAATATTTCGTATATTTATTTTCTGGTAACTATACTCTTCTTCATATGTCTGATTTTCAAAAGATGATGAAACTGCAGTGAGACAAATCTCTGTTTCATTTCCTGGGCTCCAAGGCATATAAATTGGTCTGCAAAGTACCAGGACAGGAATCTTCTGCTGTTTATGGACAGAGGAACCAGGACGTTAAGTTTTTTCCCCAGATCAATCTGGTATTACACGTTTTTTTTTTAATTACTTACATTTCACATGATACTGAGTAGATCAAAGCCACTGTCATTGGACAAAAGGCTGCTTGGATGGTACTTTGAGCTCTTATATTTACATTGAAGGTTATCCGTGACTAGACAACTCAAGGCATACAGGAATTGCATTGGCGGAACTGAGTGATTGGCTCAAAATCTCGTTGCCCTGCTGTGGTTCTAAGAGGCCAATAGCTGGAACTGTAAAACAGCCAAAAAACATTCTCCATACAAAAACACTGAGTCTATAAACAGGAAAAAGAACGTGTGTAATAAACACATTGTTCTGCTGGATGTGTTCTTTTCCTCAACAAGATCAGCTGAAGGATTAAGGCAGAGTAACACAATTGAAATCATTTTCACAATGTCTACAAACATAATGAAGCTGGCCAACTGAACATTGCCGCTAGCATACAATGGCAGACATTTGGACAAACTTGCATTGATCTTGCATTTTATTATTAGTCTATACAGTACAAGAAATACAGTCCAGAACCCTGAAATGTTGCAAATAATTTGTGTTGCATTTAACCTCAAAGAACAATAACTGACCAAATTACTTAGAGACTTTGCAGGCTGTTATTAACAAAATATGGAAATCTTCACTGTTTATGCTTTGTCATCAGGATTCAGAATGACCTCCAGTCATTTAATCTTAATGCATTTGCTAAAGAAATCAAAGACACACCCTTTGTTGTTATACTTCTTCACAGAACCTCGGATGTCATCAGTAAATCTCAGCTTGGGCTTCACATTATTATCTGGTGAAGGATGTTGATTTAGCCGAATGCTTGGTTGGTTTTATAGCCGCGAATAATGGCTGGACTGCAGCTGCCCTCCTCCAGCATGCTCAAGCAGTGTGTCAGAAGTTTAAACACTGCGACACGCGGATAGTTAATTCACACAATAGTGCAGCAATTACGACAGGTTCCATAAGTGGCCTTCAGATATTAAACATATCCCTCTGCACTTTTTCCTTAGATCTCCAAAGTGGTCTGAACTTCTTCACACCAGTTAGGTGTGATCATTTTAATTACAGACTTAGCAAAGAAGAGTGCATTTTGAATCCGTAGAGAAAGGGTCAGCAACCGAAACGACAAGCACAGCGCTTTTCTCAAATGTCAAAAATGTCTTGAGATCTGCAATGCATGTTACTCCTGTTTAAAGCACGAATAACTTTCCAGAAACACGCACATTGATTTGTAACACAATAAGCTGCAGTTTGTTAAGATGTTAACAAACATTTTACACCTATCTTCTCACACTTTACAATACACTGGACTTTTTACCTGTATCACCCTGACAGGTGTGCTGTCTAACCTCCTCTCTCTCTCCCTCCCTCCCCCTAGCATCTTATTTGATTTTTGTGACCATGATTTCATTATGAACTGTGTGTGGTGTTCAACTCTGAACAGCTGAAAGGGAAAAGGTGCCTTTACTCCTGATACGATTGTCAAATGTGTGTGTCTAAGGTAAGCAAAGCAGCTGCCTTCATTCTCAATATATCCCGCTGTACTGACAGAGTAGAAAGGTTTTGTTTTTCCAGCTTTGAAGAGTATCAAGACATTCACATGAAATACCCACAGTGACTAACACTAGTTTAGCCCTACTTTCACTTGTCAAGGAGCTGATCCGTGTCAAGTTAATACAGTGTAGGAGATGCATGTGCGATCTGCGAGATTTCTGCAACAGATGCACCAAAGAGTTTCTTGGATGTAAAGGAAAAGACAAACAACTTTGGTATTTTCAGCTTTGGTTATATTCACGACATGTATGTGCTTCATTTATAACTCTATTCACATCAGATTAAAATATTGTATTCCACAATCTATTGTCAGATAAGTTAGATAATGTTTCCTGGGGATTTAATGGGGATTTGTGGTTGTTTCAGATGGGAAAATATTACTGGGAAAAAATATTTGACCTGTGCATCATATATCATAGCAAAAATGTCCACAATACATCTACAATAAGTTAATTTAGCTGCTCACTACTTGATCCTATCTGGTCCTAGATGACGTACTATAATTTTAAGACAAATAAATTGACACCTGCAGGTAACTTTTGAGAGAAGGAGCTTTCATATCTAATGGGAGTGTGTTGGCTGTTATGTGTGAGGATGTAAAATACACTTAATGGGATCATTTTCCCTTCTGGAGTCAGGAGAACAAAGGCAACCTCTAATAAACAGTGAACTTGCCTTAAACCACATTATCTTTCTTAAAAATATACAAAATTACTAATCTTGATTCACAGACTCTGCCTAGCACAGTCGCTGCTAGATTGTGCACATACCACGACATTTATTTATTTATTTATTTATTTATTTATTTATTTATTTGTCTGTTTTCAGTTTTCCTTCTATCGCTGACAAGACTTATGAAAAGATTGAGATTGACTTATCTCTGCATAGGATTTGCCACTTCCTGGTTGACCTTTCTATCTTAGTGTTTTTGTTAAGATCTGCATAGTGTTGTACTCAAGGAGAATACCCTTACAATACCCACAGAAAACTGACTAATCAGTAGTTTTGAAAGATGATGTCGATCAGAGATTATGGAGAAACGCACAAGGGATGGGAGACACTATACTTGCAGCTCCAGGTTTCAGGCGTATAAATTACTTACCCTAGATGTACTGTACTAAATATAATTGAACAAAATGTATTCAAAATGTTTAGATTTAATTGTACTAGTTTAATGTTTAATGCTATGTCTCTTTCTGAGCTTTTTTCTTTGTCACCTTTCCCATTGTGCAAGTGCTTTTTCACAAATATAATGTATCAAATAGACTTAGAAAAAGGAGATGTATGAAGAAAAAGCTTGTTGTTGTATTTGTTTGGGGTGTTGGTGGTGTCTAATGCTCTGAGGAGGGTATTGTAAGACTATGAAATGTTCCTTCTGAATAAGAAAATAATTCAAAATACATAGACAACAAAGTATATTGGAAAAAACAGCATGTCTGTGAATTAGTTTACTTGTTCAAAATGGTTCAAAATCTCAACAGAATGCAGTAAAAACAGAAGATTAACATAAACAACTGGCAAATCCCACCAAAGAATGGCATTTTAATAGAAACCACAGTATTTTTGTATATGTCAAGTTTCACTGATCATTACTGCAGTGAGTTAAACACGTTGAAATATTTGCTCAACAGAAACAACATCAATATTGTCATGTTGTCTTAAATAACATTATTGACGTTGCTGTAAAGCATTAAGCTTCATTTAATCAGGTGTTGATGCTAGCATATTATCAATTGTGTGAATACACATGGTAACTGGAGATAGCATTCGAGTGGGGTTCTTGTGCCTAAGGATAATATTTAGGCTACAGCTGGTTAAGAGGGAAAAAAATAACTATTAAACACAGTTGCAAAGAGCCTTAATGAGCAGGAACTGAAATTAAAATAGCTTACGCTGGCAGAAGATGCAAGCATAGCTGGCAGTACTTGTAAGGAATCTGTGTAGGAGGTAATAACAGTAGATTTAATGCCCAACAAAAGCAAAACAGCCTGTCTGACAACGTGACTCGGTATCACACAACATACAGTTTACACAGTACACAGCTCTCGAAAATGTAGAAGAAATGTCAAGGATTACGGTCGGAATGTAAAAGCACAGAATGTTGCAGACGGGGTCGGAGCGCGAATTTCTTATCTTATCCGGAACAAATTTGAAATGTCACAAATGGGAAATTGCTGTACGGCAAGGAGCAGGCACTGTCCATTTTAGAGCAGGAGCCGGAGTATAATTGGTGTGCTATGTCAGAGATTCTCACTGTTGGACCAACTGTACTTACATTCACTTGAGGTTTACTGTAATGGTTATATTGTAATCACACAGTAAAAACATATTGAAAAAAACACTTTATTCTACTGGTTTATAGGAAATGTCTGAGTTACAGTGTTATCTGAGTTACTGTATAATAATGTAACCCACAGTTAGAAAGGCAAATTCTACATGACATTTTTTTTTTTTTTTTAACACAAGGTAAACCCCATTTTATTTGCACATTTCCATTATGCTGAAATGATAAGATTGTGACATAAGACCTGAAAACCTGAGGTAAATACCAGAGCAAGGTATTAATCAGACATTTGTGTCTTTTTTTTTCCATTCTGAACTTTTCATATCTCTTCGTGTGATTATCTGCTAATGCTGTGAGCTGAATGTTGACATGGTAAGTCTTGGATATAGTGAAATAGTTCCCAGAAGCTATGTTGTTACATTTTTGTATATATATATTTTTTTATAAAATAATTTAAATTATTTATTGCAAATAATAATTATTATTATTGCCACACCTGAAGCAGAGACTCGGTGTACAGTGGTTGGGGGGCTTCGTCATCAGCCCAGGACAAGGGGGTGTGTGGGTGGGAATGAGGCTCCCGACCCTCATAAATATCTTGGGTGGCGTAGTCTTTTATGAAGTCTTTTGCACTAACAATTAGAATGTGTGAAATATTTATTTTGAGAACAAAATGATACCTGGGTATTATCAGGACATGGATTTGATTCCAGCAATGTACCTCATGAGTACCCCACACTATCTGAATCAGTCAGGCCTATTTGGCAGCAGTGGCCGATGCTGAGGTAGCGGATACTTCAATATTTTATTTTACTAATCAAGAGGAGCATATTTTGTAAATGCTGCCCACAGCTTGGCATCGTCATCAACACAGCAGGGCTTTTCATGAATACACTCGAAGTGGGAAACCAGGATAAAATAAATGTCTCTCATTAAATGGTGGGAAAAAGCAGCTGAGCTGACTATGTTATAGAAGTGGTGTTCCATGACAGTGCAATTTAGTACATATGCAAGTATAGGGTGTGTGACAACTTGACAAATATACAGCTTTGGAAAAAATTAAGAGACCACTCCAGGTTCAGAAATCAATGTTAAATTTTTCCAGAGCTGTATATATATTTGTTATAACAAGATCTATAAGCAAGCTAGATATTGCATATTAATGTAATAAATGAGATACATCCACCCAAAACAAATCCCACAGGTGGCTTGATGGAAACCTGCAAAAATTAGGGGCCAGCTATGGAAAATCGCACAATCAGAGATATGCTATGTGTGTGATGGATTTCAGTTATTCTCATTAGTGTCTAAATCTAAAATATGTGATGTTAATGAATGAACTGTGTGCAACTGAAATATACAATCAGGACCAGAAGCTGTGAAGAACAGACCCAGCCTGCTGAGTCTACCCCCATAACCTGCTGGATCACCAATCCCCTGCTGTGTCTATCGTTTTCTTCTCTAACTAGGAATGCTTCGTCTGGGAAGCCCAAGGATTTTCATGACTCAGTGCTGTGGCGTACTTTCCTGGGAAGGGCTGTCAGTCTAACAATGACAAGTTTTGTGCCACATTGAATGGATTTATTTCTCTTATAGGCTCGAAAACAAGAGCGCATCTCGGGGGTGTTTGTGTTACACAGTGGTGAGACGCCACTACATGACAACTACACAGAGAATGGAAGATGTGTGACTGCTCCAGTTTGGAGACAGGAACTCTGAAACACTCTGGGGGATAAACACTAGACTCACTTACCATGTACGTACACAGCTTGGGCTCGGTTGTACTTCTCAATCTTGTAAAACTGCCACATTGTATGAAATTAAAAGGGTTTAGGTGCTAGGGAGACAGCATAGCCAAGACAGAGATCCAGGAGCATTTCAAAACTGGCTGAACACATGCCAACATGGTCTTATATCTCTGTTTACATTTTTGTCATCCACACCATGTACTTCTGATAGACTCCCTCTAGGCATTAGCCGATACATTTTGTTTTGCATGGATGTTGGCAGCCACATCTCATTCGTGTTCATGCCCTGTGTACCTACAACTTCTGGATTTTCAATAATACACACATCAAGGTGTGCGGTTGTGTGGACGCTTGCCTGCGGAAAGCTTGTGTTTCTTTTCCATGTGCCGAACATGCTTTGTGTACTGTCTGGCCATAACCTCCTAAATGTTATGAATAGCTCCAAAGTGGTACAATAAAAGATGAGGATCTGCAAGAGCATTAGCAGGTTCTTTTGTGTTTTAATAAAGTGAGAATGGGGCCACTTTTTTGTTTCAATACCACAAACTTTTCACAAAATGCTAATGTTTTGCAGCCTGAACATTTTTTGAATTTATTCCAGCTCCAGGAGCAAAGGACATGGGGTCAAAATACAGTCAACACACATAGACCCATAGCAGAGGGAAAAAAAGCACGTGTTTTAACCAAAAGTTGTGGGTGTGCTGAGCATATTGCCAGACAGTGGATGCTGATGCTCTCGGCTCACCAAAGAAACAGCCTGATGAGGTCCTCGGATCAATATGTTACTCACAGGCAACAAGTGAGAGATGCTGAGAAAGCCTGATTTCAAGTGTTGCCTTTCCCCTGCTCTCACGAGTCGTGCGGCGACTTTCAAACAGAAATCCAAAATATGCACAGAATAAAGATAATGGATTCACACAATGTTAAGATCATAGCGAGAATTTAGGTGCAGCTGTGAGTTTTGATTAAGACAGAACTCTTGTGAAACACCCTTGGTTTATCAGTCGACTGAAACCTGATAGGAAGCCCTTTTCAAAAATAAATGTCAGTTTTATATGTTTAGTGCAACCAGTTTCTAATTTTGGAAGACAATGAAGGGTGAAAAATGTAATGCTAAAATGCAAAAATTTGATCTGTTGCTGGTACTTTGTTTGCATGGCATTGCAATTCACATCACTGACCTGATTTTGCACAGATAGCAGTGCTGCCACAAACACAGTGTCTGGCTCACTGGGCTCTCAGATTGTTCTGTTGTCCAGCTGTGCCCTCTGTACCCTCCCAGTCCTGTGAATGCAGCAGTGTTGAATGCAACCGGATGCTGTGCAGAAAATGTCACCTCTTAATGAGCTATTGAAGGAATGAATGTATATATTAATAAGCCCATAAATTACCCCCACTTAACTTGAACTTAAAAAAAATTGAAAATGTTAATATTAATCACAGTTTTCTTTTCCTTGTGTTGTACAACATTCGTTTGGTTTAGGTTTGATGTTAAAAGCCAATTTTGCATTACTAGGACATTCATGCACTAATCAGAGTTCTGTTCAGCAGGGTTCATATCCAGGATCAATCTGGCAGGTGTTTATGATGCAGGGCCCGAGATGATGTTAGGAACAGATGTGAAAGTGTATCAGAAGTATCAGAAGAACGGTCTAATTTTGTCTTTGAATTTATGCACGGGTAGTTTTATATGTCTTTTGTATATTGTAATCTTATGTTGAATTGTATATTACCTTTTCCAAACTGGATTTACTGAATTTAGAAACACTGTTACAGATTCCTAAAGGTGTACTCAAGCAGGTTATGTGGACAAGTGGACCTTCCTTAAACACCATGAAATAATTCAGCAAAATTCATACACTTACTTGGAGTTACATCTTCAAGCATTTTCCCTCTAAAATGTCCCTCTGCTAATATCCGCAGATGAAGCATGTTTTATTCCCTAATTGTTTCGTTATGCAGCAATTGATCGTTACCAGTCTGTCTACGGCAACACAGCTGAAAATAAAGAAAGCTACCCATCATCGAAATGTTAAGAACCTTTTACAATGGCTCTGCCCTGTAAATTAAAAACGGACAAATTTCACTGAAGACAACAACCTGCAGGCCTGCATTCCAGCCCCCCTTCATGACTGTTAATTTAAAATGACTGAACTCTGGAAAATATCCACTATGTCTACTTTGTTTGTGCACCATTAATCATCTTTTTGTGCATTTGTTTCTCAGCTACTCAAAAGACAGGACGCTGCTCGCTCTCTATTGATTGGCTGCTAAATTACTTTTTGGAAACTTTAATTATCAAAGACATATTTTACTCTTGCGAAATCTTGGCTTCATTTAATCAGTACCGGCCTTCGCTGAGAGTGCGAGGAGCAACAGCCTCTTCGGTGATTTACTTATTTTAATCGCACTTTGTGTCAAATGTCTGTCGCCATTACATTCAAGGCTCATTTAGGCTTATAGAAGAATTTCAAATAATTGGTTTCCTCAACATACAGGCAGAGGTACTGAATACAGCCCTGTAATGTTTAAAGTGACTGACTGAGCTCGCCACATAGAAATTGGTTTTCTTTTCTATCTTTGATAACAGGAAGGCCAGTGTTTGATGAGTTTTTCTGCATTTAGTTTTGTGTAAGAATTTGACTTTCATAAAGACAGGCAATTTCTGCGTCTAATGAGGTTACAGGTGCATTCCTACTGGGTTACCTAAGAAGGGAACAATGGCAGATTGTGCAATGCTTATATTATTATATACTAAGGTTGTATTTTGAATGGGTTATCTAAAGCAATGTGTTATATATCGTTTTTTAGGGGCATTGTTTTTTGGGGCAATTGTGCCTATGGTTTGGGCTCTTGTTCCTTGCTGCTAGTCTAGTCCTGTGCTAGAATAGAGCCTTTTGTGATTCAGGAAGCATCATCTTTAGGTTTCAACAAGGTCCTAACTACCTGTAGTCATTAGCCATCTGATGTTATCATATGAAAGATTGGGAGTGCTAATCCTACGTCCTGGCTATATTACATTACTTTTTTGGTGGATTCAAATGCACAGCAGGTGACGCTGTTTCGGGCGAGTTAAATACACCAGCCTTGCCACTCATTTGAGTGTTTTTTTTCTGTGGGAGCCAATGGGCTGATTAATTCTGTGTGTTGCTTAATTTCCTCACTTCTCCACCTTGCGGCAGGAGAGCTAATGGTGATTGAAATCAGCCTCCTGGTACCTGAAAAGCACTTTGGAAATCTCCAGGTGGCCAGTTTCTTTAATAATGCAATGTTTTATCATTAGTATTATTTGAAAAGTGTCACTTTTTATAATTTTTATAATTTGATTTCTAATACTGTCCAGCCTGCTGAATTGAGAGATTATATTTTCACTCAACATGATGAAAAATGAATTAACAAACAAGCAAAAATGGTTACCAAATAAGGTCAATACAGTTTTTAACAATAGTATATTATTTAAATATCTGGTATACTGTATATACATGTATTTATTTCATTGTTTAATTATTCAGGCACTGTGAATCTGGTTCCCAAGGCCCTTCAATCTTCGGGTTTTAAAGGAACCCTGGGGAGCATCTAAAGCTGTTGCATAATTTTTGCCTGCCTTTGCTTTCCACGGAGAATGCTGGCACAGTCAGTTTTGCAGGAGAAATGCATCTCTTTTTAAACACCGTTGCCACACACCGAGACGCCATGCTGGGAGATGGAACGTGTCCAGAGTTTCCACAGGCAGGAGCTGAACCTCTGACACACGAGCCAAAGCCAAGTGTCCTAACAATGAATCCATTAATGAAGACTGATCTCGAGGACACTACAAACTTGTACACAAACAGCATTCTGGCACATGGGCTCCAACACAGATCCAGCTGCTTTATGCTCCGGGTAAAATGCAATACAAAGCACTGAGACACAAGAGGAGTAGAGCACTTAAGCATTTCTCATTTTGTCATTGATAAAATCACAGTGCAGGAAAATCTACTGTATCCCTGAACAGCTTTTCATACCACTGAGTTTTACTAAATGTATTAATTACATGATACATTTGTAAATATAAAAGGTTGTTATTGTTATTATTATTAGTAGCAGTATAAGCAGTAGTCATAGTAATCACAAGTTTGCCATTCCACTGCTACTAGAAGTAATCATATATATTTTTTAATTTCTGCAATTGGCTGTTCTTTCGGCAGGCAGTCCGAGGAGAAGTCTAGTCTGTAAAAGTCAGTGTGGTTAAAAAACAATGAAAACAATGATCTTATCTGCCCCTGTAAAACATAGCAGTCTACAAACATAAAATATATAGTTTTTCTCCATATTTTAATCATTCTACGGACACGTGCAAGACTGTGCTTTTGTCAGGTACCACTGCAGAGTTGTTTCATTTAATTTCATTTCAAGGCCATTTTGATCACTTATTCCGCATTATGAATGGAAATAAGAAGAAGTTTTCTAATTACACTTGATGAATGTTGGTCTGATCAGACTATAATTGCCTCGCTTCCACAATGAAAGTAAAACAGATGTGCCAATGGGCTTTTTCCAAATTATAAGTAAAACTTTGATTGCTTTTTGATATTTGGATTCACAATCAGTTCATTTTGATCGGTTTATGGTTTTTTTAATTATTATTATTGCTTAGCATTGCTTTGCTTACAATTACAATTACTTTAATAGTTTCTAGCGCCACCACTCCCCCAGCCCCCCAATCTATTTGGACATTTGGGCATCATGTACTGATAGAATGGTTATAATATGGTATGGTTTGTTGCCCTGGACAAGGGTGTCTGCTAATAAATAAATAAATACATACATACATACATACATACATACATACATACATACATACATACATACATGCATACATAAAATCCTATAACATATTTTAACATATTTAATGTGTTTGTAATGTTGTTGTTGTTAGTATTATTATTATTATTATTAGAAATAGGAAAGGCGTGATATTAAGCTGGACGTATGCTCTACAGAGCATAATTTACATTAAATCATGACAACCTCCCCGGGCTCCAGTGTACTGTACAGGTTTCCATTCCCGTGTCATTTCGACCAGGAGCCCCGATTGGTTGGAAAGTTCTGTCCCGAGCAGTGATTGGCTGCTGAACATGCCCGTCAACACGTGCAGCTCCCGCCCCTCCCGCCGATGGGGTGCATTCCACGCGCTGCTGCCTTGTCAATCTGGGAGGGACGGTTTCAAGGAACCCCGGCCCGTTTTAGTCTCACGGGCGGCTTTTAATTACATTAGCGCATTAAGCGGATAGAGGACTTGAACATCTTAAACGAAGCCTATAAGAAAATACTTACGTGTTTACATCGTATTTACATCAATGCATGTGTGCGTTACTTGTTTTCTCTTAGTCTTTCTGTTTCTATCCAAACTGATCGGGTTGCTGGTGTGTTTTAATGTGCAATGACAGTATTATTGTGCTGCAAAACGGTTATACAGCCATCACTTTAAAAAGGGACATCCAGTTAAGCGTTACAGTATTCAAAGCTGCAGTGCATTACTGAGCATAAAAATGTCCCATTAAAGGAAGCAAAGGTGACTTTAAAATGAAGGCTAACTTTATTTAATAAAATATTATTACTGCTACTACTACTACTACTACTACTACTACTACTACTACTACTACTGATAATAATAATAATCATAATAATTATGTGTGCTGGAGTCATATGCCCCGTTTCCACTGGCGTCCGGACGCTTAGGCCGTGTGTCCACAAAGGTGTTTTTTTCTGGTCGCAGAGAGTTGAAAAATGTTCAGCTTTGGGTAAAACGCAGTGCTCGTCACTGTCACTTTTTACCCAGCCATCCAATCACAGTAGTGGCGAGGCAGGACAAATACCACACCGACCAACCGTCACATCCTACTTGTACAACGACTGAACAACAGTGGAGAAGTTAATATTGCTGGTCTGTACCAGATGACATCCCAGGACCACCACAGCATTAACATGAAAACTGTTGATCAGTCCATATACTTAAACGTAAGTACAAGATGTGAATACTTCTTCCACCTTTGCACATATGCTACCTCAGACAAATGGAGAGATGTTCCTCTGAGCTGATGGCCTCCCGGTAATTTGTGTCTTTCCTGAAAATCTCATGAACCCACGTAGACCTGCCCACAAAGCGCTCACAAGCGCTCCCAGCTGGGCGTTTTCAGAAGAGCGCCTGGCATTTTCAGCTGCAAAAAACGCTTTGGTGAACACACGGCCTTAGACAGTTGTTTCCACAGGCTTAAGCATTCGGACGTGTTTCGTGGCCGGTTAACTATCTGCTGCCAGACGTGGCCGTAAGCGTCCATCACCCCACTAAGGAAATACTTTCAGAAGCGGAGGTGTGTGCTTGACTTGTAGACAGACAGGGAAGAGATCAGATACATTATCTCGGAAGATATCATCGGATCACGAAGAAATTACAGTTTTAAAATTAGCAGCATGGAGTGAAATCCACATACACAAACAATTAAATGTTTTACTGCTTACAGTTAATATCCAAGTGTATTAAAAACTTGGATTTCACAGGACCGGTGCAGTGTTGTGACTAGTTAAAAATAAACTGAAGGATAATAATCGGATCATAGCAGCCGATTTTCTTAATATTTTATGAACAACTGGATGGTGTTTCAGGCTGTTGTCCTGTGAATGGTGTGCAGGTTCCCCTCTAAGATGCCCGCACAGATGGGAAGTCATCACCACAGACGCCTCCGGGACAGGCTGGGGCACTGTCTGGAATGGGATGGGAGACCAAGGAGTGTGGAGCAGCATCTGGTCAGCCGCACACATCAACGTACAGGAGCTACAAGCGGTGCGACTGGTACTGCACCACTTTTGCAATGGTCTGGCAGACACACACGTCCTGGTTTGGACGGACAACACGTGGTGGCCTATCTACCACCAGGGAGGCCTACATTCTCCCAGACTACATCATGTGGCGTGCAGACTTCTCCTGTGGGCACAAGACCATACAGGCTTGTCCAATGCAGCAGCAGATCAAGCAGATCTTGAAGAGGCTGGGATGAGCTTGGGTCGACCTTTTCACTACGCAGGCGATGACCCACTGTCTTCTGTGATTTTCCCTGAAAATGGGAGGCGGCCCCCTTGGTGTGGACGCCTTTGCTCACCCATGGCCGCAGGAACTGTTGTATGCCTTCCCCCCACTGCCACTTCTTCCACTGACACTGAAGAGGATTCACCAGGACGGAGCTCAAGTTCTCCTGATCGCCGAGTCAATTATGGTTCGCGACGCTGGCACAGATGATCAGCGCGGATCCATGGCAGCTTCTGCTTTGACAGGACTTGCTGAGCCAAGCAGAGGGATTGCTGTGGCACCCCAACACAGCACAGCTGCAATTATAGGTTTGGCCCCTGAAAGGCACCACCTGATGTCTCTGGGGCTGCCTGTTAATGTCCTGCAAACGCTGCAGTCGGCCAGGGCCCCCTCCACCAGGGCCCAATATACTTACAAATGGTCAGCTTTCCAGAACTGGTGTCTAGAGAGGTGTGTGGACCCGATGTCATGCCCCATCCTGTGCTTCCTACAACAGCTGCTTGAAGACAGGAAATCTGCATCCACACTGAAAGTTTATCTGGCTGCCATCTCAGCTTGCCATGATAAAATTGACAATGTCTCCCCAGGAGCGCATTTCCTGGCAGTCCAGTTTCTGAAGGGTGCAAGACGCTTGAGACCACCGATAAAGAACACAATTCCAGCCTGAGACTTGGAATTAGTGCTGAAAGGCCTGAGTGGTGCTCCCTTTGAGCCCATCTCCACAAGGAGCTCCGCTTCCTTTCACTCAAGGTAGCCTTGAACGTCGGCAAGGAGAATTAGTGAAATTCACACCTTGTCCGTGGATAAAGCCTGTCTGATCTTCTCAGGAAGCAACGACAGAGTCACTCTCAGGACGAACCCGGCCTTCCTGCCCAGGGTTGTGTCGGCGTTCCATATAAATCAACCTGTTGTCCTGGAGTCTTTCCATCCACCTCCACATACATCGGAAGGACCGCAGACTACATACACTCTGCCCTGTCCGGGCTTTGAGGTGCTATATGCGGCAGACTGCGCAGAGCCGCAAATCCGACCAGGTGTTTGTCTGCAATGGTTCCACCACCAGAGAGAGGGTGGTTTCCAAACAGCGACTGGTGCACTGGGTGGCGGATACAATCCGGCTCACCTCCAAGATTGCTAATATTCCCATGCCTGAACACATCTCAGTGCACTCAACAAGGGGACAAGCCAGGTCGTGGGCTCTCTTTCACAGTGCCACACTGGAAGATCTGTGTAATGCTCCAACCTGGTCCGGTCAACAGACCTTCACATGGTTCTACTGCCTCAACGTGGTTGACCGGCTGCACCCAAGCTTGGGCTCCAAGGTACTTAAAACTGCTGGCCCTTAGGTGCCATGCGGCTCTGTGATTATGAGTTTATGAGTTTAGTCAGGTGTCAGGACTCGCGACAGCTCTGGTATAGTCTTCCCATTTGGTAATGGCTGTCTTTCGATTTGAAAGGGAACGATAGGTTATTATCATAACCCCAGAAGAAGAAATATCCGGGAGCTGCAGTCAGGAGGAGACTTTTCACAGACACTGGGGGCGGGTCTTCCTCCTGCCAGCAGGGCCCCTATTGGGCAGCTTTGGTACATACTTTCAATGATTGGCAGATCAGAAGGCTCTTCCCATTAGGTAATGGCTGTCTTTCTTTTTCGTTTTCGGTCTTTGTTTTTAAAATGAAACACAAACCAAAGCCACAATCGCTCTGCTTCTCCCACAACAGGGGACGGACTTCCAACAACGGCCTGGTTTTACAAAAAGCTCTGGGAAGCATTCGAGGATGGACACATCTGGCACGGCACGGCAAGGCATGGCATGGCACGGACGCCTACGCCAGTGGAACCGAGGCAATAGTACAACCCCAATTCCAATGACTTTTCAAATGACTTTTTTTGTTTGTTTTTTTGCATTTTCCATACTGTCCCAACTTTTTCGGAATTGGGGTTGTAGTAGTGTTAGTGTAGAATCTCTAAATCATCCCAGGTTCTGTGCTAGAAATTTCAGACTTCCAAGTTTCTTGATAGCAAGTAAGTTATTAGTGCTTTTTCACTTGATATGATCAATAAATTTTATTCATAATTGTTTTTTAAAAGCCTATACAAATAACGGTGGAATGTTGGTCATATAGATATTGATCTGTGCGCAAACACCCAATACCTCTGTAGCTCGATTTGTGATGTCATACACCCCATAGCCAATCAGCAGTGAATCATCTGCTCCATGCCAAACAGCAATGAGGATGCCTGATATCTCTGCCTCTACTTATACTATTTTAAACTCAAACAAAACAACCTGTATGATTGCAACTGTTGTTGTTTCATTTAAATGGTCTATTTACAGCATTTCTGTTTATTCCCTATGGAGTATCCACACTGTATTGTGCTATAGATAGATAGATAGATATAGTACCCAATCAAGCATTGGTGTATAATTTGCTGTTGGCAGGAGGGTAAAGGCTGTGATTGAATCTGGGCCTTGCAACATCCATTGTATTAGTCTGCTACAGTTCCAGCTACTAGAGCAGATTCAGGTCATTCTCCATGACCATGAGAACAGCGTGTCCATGCAGCTGTCTTCCTTAATATAATTATCTAAGACAGATGATTGACCTGAATAATATGATTGGGATGCAGGAAAAACAAAGCAAATTCATGGTGACAGGGTTTGGCACAGACAGACACAGGGGAAAATAATCTTCTGAAGTCTTCATTGCAGGCAACTGGGTTTCTCAGTGGGAGCCGTGAGGTTGAGAGGCAAATCACTTTCCCTCCCAATTAAAAGAGCAGTGATACATTACAACATGGTAAGAAAAGAGCAGGATATGGTGAAGTTAACACCACACTGCAATAATAACAGAACCTGCAGCATGTGTCTGATATAGTGGATTGTGACATTAATGCTGTTACATTTAGTTTCTTTTCACTGAAATATATAATTGACAGATGTATGTTGACAGATGCTAAATGAAATAAAAATACTTGCTGAGAAGCAGCTTCAGAGATTGAAAAACAACTGTTTTGAAACATCTTTTAAAAAAAACATTAATGCAAATTTATTCTTTTATGTAAAGGTTTTCTTGTTTAAAATCTCATTTCATGTATTGTTAACAAATCATTTCATGTTCGTGAAACTGGATTTTCACTTGAGTTAAATTAAGATTATAACTTTATTTCATTCAATCAACTGCTTCCACACTTTTAGGCTTCTGGTACAGAGATCTTTTAGAAAGACTTGAGACATTTTAATTCAAGTTTTAAATGTCTTACCTCTTCCTTTACTGTCACACTTTGTCTAGTGCAAAATCACAGTGTTGATGTTCAGTTTCTTCTCTTTCCTGTAGGCTACTAATAACCAATATTACAAATCTCCTTAGATGGTTGACGCCTATATTCAACCAACAAAATTATTTATATGATTAGGTTTTTACCAGAGCAACCTGGGTAAAGTGTGTTCCTCCGAGGGGCAATAGCAGTGTCTTACTGGGATAAACCTGCAAACTCTGTGCTTACAAGCCCTAACCACTGCTGCCCACAGTACAGGGCCTCTGATATCTTGGAACATTTCCTGGTGTATCTCAAGCCTCTGAGTGTAATTCTGTTTGAGAGTGTAGGGATCAGATACCGGACATCATGGGAGTTGATAAGGAAGTATTCATTTGCTGGCGGCCACATTTGGACAAGTCTGTTAATCGATCAACCCCATCAGTTACTGAAGCTCACTCGATGGATCTTGTCTCCATGTTCCGGTTCCTTTTAAGGATTTAGAGATAACTTAACAAGTGATAGCTGTAACATTGTTAGTGGTGTGTTGTTGTTTTTTATTTTTTCCTAGTGATGAAAGAATATAGAATCTATACCTTGTGAAGTTGGGAGTACGAAAACATATGTTCACAAAAACAGTGTGGCATGAGAATGAATGGATATCACACCTTTTAGGTTATTCATTATGTATAGAAGGACCTCAAACAGTGTGGTTGAAATCTAGGTTCCTAAAACATGACAACTTGTGACCGAACGTGCTCTGTTATGATTTAAATCTGCGTGAAAAATGAAAATATATTTCAATTGTTTCCTTCATTTCTGTTTCTGCAGCATTACAATTTACAATTCTCCCCCTTGTATATTTTCAGTTTCTTAATTGTGCATGAGAAAATCAGAGAAGGATGCTAGACTGTTGAGTGTAAAAATCGAATCACGAACATCCTCTGCAATAAGCAAAATTGAGAAGGCAAAGGAAATTATTAGGCAATATAGGGATAATGCCATTTTATTTTGAAGACCAAAACAAAACCAGTGTATATTTCCTTCAGTGCTTTACGAATGCAAAAGGGAAAAAATAGATATATTCTCTTGAATATAAATGTATTAGCAGCCAGTCAAATTAAGGAAATGTTCACTGATGATGCACTTGACTGAACTGGCAGGTACACCTTCACTGGTTTCCATGTTATCCTATATATCTTCATTGCAATTTGGTCTGCGTCACAATCATTGTCACACATGGGATTTTTCATTATTTCCAAAGGATGTGTAAAAGTCTGTTCAAGACTACTATATGACAGTGTTAGTCTGTGAAATACGCAGGCAGAATGGAATAAATATATTCATCTATATGTACATAAAAAAAGAAAATTCCGGCTGTCAAATTACCAAGAATATATCTGTTCACCGCTCATCCTGATTCACGGTGAGGGGGTAGGAGAGCTCACGGATGACTAAAAAAGTCTCTTTTGTCTTTACGAGAGGGTGTAGGAGAATTTAACATACCACCTCATTAACTTAGATGACACAGAATTGTTTAGGCAAACTGCCGATGCCAAAATTAAGAGAAAGAGCAAATATACGTGAGTCATATTATCAAATCTGTGATGCATCCATCAGACGAAATTATCCAGTGGACTCAACGACTATAGTGAGTTGCGCCACTGATTAAGAGAATTGTATAAATATAGACTCATCCTGTATTATTTTCTGAAAAGTATAATAATTTTTTTTTGCATTTTGTCTACTGTTAATATACCATTGAGGAACAGGCGCTGGTTATGTTGTATGATGTATTGAAACATAACAAGATAGCAATTGAACTTTGGTCCTTGCAACAGAAGTTGTTTTTGACACTGCAGAATAATACACTTCAGATTTCCTAAAAACATGTCTGTCTAATACTGAAAACAGTGATTTATCACAGGAAAAACGACAGTGGGACAATGCATATGTTAACTGAAGATTATTATTTTTTCTAATTTATTTTCCACATGTAAGATCACAATAGATACATCCAAGCATAAATACCAAGCCATTCCTATATGTATTAATACATAAATCAAGTGCAAAGTAACACATCTTTGACTATGTATTAATATGAACTTAGTAACCATTAATAGTTTACCCCTATAGGAGTACAGAACATGTCTCAGGGCCTGTATTCTATCTGAGGTGTCCCAGCATTATGAGGGCTGTGTTGCCACCCTATGATGAAGTCAAAAATATATCTGTGTGTATCCTGTGTTCTGACCCAGAGCAAAATTGTGTTCCAAGTTTCGTGGACGAAGATGAGTCGAAACCCCTTAAAGCTTGATTTTCCCTCCGGAGAGGCCTCTTCCCGATCCGTCCCCTTCACTCCCACCCATAAACAAGAACTGCTGCTGGTTGCTAGGTTACCATAAATCAGAAAAATATACGAGTTTGAGTCATAAAAAAAACAAAAAGCTAACGGCTGTCTCTTTGACAGCTCAACCCACTTGGGAAAACATTAACAGAGCTCACATTGAGCACAATAAACCAAAGTGAATTAAGTTAAACTGATAAAGCACTCATAAACTATAAATAGGCTATCGCATTCTGGAATATTGCGCACAATATTTATTTAATATGTTCTGTCATCTGTGGCATAGTCTGCTCAGCGTGTCGCTTGTTGGAGGGTATTTTTCTGACATTATCGGTTGGATAAATTTTGTACAAAATATATACAAAAATGCAATAATTTGTCATGGTTCCTGGGCATAACTTCATTGTTTGTCCTACTTTAATTGAGCCCACATAATATTTATATTTGGAAGAAGAAACATAATTTGGACATTTATAGATCATTTTATTTTTCCTTGCCTAAAATGAATACTTGGTTTATACATACCATACATTATTGCATCCAAACACTGCAGAGTATCCTGTAGTAATTAGGCAGAGGACTCATTCTAGAGTCATCTTTATTGAGACTGAAGAACACTGGGAATTCAACTAGTCTGTGGCATGCGATTGCATCGTTAATCAATTATAGCACTGCCCAATAATATTGACTCCTTTAGAGATAAATGTGTGTGTGCTGCATGGAATATAAAAGTGCTTTGCTCAGCGTTAAAGGCCTTCTCCATGTTGTCTCCTAGAACTGAGTATTTTGAGACAAGAAGGAATCGTGTGCCTGGATGAAAAGGTTTGCTTGGGGTCCATTTGTGCAGCCTAGAGAGCAACGTCTGTCTCAATTTGATTACAAACATTCTCCCTCTGATAATTCACATTCTCTTTGAAGTGTTTAAATGTGATACTCACTTCCTTCCTCCTCTAGCAATATTGATCAGTGTGAGCTGCAATGAGTTTGCTCTGTGATGGAGGTGGAGATATAATATGTATCTTTAATTTGGTACTATCCATCCATCCATACATCTTCGAAACCGCTTATCCTGGTGAGGGTCACGGGGAAGCTGGAGCCGATCCCGGCAGGCATAGGGTGCAAGGCAGGAATACACCCAGGACGGGGCTCCAGTCCATCACTGGACTATATATATATTTAATAAATAATCCATATTTTTTTATTTATTTTTAAATGTTTTTCTTTCATAGTATTTCTTCCCTGTCTTAGGATAAAAATGAAAACTACTGACTTCCCCAGCAGTGCCATCTTTCATGGAAGATGGTAAAAAACGAATCTTGAAAAGGTTTTAAATGATGCCAGCCAGTGTTTTACCTACATTAAACTACACTGCAACATTTTGCAATTAAATATATGGTAAACGAGTTGTGTGTGAGGCATGAGAGTGGACACATGAAACAGAGAACCTGTCTTTCTTGTGGAATTATTGAATTCTCTAAATCTGAAGTGCTTTTCTTCCCCTCGATATTCTTCTCATTTGGAAACAACAGTCACTTTGGGCTTCAAGTAGGTGCTATTATTAGAAAGGAAAAGGATATCAGGTGACATCTGAAAACTAGTGCCACAAAGGACAGTGAACCAAATCAGCTGAAAAAAACGCTTGAAATGTATTTTTGAAAGCTGTGCTTCTTTTAAATTAATTCAGTTCATATTTTAGATTTAATAGTTCTGTGCTTTTAATGACATTACAACAAGCCTCTGGCATTATGTATGCATATTAGGTTACTGTAATTACACTGGAAGCAGTTTATTACTGAAGTTTAATTAGTGCATTAATCTTCTGGTTTTTGTTTGTTTGTTTGTTTTGGTTCTTGGTTTTCCAAATCAAAACTCAATCAACGTGCAATATAAGATCAATAATATATGTATTATGTATTTGGGTGATATAATCATAGTAATTTTATTTAAAAAAATAAGTTAAAACAAACAGACATTGTTATGTAACTGTAATTAGGCATCATATTTTGTACTATAACATATTTTTAAATGCTGATGGAAAACAAAGTAACAAGGGTAACTGTTTATGTTTCTGATTGACATTAGCATCTAGTTTACAACGCTTGTTTTCAGATGCAGTTTAACTGGCATCTCTGAGCTCGTTGTAATGAAATAGATCTGCCTGCCTTCGGAACAGATTTCTTCCAGGTGTCGACCAAACAGAAAATGCTGCACAGCTTTAGAGTATTTATACTGCCACCATTAATGTATGAAAGCTGGAAATTAAAAGGTATGGCAACATATTAGTAAAATGAAATATGACAGTTTATTACTTTTTGAAACTATTGGAACAAACCGTGCCCATCAAGATAGAGACGCGTTACTAAAATAGATATAGCAACATTTAATATCAGCTGAGAACCCCAACATGTACAATATGACTTAACAGCCACGTGCAACACTACTCTCCAAGTGAATTGCATGTACTAAACATGAAATGCCTTTGATGGTATGATTTTTCACAACTTGACTACTGTAGATTCCCCTGGTTGAGAGATATTTGAAGAACATACAGTACATAACAAGAAGTTAAGGGTATTCAACCAATACAGAAAAACCCAATAAACAGTAAATACACAACAGGTGGCTCATCTCAGACACACACTATTAAATCAGTGACATTTTCCTGTTAGAAGGAATAGGGGCTGTAAAAGATAAAGGACAGACTGCCATCCTCTCTTCACCAGAGCAGAAGTGACTGCATGTGTATCTTTGGTCCATCCTTTTATACAGACTCATACTGAGTAAAACTAAAGTCATGTTGGACAGCGTTGTTACCTAAGAAAACTGAAGTAGATCAGCGGATACTTCGAAGAAGAAGTCAAAAGTTATGTTTACCTTGGAAAACGAATCAGCACAGACTTACATATTATGGAAGAAATCAAAAGAAAAAAGGGATGGAGCGCATTTGGAAGAAACGGCATGCTGTTGAAAGGAAATCTACCCACTTGCCTGAAGACAAAAGTATTTGATCCAATGAAAATGAAAATGTTAAAAGGGCAATGGGCCGGACACACTGCAAGAAGAAGAGACCAAAAATGTACAAAAGAAGCTACAGAATGGACCTTAAGAGATGAAACCATACCTAGAAGCAGAACACATAAAAGATGGGAAGATTTCATAAGATTTTCTGGCGTGACCTGGAAAAGAGATGCAGTCTATTGCGATATCTTGAGGAGGCCTTTATCCAGCAGTGGATCGATACGGGCTCATGATGTTGATGATAATGATGATAACTCACTAGGGTTTTTCAGTTTATAGATTGTAACCCTGGCAACTATTTGTGTATCAGAGATTAGTAGTTTGATCACATACAATATTTGAAATTGTATACCTCTTTTATAATCATTTAGGTTAGATGAATGTGATGGAAAATTTACATTTCTGTGATGGACTTAGATGTACACTTAGATTAATCTGCATTAACATTTTCATCACCAGAATAAAATGTCTTCCTTTTTCACTGATTTGTCACTGTTGTGGTGACGCGCCTATGACACTTTTACGAGAACTTGTATAAGATGTCTAATATGGCATAGGCGCACGTAATAGGCATGTAAACAAAAGTCATTAAAATCAATTTCCAGTGTGGAAGGGAAGATTAGTGAAGTTAAATCTGTTATGGTTGTGTAGTCCCATTTGATTGGGATCGTTTGAACTGTCAAGGAATGGAAAATCTAAATTTCAAGCACAGAAAGAAACTGACTGATAAAGTCAACTGTATACTAAAGGTCTCATCTGTTAAATGAGATGTTATCTGAACAGATTATAAAGTCACTAGACTCTCTTGTGACTACTAATCTCTCCTTAGTATCTGTTACTGTAGAGATTTGATGATTTTTCAGGTTTCATGACTTAAATAAATTTGAATTCCACTGCCTTTTATAGCTCAAAAGACGTGTGATATGGCATGTTAACTATAAAACATTAGAAGGTTTCCAAAGCTACAGTAATGGAGGTTTCTTCTTGAGTGGATGTTTTCTTTGCAAACACAAAATAATGCTTTAAATTACACTATGTTAATACGTGTGACACAAATTGAGAACATTAATTTCAACCAACAGTCAGATACAAAAAAAAAAAACACAAAAGTCAATATTGTTTAATCACATATAACACAATGTTCACTGGTTTTCAGACCTTGCAAATATGTCATAAATAAATGCTGTAAATGTAATATTTTTGCTCATGTTGGTCTTATAGCGGTTTGGCCAGCTTCTTTTAAAATAAAGCTTGTGGTACCATAGACATCTTCCATCTACGGTCACAACTTTGCGTGACAACAATTACAGTTTGACAAGCGTGCAGCAGCACTAGCTGTTACTACGGTGGCCCTGAAGTGCAAAATGCAACAAATACTTTGAATGCCTCAACACAACAAATACTTTTGTCGTGGAAAAGTATTTGTTGCATTGTGGCAGGAAAGTATTTGTTGCGTTGTGGATAATGGTACTCCAATTAGCTGAAGAAAACAAACTACTCCTAGTTAAAAAAATATGACAGTGTTAACTGCCAAACACCCGCCTAAGTGACTCCATAATTACAATCCTAATAACCTTTAATTTACCCTAATTTTCCACTCTTGTACAGATACTTCTGTTCTGGTAATGCAACCTTGTGTCACTACACCAGTTAGTGCCGATCAAGAGGAGATCTCTGGAGTTAATTTGGCTACAGGATGCAGTACAGCACAGTACATCATAGTAATACTAATATGCAAATAGGGTGTGACGTGTGTTTATATCTTTTAAAGGAATACTATTCAGTACACCCTCAATACTATTTGAAGTGGCTACAGAGGCAAACAACAAGGCGTATAAAGGCAGGAATCACAGGGTACAGAAAACATACGCATTTTTAAATACGTTTTAGGAACCTTGTTAAAAAATTTATCTGGCATTACATCACATGGTTCATGCAGTATGTTAGTACATTAATGTCAGTTTTAAAGACAAATTTGCAAATGTAGAGAAGGAATAGGCGATAAAAATGCTGCCGTCCATTATAGCCACAAAAGCAGTCTTGTTAGGGACAATGATGTAGCTGCTGACAGGAAAATTTCTCAGGCGATTGACCAAATGTAATTTTGTTCATCTCAGTATAATTCAAAAAGTCGTTGATGACCCCTGATTAATATTAGTCTCCAATAGTACCGCAGACCATAAATTTCCCCTTTACTGGTTGGTCTAGACATTTGTAAGATGTATTACTACACTGCGACTCATGGAGGTCAATTGACTTGCCCCAAATGATAGTAGCAAGTAATAGATGCACTCTGATTTTGTGCTACTCTGTTGCTTCTGGTTTTTGGTTGAAGAAATCTGACACCATAAATATGATTGTTATCATTCTTAATATTATTTATTTAACCTTCATTGTACCACAGAGACTATAGCAGTAATACAATTTGAATCCACTACAAAAAGCATACAAATCTGAACAGTAATAATGATAAGGATAAGGATTCTTAGTTTTCATATCATATAACAGCATATTGCAGGGGTTTGTCTGTCTATGATGGTTTATGTGTTTAAGGTTTGACATCACCTGTTGACCCATCAATCAAACCAAAAAATAAAACCTACCTCTGAACTGGTGCGAACATCAACTTTGTTCTCAATGTTTGGGGTTCGCATTTTCTTATAATATCTTGAGATCAAAGTCGGGTTGCTTCTGTGAGTTGGTTTCCTATTTGTTATCTGTTTATAGCCTAACGCTCATAATAAGTAAGTAGTAAGGATTTAAAGAAGGATTTCTCAGAGCCAGGCATCATTAGCTTGTAAAGTGTTCAAGTTCATCGACACGCTAATGGAAAAAGGGCTGTTTTCTCGTAAAACAGTGACGATCTGTCCTTGGAATGCAGTCCTTAGGCGGTGTTTGTAAGGAAGTTTGTGGTTTGTCTGCCAAAGCCTGCTGGGACAAGTCTATGGCCACTATTAAAAAGCAGTTACTCCGGCACAATGACATACATGTGAAAAGTACAAGTGCAAAATGAATGTGAGGACTTTTGCTTGTTGCTTTCTTTCAAAAGACAAGCAGAAACTTCTTTAATCTTTAAAAAGGGACTGAAGGAAATACACATCTTCACAGGAATCCATTTGAGTGGGAATTGATGAGCATCGATTACAAAATAAGACCAACAACAAGGTGTGGAGAGTTTAAACCTGGAAGAAAACTACAGCATCCTGTTCCCTACATATTTTTAAATCGGTTTATCCACAATTCGAGTTGCAACACGTCTGTCACACACTGCCACCCAAGCAACACCTAAACATCTACATCCAGGCCTGCAAAAGCATGATATGAGCCAACTTGATTTTGATGCAGTCTTTACACCTCAGCCTTGATATTATGGAGAACTTATGAAAATCTGGACGGATATGAGCAAATACGTTGTCAGGGACAACAGCACTCAGAGCTTTCCACTATCTGCTCCGGGATTCGATCCAAACCCAGCCTGTCGTATAGATGTATAGAGAAACAAATTCAAACTTCGTAGTGTACATATCTTTTACTTTCCTGCACCATTCCCAACAAAGTAGACATTTTGAAGTCAATGAATATCCCTAAGCGACCTGAGCTAGGATAAACCTTCATTCATAGTGCACAGTCAGCCTGCAATGCATAAACTTCACCCAGGGTAATTATATTTGTGTGTTTGTTTTTTTTCACTGCCGCCTCTTTATGTCTTGTATACATGGACAACGTGTCAGCCAGAAGGTGATTTCAAAGGGAAAAGCTTGACTTATCCATACTCTTAAAATACAGTACCCTTGACATTGTGATGATCCGTGAGTCCTCTTTGTAAGTGTTCAGTGCCTGTCAACACATGTGCCTGTGATATGTATGTGGCACGTTCTGCACAAATATCTGGAAAGAAACACTTCAAATGAGAATCTGAAGATGGATCCACTCATCCACTCATCCTCGGCTGCTCGTCTGGTGGTCTCTCTTGACTCGCATCCAGTTGAAGACTTGACTCTTACCTACTGTTGTCTCGACCAGACTGCACCTGGCTCCTTACAGACTCTCATTTCTTCTCACCCGCCGGTCTTCTTGCGCCAGAAGATTCACTGTACCCCCCACCCCCTCCCTCCGCTCCCCTTTTCTGATCTTTCAAATGAACAGATCTGTAAGGAGGAGCTGGCTACTGGTAAGACAAGATGATAAATTAATACATGTTTGCTTCAATATCTTTGCAGTTTGGAAAGCTTCTATTGCCACAACAATATAAGTAGCTCTGGTATGTGTTGGAATGTGTTTTCTTAACAAAGATCTTAAGAATATGACTTATGTTGTCCAACACCATATATCATATATCCAGCCTTCTATGTGTAAAAATATGATTGCATTTTCAGGCTTTTTCTGACTCCACAAGTTGCACATCTTATTGTATGTGTGGGACCTGAAAGTTCCCAGACACCTTTCAAATAGCATAAAGATTAAGTTGTTTGTCATGCTTTGAGGCGTGCAAGGTGAGACAAAATCTATTGACACTGTCCACCAGAGCGTTTAAACATAAGTGGTAACATCAACAACAACATCAAAAAAAAAGGAAAAGAACTGGAAACTGGAGTCCACAACCCTCTAAATGATATTTATTAAATTTGTATTCACATGACACTGCAGTACATTCTGGTTGTGTTTTATGTGTGGCCATTAAAGGCATAAGGCTACCTAAGGAAGCACAGAGGTTTCTGATTGGTGGAGGATACCCTGAACACTGTATAGCAAGGACAAACTCCCCCACATTATCACATTATCAGCCTCTAGCTTTGATTATATCACCCAGCATGCAATGGTAGTTTGTTGAAGTTTTACTCTTTTTTTATCACTTGGAAGTTTAGAATTGCAAATGCAACACTGAAGCATTAAAAATACATTAACAAAAAACATGTATTTGAATTTGGCATACATTTATGATTGGGCAGGTAGTTACATTTGGTTAGTTGCACACTAGTATGTTTTTTCATAGAGAATAGCATTTACTTTGACTTCAAGCAGTGTACAATTCTGTAATAATGGGAATGGTCATTTTGCTTCTGAATGTGAACCCTGTTCTAAGGAAGGGCACCATTTGTTTTTCTTGGTTGGGCGGAAACTCTAACATGTGCCTAGAACAGAAACATTCCCTTCTATTAATTGTCAGTGTTTTCTTCTTCTAGTCATGATGCTGCAGTATACCTCAGACCTTACTCATTCATGTGATGTCTATCTTGTGACTGCGTTCCAAATCATGAAATCCTAAATGTCAAAATAACTTCTCACTTTGCAAACTTTGTCAATTATACCCACACATGCATGCAAAATTACGAATGTGCGCTACTCTAATGCTCTGCATGTGTGAGTGGGTGCATCATTTTGCAGTTAAAGGAGTGTGCATATCTGTAACCAACTATTTTCTGAATGAAAGCACCATTGCATAAGAAAATTGTAAATTGAAATGAGCTTTAGCGGTTTGATTAACTAGAGATAGTGAGTATACACTGTAGAGAATGGTGAATATTTCTGCGAAGACCATACCACCGATTCTGGCTCCAGGGATCCACCATAGTGTGCTGTCCCCAACACATCCGCATTTCAACTGTCTGGATTGCACCAAGTAGGGTACATCTCTGGGGTCTTCAACTAGGCACCTTCCGTCCTTTTGTCGACCAACCCATGACACCTCAAGAGGGATCAACAGTGATTCTGATGTCCAAAAACCACTCCCCTCTGTACCCAACTCGGCTCAGCCCTACTTACCCATGCATTAGCTTTACTTTCTTTCCCATGGTGCTTGATGACCCCAAGAAGAATCTGTTCCGTCTCAACCACAGCCAGTTGCTGTTCCTCTCTGCTGCCTCTCTGTGGGGATCAGGCCTGTATTAAAAAAAAGGCTTCATATTCAAATTCAAACCTGGCGTTTCTGTTAACATTTTTGAAATCTATAAACTGAATGCTTAGTAGAGTACGTTGGCCTTCGTTTTCATTGCTCCGTACAACAACAGGAGCATCAAGGATGAAAAACATCAGCGCCAAGGATCAAAAACTGAAACCTCTGGGAGAACAGCGTAGCTTCAGTGAAGGGCACTATTTTGGCAAAACAAAAGCTTGCTTTGAAATAACAAGACAACAACAACAACAAAGGAGAAAAGCCAGATAACAGCTGAGTCAGGGCTAGTCAAGTGTACAGTGATCATACTCCCAGGAGAGATTGTCACTGTTCAAACTGACTCATTACAAGAATGTTTTAGAGCCACAATAAATCTAGGAGAGCTACATTCCTCCGGTTTCAGCGACATAGATAAACAAAGCTGTGGAAACGATTGATACGAGACTTAGAGGACGTTAAATCAATCACAACGCATCTTCCTCCCTATTGTTATGAACAGAGAGGGAGGTACGTGAGGTTTGATTTAATAGGACTCTTATTTTCACATTCACGTCCTGCCCTGGAATCTATATACTAAAGCGGCCTGTCAATTAATTCGATCACTGCCTCTTGAACTCTTCTTCTCTTACCAAGTTGTCTTGTTTTTGTTGTTGTTTTTTCCACAGCTATCGTATAGTCATTCTGTTTTCTGAAGGGAGGTTTGGGACCTGCTTTTATTGAAACAAATCCCTACACAAATAACTGTTCAGTTTTACTAGGGCAAATATGGACGTGGATTGCGTTGTCAGTTCTATTAACTGCTTATCATTGAGCTGCTGCAATATGGTTTAGAAGTGCTGTGAGCAGGGAAAGTCCAGTATAGTGCAATATATACACGTTTCTGCACCACCTCCCGTTGCATCACAAGAATCAACAGAATCTGTACAGGTTCTCTTTCATTGCTGAGAGTAATAAGTCTACTCATATCTCTTTACACTTAAGAGCTGTTCAAGCATACAGTATTGTTCCACCCCAACTGCCATTATGTGAATTGAGGTTTGTCAATTAGAGATTTTTATTTCTTTGTTGAAGCAAAAACCTGCAAAAGTATAGGATTGAAAATCTGCAAATGAGTACCATATGCGCTTGAGTTTAATTAAATGTGACTGACAATATAAGAAAGCAGTTTATGTTTATGATAGTGTTAAAGAAACATACTTTTCTCCCCAGACTTTGATTTAAACTTTTTTAGGTTTAAAATAAAAGTTTCCTTGTGTAGCTGCTTCACACTGACTATTAATTTTCATATACATAATAACAGATGGAATATAATGCAGATTATAGTACACAAGAACGAACAAACATTGGCGTATTTGAAGCTATTATAAGAGTATTTCAAGGATGTATAGATAATTAATACTCAGGTCAATTATGGCTGCATAACTATGTTTCTTTTCAAAACAGTGCTTCTTTCTCAATGCTAGCTTCCCAACATGACAATTTGCTTTCAGAGTGATTTCTCCATTATCCGAGTCAGATCTAAATTTAGACCGTGCCTGTAGCTATACCACCTTACAGCCTGTTGGATTCCCAAAGTATAGCTTGGATTGGATGCTAGGCCAATAAAATACAGTGCTGCTAGAGGCCCTTTACTCTTCACCAGAGAAATATACATCACAAGCAGAGACAGGCAACTGGGCTGTTGGATAAAACAATTTTTTGCCAAGGTAGAGCTGCTGTCCTGTCATATTGAGGACATTAAAATGTCCCTCAAAGCTATCCTATATATTTTTTGTATTGCGTTATGTTATGATGTCTCAGGATTCCCCCCCCCCCCCTGCTTGGTGCTGATATTCTGATTAATTTAGCTCTGGTGAGTATGGTCAGAACACACACTGATTGGTAGATAACATTTTACAGACAGTTCAAAGCACAGATAAACTGCATGCCATTAATACGATGCCAATAATAATAATAATCCTTTTATCATCCACAATGTGTAGTTTATAACCAATTATAAATTCAAATTATGCAATTAAAAAAGCCGAACTACACACCTACACAAATTCTCACATCACTACAGAATTTCCATCTTCTAGTCGACCACTGGAATAAGGTAATTATCTGAATTTCCTGGATAGTATCTCCCTGTTGAAAAAACGTCAAGCAAAGACTTATTGACGATACCCGTAGATCTATGGCAAGCCAAATTGTCATTTAGAGATATATCAAAATACAATTCAAGATATCTTAAATTGAATTCGAGATATCTCAAATCACATTCAAGATATATCAAATTGACTTCCTGTTGTATTTCAGAATAGACAGGAAGTTCATACAAAACATACAGCATTTTCACAGGGAGTCAATTCAAGATATCTCAAATTGACTTCCTGTCCTATTTCAGATATCTCGAAATGATATGATAAATACAATTCGAGATATCTTGAAGTGGAGTTAGTTTGAGATATCTGCAATCCAATTTAAGATATCTTGAATTGTATTTTGAGATATCTCTAAATGACAATTTGGCTTGCCATAGTAGGTCTACTTGTCAAACCAGAGCAGCAAGGCAGTTTTAGTCTGGGAACACAAAGACATAAAACACCGCCACTGCAAAAACAAGGACTATATGGAAGTGCACTCTCACTGAGTGTAGCAGTCATTTTCAATTTGATAACACTTTTGAGATAAGTTGCTATATAGGCCTGCATGCATGTAGAAAACTGGAACAGTATTTTATCATGGAGAACTCTGAAATAACTGAGTAATACATGCAGAGGTTACATCTTTCATCTCTCTGGTAAAAACATAAATAGTATTACTGGATCGGAAAATATTGTCAGAGTGAAAACAAATGCAGTAAATTCCATTGTGGTGGAGAAAGGAAACAAAAACAAGCCTTGCTTTTGGTTTAAGTTCAAATGTCATGTCTTTGTGTTGCCTCCTGGCCTAATATAAGGCCAGCCTGGTATTAATAGACATTAAAAATATATAAAATACAGTCTAGGGTGCAACTTGACAACACTATCCATACTGTGCTGGTTAGCAGCTCACAGTAATATTTTTATGCTAATAAAGAGAAGGTGTCCATGTGGAACCTGTAGTTACTGCTAGGTTGCCATGTTCTTCCTAAGATTAACAGCACTAAGAGATGCAGCCTGTAACACTCATAAATTCAGTCCTAACTCAGATCAATTGCTTCCTTATATACTGAAACACTTCCAGCAGGGTGAATGTGGGGGCTGGTCAATTTCAAGGTAGCTATGTGACGTACAGAACAAAGTATACATTCCCCTGAAATTCACTGTACAATCGATGTATACACCCATGAGAACAAAGATCTTTTGACTTATTTTACAAATGTATAAGAGCACACAGCAGAGCATGAGTCTTCGCCAGTGTGACAATTAGACATTTCATAGGCGGTTCCATGTGACAGACTACACTCACCTAAAGGATTATTAGGAACACCATACTAATACTGTGTTTGACCCCCTTTCGCCTTCAGAACTGCCTTAATTCTACGTGGCATTGATTCAACAAGGTGCTGAAAGCATTCTTTAGAAATGTTGGCCCATATTGATAGGATAGCATCTTGCAGTTGATGGAGATTTGTGGGATGCACATCCAGGGCACGAAGCTCCCGTTCCACCACATCCCAAAGATGCTCTATTGGGTTGAGATCTGGTGACTGTGGGGGCCAGTTTAGTACAGTGAACTCATTGTCATGTTCAAGAAACCAATTTGAAATGATTCAACCTTTGTGACATGGTGCATTATCCTGCTGGAAGTAGCCATCAGAGGATGGGTACATGGTGGTCATAAAGGGATGGACATGGTCAGAAACAATGCTCAGGTAGGCCGTGGCATTTAAACGATGCCCAATTGGCACTAAGGGGCCTAAAGTGTGCCAGGAAAACATCCCCCACACCATTACACCACCACCACCAGCCTGCACAGTGCTAACAAGGCATGATGGATCCATGTTCTCATTCTGTTTACGCCAAATTCTGACTCTACCATCTGAATGTCTCAGCAGAAATCAAGACTCATCAGACCAGGCAACATTTTTCCAGTCTTCAACTGTCCAATTTTGGTGAGCTTGTGCAAATTGTAGCCTCTTTTTCCTATTTGTAGTGGAGATGAGTGGTACCCGGTGGGGTCTTCTGCTGTTGTAGCCCATCCGCCTCAAGGTTGTACGTGTTGTGGCTTCACAAATGCTTTGCTGCATACCTCGGTTGTAACGAGTGGTTATTTCAGTCAAAGTTGCTCTTCTATCAGCTTGAATCAGTCGGCCCATTCTCCTCTGACCTCTAGCATCAACAAGGCATTTTCGCCCACAGGACTGCCGCATACTGGATGTTTTTCCCTTTTCACACCATTCTTTGTAAACCCTAGAAATGGTTGTGCGTGAAAATCCCAGTAACTGAGCAGATTGTGAAATACTCAGACCGGCCCGTCTGGCACCAACAACCATGCCACGCTCAAAATTGCTTAAATCACCTTTCTTTCCCATTCAGACATTCAGTTTGGAGTTCAGGAGATTGTCTTGACCAGGACCACACCCCTAAATGCATTGAAGCAACTGCCATGTGATTGGTTGGTTAGATAATTGCATTAATGAGAAATTGAACAGGTGTTCCTAATAATCCTTTAGGTGAGTGTATAATTGCATGAACATAACATAACATTTTGCCATTTAACAATTTTTCTTGCAAGATTCGTGTTAAATATATTAATGAATGCAAACATTTGATTTGAGAAGTAGCCTAATGCATTACAGAAACTACAGAGATAAATGGTAAGGTCATATACGGGCATTCATCACTATTGTGCAACCATTTCTGAATTCCAGTAATTAAATAATTTACTTATATATATTGTGTCATATATATACAATTTATATATGTATGTATGTATACTGTTATATATACAGTGAGGGAAAAAAAGTATTTGATCCCCTGCTGATTTTGTACGTTTGCCCACTGACAAAGAAATGATCAGTCTATAATTTTAATGGTAGGTGTATTTTAACAGTGATTTAACGCATTTCAAAAAAGTTATACATTGATTTGCATGTTAATGAGGGAAATAAGTATTTGATCCCCTATCAATCAGCAAGATTTCTGTCTCCCAGGTGTCTTTTATACAGGTAGCGAGCTGAGATTAGGAGCACTCTCTTAAAGGGAGTGCTCCTAATCTCAGCTCGTTACCTGTATAAAAGACACCTGTCCACAGAAGCAATCAATCAATCAGATTCCAAACTCTCCACCATGGCCAAGACCAAAGAGCTGTCCAAGGATGTCAGGGACAAGATTGTAGACCTACACAAGGCTGGAATGGGCTACAAGACCATCACCAAGCAGCTTGGTGAGAAGGTGACAACAGTTGGTGCAATTATTCGCAAATGGAAGAAACACAAAATAACTCCCTCGGTCTGGGGCTCCATGCAAGATCTCACCTCGTGGAGTTTCAATGATCATGAGAACGGTGAGGAATCAGCCCAGAACTACACGGGAGGATCTTGTTAATGATCTCAAGGCAGCTGGGACCATAGTCACCAAGAAAACAATTGGTAACACACTATGCCGTGAAGGACTGAAATCCTGCAGCGCCCGCAAGGTCCCCCTGCTCAAGAAAGCACATGTACAGGCCCGTCTGAAGTTTGCCAATGAACATCTGAATGATTCAGAGGAGAACTGGGTGAAAGTGTTGTGTTCAGATGAGACCAAAATCGAGCTCTTTGGCATCAACTCAACTCGCCGTGTTTGGAGGAGGAGGAATGACCCCAAGAACACCATCCCCACCGTCAAACATGGAGGTGGAAACATTATGCTTTGGGGGTGTGTTTCTGCTAAGGGGAAAGGACAACTGCACCGCATCAAAGGGACGATGGACGGGGCCATGTACTGTCAAATCTTGGGTGAGAACCTCCTTCCCTCAGCCAGGGCATTGAAAATGGGTCGTGGATGGGTATTCCAGCATGACAATGACCCAAAACACACAGCCAAGGCAACAAAGGAGTGGCTCAAGAAGAAGCACATTAAGGTCCTGGAGTGGCCTACCCAGTCTCCAGACCTTAATCCCATAGAAAATCTGTGGAGGGAGCTGAAGGTTCGAGTTGCCAAACGTCAGCCTCGAAACCTTAATGACTTGGAGAGGATCTGCAAAGAGGAGTGGGACAAAATCCCTCCTGAGATGTGTGCAAACCTGGTGGCCAACTACAAGAAACGTCTGACCTCTGTGATTGCCAAGAAAGGTTTTGCCACCAAGTACTAAGTCGAAGGGGTCAAATACTTATTTCCCTCATTAACATGCAAATCAATGTATAACTTTTTTGAAATGCGTTTTTCTGGATTTTTTTGTTGTTATTCTGTCTCTCACTGTTAAAATACACCTACCATTAAAATTATAGACTGATCATTTCTTTGTCAGTGGGCAAACGTACAAAATCAGCAGGGGATCAAATACTTTTTTCCCTCACTGTATATATATATATATATATATATATATATATATATATATATATATATATACACCGCTCAGCCATAACATTACGACCACCTGCCTAATATTGTGTAGGTCCCCCTTTTGCTGCCAAAACAGCCCTGACCCGTCGAGGCATGGACTCCACTAGACCTCTGAAGGTGTGCTGTGGTATCTGGCACCAAGACGTTAACAGCAGATCCTTTAAGTCCTGTAAGTTGCGAGGTGGGGCCTCCATGGATCGGATTTGTTTGTCCAGCACATCCCACAGATGCTTGTTTGGATTGAGATCTGGGGAATTTGGAGGCCAAGTCAACACCTTGAACACCTCTTCCATTGATCTGTGGTCCAGTTCTGATGCTCACGTGCCCATTGTAGGCGCTTTCGGCAGTGGACAGGGGTCAGCATGGGCACCCTGACTGGTCTGCGGCTACGCAGCCCCATACACAACAAACTGCGATGCACTGTGTGTTCTGACACCTTTCTATCAGAACCAGCATTAACTTTTTCAGCAATTTGAGCTACAGTAGCTCGTCTGTTGGATCGGACCACACGGGCCAGCCTTCGCTCCCCACGTGCATCAGTGAGCCTGTGCTGCACATGACCCTGTCGCTGGTTCAGCACTTTTCCTTCCTTGGAGCACTTTTGATAGGTACTGACCACTGCAGACTGGGATCACCCCACAAGAGCTGCAGTTCTGGAGATGTTCTGACCCAGTCGTCTAGCCATCACAATTTGGCCCTTGTCAAAGTCGCTCAGATCCTTACGCTGCCCATTTTTCCTGCTTCTAACACATCAACTTTGAGCACAAAATGTTCACTTGCTGCCTAATATATCCCACCCACTGACAGGTGCCATGATAACGAGATTATCAGTGTTATTCACTTCACCCGTCAGGGGTCATAATGTTATGGCTGATCGGTGTATATATAGGGACAACAAAGCATCGAAGCTCATCACAAGCTGATCCACACTGTAGTTAGTGAATTGTAAAAAGGTAATATGTTATTATTTTTCTTATCAGATCAGACTTATCATCCAGGGCCACTTACAATTGTTACAATATATCACATTATTTTTAAATACAATTACCCATTTATACAGCTGTGTTTTTAGTGGAACAATCTAGCTAAAGTAATTTGCTCAAGAATACAGCAGCAGTGTCCCCCTCCCAGTATTGAACACACAACCCCCCGCTCGAGTCCTAACTGCTACTCCACTCTGCTGCAAGCACCATACGTCATTGCTCAGGTATAATTATGCAAGAATGTGGTCAGGCTACTGACAATAAATATATATATGAAACACATTGATTTTTTTAAATAGATTTTCAATAAACCAATGATAACAGGGACATGATAAAGCCCATCTTGGAAACTACTTGTTTTTTTATAAAAGGCTTCTCGTAAATTATTAGGTAACACTAATGCTCTCTTGTGGGATTTTATTTTTTTACTTCTAAGAGAAAAGACTAAAACTCATTTGATATATACCTACACCTTTAATGTGGAATCCTTGTACCATTCCAGAAGCATTAAGACTCAGTGTACTAAACAGAACAATACAACCCGCAGGTTTTCCTGGTATGACTTTACCGGGCACTGATACCAGCATGTGGAAGGAGTGTTGAGCAACGAAAAAATAAGAATTACAGGCTATTTTAGCCCTGGTGAAAATTGTCTAATACAAGTCGAAATACTTGATGCAGATTCAATATACTTCACAGTTTAGATTGATATAACCTCATCCAGCTGCCTGCAAAAACCAATAACTGTGAACATATTGCAGGAAATAAATGTAAGGCAATTTTCAGTTCTCTTTCAATCCCCTTTAATCAATCAATAATAATGAATGACACTGCAATTACGTTTTTTTCATTAAAAAATCCACATAAATTGCATTTGTCTCTCTTCCATCTTCCTGTGCAGGACAAGAATCCGCTAGAGATGTGCTATTTTTTGTGTCAGGTCACTGGAGTTACAAATGTACAGATCCTGGCTTGTCTGCTTAAAAACAAACAGTAAATACAACATATGGCATTTCAATGCAATATATTGTGTATATATATATATATATATATATATATATATATATATATATATATATATATATATATATGGATATATGAATGGATGTAGGCCTACTTAATGAATGTGCATTTAAAAGGTTCTTTGACACTTTTCCTGGTGTAAGTTCTTCATGTCACCAAGTCCCACCAAAACACTATTTGAGAGAATTATTTTTATATGATTCATTAAATAGATCAGATAGCACTGTTAAAATAAATAAATAAATAGGGGTGTCCATTACTAAGCAGGAATAATCCATTAAAATCCTTGGTTGATAACAATCATATAAACACTGAAATATATATATTTTTTTTCCTTTGATGCTCTCAGTGTGCACTCAGGTATTTGTCTCAAGTGCTGATACTTTCTTACAGCAAAGAATCTCTGGCCTTGCCCATTAACAGTGACCAGACCCAATCAAGTTAAGTTATTAAGAATAAAGGAACTCAGATTCCAAGGAATTTCAATCAGAAATATCTTCTACCATGGTGGATTTCTGTTGCACTGTTTGGGTTACAAACCAGGTAGTAGTGCAGACATAATGGCTTCAGGTCCATTTGCAAGAAGTCGTTTACAGACCCATATGAGAGCATTTGGCTTACTTCTAGCTTTCTTAATTTAATTTTCTAAAGTGTGGAAGCAAAGGTACAGTACATCTTGGATGAAGTAGTAAATCGGAGAATGGAAAAGCAAGGAAGTGAAACGAAATTCAATAAAAAAAGAAAGAGTACTAAACAAGGGGTCTAGAGTTTCTGTCAGGAATCAAGAACAGCAACCCACCAGTTTGCGTATCGATGCATTGGAACTAGAGCCAGGCAGTGTGCTGATGACCTTTATCTTGCATGAGTGCTGAGAAATTGCCGAGCAAGAGGACACTGTTATGAGTTTATTGAGAAATGGCATGGCTGACAGATAATCTTTGACAGATAAAGTGCTTATTTGCAGAAAGGTCCTTAAAAAGGACAATGATTGATAGTTTAAAGCGAAAAGAACAGGGGGTGCAAAGTTGGTAGAGAGGTTTCAATGCTTTCAATTGAGCAACCACTTCCTATCTCAGTGACTGAGTTTGGAGGAAATTCCAGTGAAAAATATCCAGTCATTCTAATCTACACTTCTTAATGCTTTTTTTTTTATACATTTCCCTATTGCACAAAACAAATAACTTGTCAAGTAAAGTTTACAAAGCCACATAAACATTTTTTTACATTGTTTCATTAATTAGTTGCAGGTAGAAAATAATTCAATTGTGTGAATTTGGTGTTAACTGTGACCAAAAGGGAAGCAGATGACAGGTTAAAATAATTACTCAGGTCTATCTGCAGTGCTGGCATCAGGCCATTGCATCACTTTAGTTTTTGCTTTTGCCAGAGAGATGACAGAATAAAAATGAAAACACACCTTCAATATTTACAAAGTCAGCAATGTAAAGACACAGCAGTTTTTGGCTTGGTGGATTCATTCGGTTGACCATGAATGAATGACAACAAGTCGTACAGATACACAAAAGGTGAGGTATACAGAGTACATGATTCATTTAACACTATTTGATAATGAATGTATTAATAACGATAAAAGTCTTTTTTTTTTTTAGGAATTTGTATTCCTAAAAATATGTAATATGTAAAATATTGAGATAAATACCTTAAAATGTTTAAATGTATTCAATTTTTAGGCAATGCACAACAATTTATAACACCTCAAGTACCTGTGGTGCTGAGTGGTGAGGTATCCATCCTAATACTACATTCTGAAAGGTAGCAAATACTGTGCATCCTTTTTGTGTCTATATGTGTGTCTGTTTCTGCAGGAGTATATTAAAACGAGTAGCTTGCAGACAGCAAAAATGTAGTGCATTATTATATATACAGAGATTACACTTACATAATGCATAGATAAGAATAGAAGTGTTTGTCAGTGGGAATGCAGCCCGTTCTTGACACAGAATCTGTATTTAACGAGTCCCAATATACGGGTTCACTTGCTTTTAAAGGCCATTAGTTTTCTGAATCTCATATTCAGGGAATGGCTGTCTTGTCACAGAGCCCTCCCCTCATCTTTACCTGTTCTTATGTCTTATGTAACTGGTATTGAATCTCAAGGGTGTCTATTGAATAATATATACAGTTTGAGGAGCTGCATGTTGCTTTAATCAATAAATAAAAAATAATAACATTCTTTGTTAATTATTTACACCTTCAGTCCACTTCAAAAGTACTTCAGCTGCATGGTCATCTTCTCAGTGCCTTATTAGCTAAGTTTATAAAATGACATAAAGCAAATCTATTTTAAATGTAAAATAGACATAGGCCTGAATTACTTATTCATTGAAAACTTTCAATATATTTAGGTATATCTTCATCACATAAACACTTGTAGGGGCACTTAAAAAGAGGATGGGCATGTAATTAACATAAACCAACATAACCTTACATGGGGGCTACAGAGGGAAGTTTTTATTTTTGTATTTTATTGCACAGGTTGGTCTATCCTACTCACAAGAAAAGTACGAGTGTGCTGCCCAAATCACCCTATACAGCTACCAAATGTGCACAGTAATCAATAGTATATTGCTTGTATGAAAGAAACCTGAGTGTCTCAGTGCCCCAGTAATTGTTCCAGCTGTGTTACAGACAATAATGCCACAAACTGGGGTGTGTGCAATATCAACGCAAACGGATTGAATTGTTTGCTACCCTTTTTTGGCCTTCATTTTAAGGATAATGCAATTATGATTGTTACACCGAGATATCCATGCTTGTAATCCCATTGCAAGATATTGCATACGATGAGCTAGAAACCATGCGCTCCAGTGAGATAACTGGACTCCCCAGCTAACATCTCACCCCCCATTAATAATGCATCTGAGGACGGTTTCCCTCTTTGTGTCTGATGGGATGACAGGCTGGGAAGGAGCCCCGACTGCACCAGCTCAAACGAGCAATGGGCGCGAATCGTGCCATGTCTGCACCCGCAGCACGGAAAAGCCACATCTACGCCCATTGACCATATTGGTCCAAATGTTCTTCCAACCACGTCTGGCCAGGACCGGCTGTTATTAACCCGTCATCAGCCGCACAGAGCCGGGCGCACTGCAAGGGGAGGGGGGTTCCTGGAAACCGCCTCCTTCTGCCGCCGCCGCCGCCGGTCTGTTTCTGACTCCCCCGCACTCGCCGCCTCCATGTTGGACAGAGCGCACGACGACAATCCCTCTTTTCATACCGCAAGCGCCGCGCACACACCGGGATTATTCAAGTGTTGCACGCCGTGATTAAACACGCAAACGCAAGACACCGCAGCAGCAGAAGCCGCCCCGTCGCGCACCCGGACCCAGAGCAGTTCGGCGGCTCCGCTTTCGCGTCGTTGATCGCGGTGTGACATGTGTGCGCGTTTGTGCGGGGCTGCCGTCGGATGCTGAGCGGAAAGGGGGCCTGCGCGGTGTGTCTGCTGTGTCCGGACACTGTTGTGCATGCTAGGCTGCTGGGAATAGAGAGCAACACAGTGAGACAAATAAGAGAATAAAACAGGAATAACATCCAGTTTCCATGGACCACACGTCCATCATTACCCAGGTTGCTAACCCCAAGGAGGAGGAGATCATTTCTTCTAGTCAAGAAAAAGGTAAGCGCAATTTCCCTCTGAATTCATTATTGCGAGATTATAACTGGCAGCTTCGTCGCGGCGGAGCGGGGTTTGTGTTGGAATTCTCGCACCGCCGGGTTCTTATCGTTCCAGTTCCATATCGCAGCATTCCATATCGGACGGTTTATTGCAAAGCAAGCAGGTGGTCCCCCAAAAGTTGGCGAAAATGTGCAGCTTTCTAACTCAGACCCCAAACTTTTAGGGGGTGAAGACGAGAGGAGGTATTAAGAAACGGGTTATTCATTGTTTTCTGTTCAAAAACGAAATGTATGATTTTCTGATTGCTTGCATAGCTGTGTTAAAGTGTTTGGACTCTAATGGTCTATTTAGATAATAGCAATCATGCTTATTCATTTAGGTTATTATAATGAATACATTCAGGAACTCGTCAGGTTGGACGCATAATTGATTGGTAATTGATTACTGGTATCGCAGTCCCTTGATTGTGCAAATTGATTCTCTTCTAAGCTTGTATCCATTTCACTATTCCGCAACAGAAGTCATAAACTCTGGGGTAGTTTGTTTTGTTCAGTTTAGTAAAAGGCCTGACTTGATTGGTGGCGTAAAGTAGTGCAACACATTGTATGCAATGTTGCTAATACCAGTGGTTTTAATTTGTTTTACTCTGGTAGCTAATCCCTTCTCATTGCTGTCAGGAAAAACAAAAATAAGGTCCGAATCTGGATGCAAACTAAGCATAGCAACATGGCGTTGGTCAGTGCTCGGCTCGTTTGGTTTCTGCATTATAGGACCCCCTTGTAGTCTCCAACACACTGCATCTGTCAAAACAGAAATGTCTGGTTAAAGAAATGTGGTTAGATGTGACTGATAGTGGAGTGAAAGAAAACCCCTGGGAGGATGACACTGATTTCCAAACCAAGACTGGAAGCTCAAACATTAAACACCGTGAGATGGATCACATGTTCATTCGTTTAAATTCTCTAATACTGACAGCTGACTTCAGTGCAATGTGTTTATTTCCAACACATGCACAGCGGGTGGCACCTGCACACTGACGTATCTGAACACAGTCTCTGCTGTGTATCATGTATGTTTATCAGATTGCGTATGATTGCAAACATGCGGAGAGAGCCTTGTCAAAGCATGATCCTTTTCTGAAATGCCGCTTATGTTCAGGCAATGTGTTTGTGGCGTTTAAAATAGTGAAACGATGTCTTTATATTCTGCCGTAGTTTAGGACAAATCCCTGCCTCCCTAAACTTACTTGTGTTCGGCAGAAGTGTTTTTAAACCATCTCTAGTAATGGTTACAATATGTAATGTGATGTACTAATCTGTCCACATATACTTGGTGTGAAATAAACTGACAATGCCCCCTTAGGAATTTCAGGCAGAATAGTGAATCCTAAATCAGGCGTTTTGAAAAGGGACAAATCAAGAGGAGGAGAAATGCACAACCTCTGAAATTGTGCAACCCGGACCCCAACATGCACAACAACCCCTTTTTAACGCTCTTACAAATGACCATAAGTGCCCTGAATGTTGTTAGGACCTGGCTAATGCATATATCTCAGATTTTAGTACAAATCTAAACGTGATTTTTGTTTATTGGCAGAAATTAAACTACAAGATAAAATAGTTACCTTAACAAGACTGATATGTTCAGGATGTTAGTGATTGAATTTCTGATATAACCTGGAGATTGTTACAGAAATGCACAGAAGCTAATGCTGTATTACTTCCTGTATAATTGTGTATTACATAAGTGTTTGTGGTAATACAAAAATAATAATCTGTTAGTTGTGAGACCCTTGGAATTGATCAGCAGCCCTTTAAAATAAGATTTAACTCAGACACAGAGATAGAAAAAAGCTGCACACTAGTTTCATGATGTGTAATTAGATTACAAAAACTCATGGGCAACGGATTATCTTGTTAATTCCCAAATGTTCCTGATATTTTATGTTGCCGAAGAGTGAGTCGTATATGAATCAAAAACATTGGATTTTAGAGCGCTTTAACCTCTGTACATGAGCCCAGATAGGGAAGATTTGCAATTTACTGGTGATACTTTGATATGTTGGTCTAGAGAAGACAGAATATAATATGCTTTTCATGGTCTACCTTCATGGAATAACAGGACTTGCATAATGTGAGCATGATAGTCAAATGTTGTTTTTTTAAGAACCTGCACTTTATTTTTGCTTTTGGAAACCTGCATGCTTATTTTCTTGAATTATCTTCCTATAGAGGTATATAAAACAAGGACAGCAGGGGTACCCAGTTATTTTTGTATTTATTTAGAAATATAATGCTGATTTGGCTGGTTTCTACAGAGCTTAGCACTAGTCTAGAAATACTGTATCTAAAAAAAAAAACATTGAGTAGTCCATGACTAGTGCTCATTTGGGCTCATCTGAAACCAGACCATTAAGTATTATAATTGAATGAAGTTTAGAAGGAGGCTAAACTACATTACAATGGTTTGAAAGCCTAGGTTAATTGTATCTCATTATTTCAGTTAGTTTGCAAAAATAATAAAAAGGAGATTTAATTATACATTTTAGATTTGGCGTTATTAATCATTGCTAGGAGGATACAAATACAGTCTGTCTATATAAAGTATTGTCACTGAATGAGAACTATTGACTTTATAGTGTGAATCTGTTGGCATTCTGCTACAGGGTTTGAATATTGTAAGCATTTTAAATGGCGAGCAAACATGTTCATGTCATGCCTCACTTTCCAAGTCCCTTAGTCCAGTTTAGACCCATTTTTCACTACAGTCACATGTAAACACGGCCGTACCTCCACCCCTCTGTTGGACGCAGTGCCAGTCCTGCCAGTGTTGTTAATAGCTGCTCCCTGTGATTTTGGAATCCCCCATTTGCAGCAGCATATGGGGGAAATCCCCCCAACACCCCCACAGAAGAAAATAAAAACTGAAGCCCTGTGTTGTTAAATATATCCTCTGAAAGGCTCCCGGCACACATTCTCTCCAGCTCACTGGAATCCCCCAGAAACCTCGCCTGAAAACCTCCCGAGGCGGCGGGGAAGGAAAGTTGCCGGATTATCTTCTGCGAGAGCCTCTGCATCCCTGTGGCTTTTTCCTGTGTCTGTATTTTCAAACCGTCGTGTGCAGTGGGGTTTCTTCAGCAGCGCTCTGCTCCGTGGCTACGTCCCCATCCCTGGTAAATGTACATCTGGAAGAATCCTGTTTCCATTACAGAACATGACGGTGGACATGAAAGGATTTCTGACAGCTGCCCCGTCAGTCCACAGCTCCCACAACTGGCTTTTTGATGTGTAGGCGACCGCTGGCCTGACTTGTTGATCGCTGGAGTAATGATGACAATTGTTGGTGTTATTGCGGTTGGCTGGCTTCAAAATGGAGGCTTTAAAGTTAACAACAAGTATTCGGGTCTTCCCATTGCAGCCACTTTGCCCACTGCACTGACAGACCGTGGCATTCTGTGAGCCTCTACCTGTGGATTTAAGCGCTTTGTGTGATGTGAAGGGAAGGACACTAAAACAACTTATAATCCCAAATAAATGTGTTTAAAATAAGTCCGTAAGACCATTATGGTGTTGGGGAAAAATGTATTAAAAAGGCATTTATTAGAAACTTAACTATCCGTAAATTTGTCCTCAATTGCAATACGTTTTATTTTATTCTGTATTATTGAACTCATTGTAACGACATTGTACTGCAGGAGTATCAGCATTGAGTTGACATCCATTTGGTATCATTCAGGACTTGTGGGTTACAATTACTCTGTGTCTATACGTTTCTAATCCCAAGTCCCTCTGCAGAGTAAATTCTCCCATATTTCCTTTGGTATTAATGTGATGTAAAGGACAGAGCACCGCTGTCCTTCCACAGATCGTGTGATAGTAGTAAGCCATGTGTGTTTCTGTTATTGATTGAAGTCTGCAGCACTGTTGAGATGGTTGGTCATTTTTATAGTTTAAGATGGACAGTTGGCTAGGGTTGTGTACAAAGCTAAAGGTTAAACCACTGCTATATTTACGTAAGCCAAAATTAAAGGAACTGACTTTTTCAGTTCTAGTGGACATTTACAATAAAATCCCATTCTGGAGAAAGTTCCAAATACAAGTAAAAACATGCATTTTAACTGTTTCAAATGAAATGGCTTAATTAACTGTGCTGTGAGATGTGTTGTATTGTGTGTGACAAACATTTAGTTGTTATCGTAGTGTGGATTTTCTTTCGGAGTGAAAGGATATTGGAATATTGGGAAATGAAAAAAAGTTTTTATTTTACTTGACCTCTCAATCATATTATGCTGCCGTGAACTGAATCCAATGTAACGGCATACTCTTTCTGTTTTTGGGAACAGGAGACATATTTAGTCAGAAATAAGAAGGTCCAGGTTTTTGTCTCTTCTGTATTTATTTGTAGTTGTTTCTGGAGGCACAAGTTGCCTTATTGCACACAAATTGCAGGAAAGTTGTGGACTGAAGTCTCTTCTGTGATGCCCTGTTGGCAGAGATTTGCTGTGGCCTGCAGTGTCACCTGCTTGGCAATCTTTGCCATCCTCTACCATGCAGAAGAATGCTTTTATGTACTCCAGTTAGTGTTTCCACTCCTGAAATTAAACAAAACTGTCTGCAGTAAACCAAACATTTCACATGTTAAAAGAAGAGATGCTGGCAGCACCGGTATATGTTTCAAAGGCTCTGCCACCGAATATGTATCGCATTTGATGATGTGGAGAGTGAGAGAAGCCCTGGATTACAAGTTCTATCAAGTTGCAGTGTATTTTCAATACAGCAGAGCATAGCAACTATGGTTGTAATTGTTTAAATGTGGAAATGATAAACGTGGCAAAAAATATTTCCTTTCATAAGTGTTTCTATACATTTATTAAAAATATTTGCATTATAAGTATATTTTAAGTCTTTCTCTCTCTCATAGATTGTTTCTATTATTTTTTTCCTTTAAGCTGTGCACTGACCCCTGCTGTAGTCTGTCCTGCGTTGGTGACGTGCTCCCTCTAGAATAGTATTGCGTACAAAACAATCAATCAAAAAATATAATATATGAAGTGAAAAAGATTCAATTTAAAATTATGACATGGATTAAAATTACATAACATTGGTGGTAACATGCAATATTTAATTAGTGCAGTGTTAATTTCATGCTCATTTAAACTGTAAACGAACACATTAGCAACTCTCTAGTGTGTGCTTTGACCACTTCCGTATTAAAACAGAAGTGCAAGTGTTTCACTTTTCTTTTCCCTAACACATCATGGCTAATTGTTATAGTAACCAGTCCAATAAAAAGCCAAAGCACTTTCACATTCTGAAAAGGTTTTGGGTTACTGTTCTGGAAGGGGTCAAAGGGCACACTGATACATACATAGAAATGACAGAAGGCACAATTGAAAACTAATATGACCATGAACACTTTACTTTTAGAAACAATATGTTGGAACCCAGCTACTTGCTCTTTAGAGATGAAGGTTCAATTTTTTTTTTTTTTTTTAACGGCAATAAAGTTGGCCCCTTCTATAAAACGAGAACCCCAATGTTATTCTGGTCCATGTGAAATTGAGGTGCATTGAAGGGGTACTTGTCCTGCACAATCTAGGCTGCAGGTATAAGTTTTCTATTATGTCAATATTTGAAATGCTTCACATTCTTGTAGGAACAGGAAGGGCCTATACTGCATTTGCTTTGTGAGAGACATAGTCATTAAAGTACCTTTTGGGTGAAAACAGAAAAACAATTTTGCAAGCTCGGCGTACAGAAGCAAATAAAGAAAACGCAACTAAAAATCATTTAAGGGCTTCGTTTATCTTTGTGTTCTTTTTCCTAAACTCTGAAATGAACCAACATTTATTGGCTTCTTTTGTTGAACTGCTTTGCAGATATAATGTTCCGTCTCACATTGGAAAGCTGCTAAAGGATTGATCTGGTGTACAGGATTTGTAAAGCTGTAAACATAGCATGAGGATCCATTTAAAGGCAAATGTTAAAAGCTGTTATTACTTTACTACTGTGCTCTGCGTTATTTAGGAAGACCTGCGTCGGAATGTGGCAACATGCCAGCATGCTTTTATTTATTTAATTTCCCTCTAGTCCTTGTTGCATTTTTCTGCTGCTGCTGGGAAGAACTATTATGGAAATTCCTAAAATTTCTGGCTAGTGCAAAACAAATAAAATGCCATATTTGTAGCTATGTGACATATGTAGTAGATCATGTCAGGCCAGTTTTATACATCGTCAGAACGACTGTGACATCTTCTCTCGGCACAAACTGCTCCCAGACCTGAAGCTTATTACTGTGCCTGTAAACACGCAACAGAGTGGATGTGTAGTCATTCAAATTATATAATCGTTTTGGAATGAGGGAGGTATTGTTACAAAATAAATAATAAACAAAATCCTCAGCCTTAGAATGTAGCCTAATCAGATGATTGAAGCAAATCAGAACTTCTCAACTGAAAACAAGAAGCACAGGTTTATATTATTGGCAGGAAAACATCTTGAGCGAACGTGTTTTGCTGCTGGCAGTTCCATGATCTGAAATCAGAAATATAATTCTAATCACTTCAAGCGTCTGATTCCCTTGGTGCCTAATTTATTATCTGTTTGTTTAATTGAGCATGAGCTATGTGCTAATTTTCATCTCTTGATTCTGCTTGTCAATAGCACAGCTTGCAGGAGGACAGAGAAGTGGATCGAATGTTTTTAATACAGATTTATAGCCACTCTCTTGGTATACAGCAACTTGTTTAAACCGTTTCACTTTCCGATATGAGCAAAAGGTCTTTCAATTCCATGCATATAAGTGAATTTGAATGATTATTGTTATACTTGAGGTATTTTTTGTCTGCTGAACTGTTGGTGGAAATCGTTTTTGTGATAAATCATTGCTGACAGTCTCAAGGCAACTCAGAGGAGTGGGTCCACTGTAAATCTTATCACAGGTGAAAATACAGAAACAAACTGCGCTGCTTGGAAAGCGAACGTCTCAACACTGTTGTAAAGGAGAATGTGTCCCAGGCCTGATGACATTCCCAAAACTTGGAAATGGATGTCCGACTCTATGGTCCCAGGTTGCCAGATTTTTGGTGCACAGGTGAACTGCTGTTGTTATAACTAAGCTAACTTGACTCTGCATCCTTCTTGCGTTAGCAGGTCTAGACTTAGGACACGGTGTTTGAGAATATGTATAATTTGCTTCTTAATGTAAATTGCAGAACAGGGGTAAAAGGGGGAGCACATAATAAATTAAATAACATTTTAAACCAATTCTAACCAGTGTGGATCATTGAACTCTATTCAAGAGAGTATGCACGTATGTATTCACGTATTTGCAGATTGCTTTGAGGTTGTGAAATCTGCTGTAATTATCATTCAACGGTTATCCTGATCACAAATGTTTTTGCAAATCATGAAATTGTGATGAAATAAAACTTCAGCGTATGCTTTAAAAATCAACTTTGCCATAATATATTTTTTCTTAGTCAAGTAAAATGAGGTACAAACTGGCATTTGCAAGACAGCGTGTATAATCTGAAGCAGCAGTCGCAGAAGTCTGATTTTGTCCTTGTGCTTTCTTGCGACATATGGCTCTCGGTTGTTTGTTGACAACGTGTCCCCAGGTAGCTGGAAGCTCCTACAGAGTCCCACACACACCTCTTTGTGGAAAAGCCTTTTCATTACAACCAGATTATATCACACATGCCTAAAATGGTGGTGATGATTGCTTTAGAGTGATAAATTATTTAGAAATATTTAATCGAAAGGACACTTGTAGGAGCTCCGTCCTCCTGTGGTGGAACAGCAGATGGTTTGAGAACTAGGCCTGTATACTCGGGAGGAACATAATGTACTAATTTATCACTGAAAACGGATTTTAAAAGGGGTGTTACATGTAAACAAAGTTGCATTCAAAACAGATCTGTGTTGGGTCGAGGCCATTCCATTACCAGTGATGACAAAAACATATCAGATCACTACTTTACCACAGTGCTGAAATGTAATCCTTTTGGGGGGGTAGCATTAACAAGGCAGTGGGAATGTTGTTAACGGGACTGGGGGTGCAGGACAAGCACATGGTTAGGGACAACATGTACAGAGGTGAGTACTGGAGGTGAAGGGTTACACTGGCGTTTAACCGTGGCTGTGAAAGGCATGTCCTGTCCAGGGGCAAGGCCAGTGTGGTGAGAGCTTGGATTCTGCCCTTCGGTGTTGGTGTGAAGAAATATCCCAACAGCTGCTATTTAGATTATAGAAGGCAAATGAATGCAAGGTCTGTTTGTCTTGTTGCTTTCTATAGACTGTGGAGCCGCTTGGAAAAGGAATCTGATACGCCACTCTGATCCGATACCATTTTGTCTCGAAGGGTGTCGGGGTAGTTCTGGTCAATTAGAACATAACAACATAAGAAAGTGTACAAACGAGAGGAACCCATTCGCCCCATCGTGCTCGTTTGGTGTCCATTAATAACTAAGTGATCCAAGGATCCTATCCAGTCTGTTTTTGAATGTTCCCAAATTGTCTCTTCAGCCACATCGCTGGGGAGTTTGTTCAGATTGTGACGCCTCTCTGTGTGAAGAAGTGTCTCCTGTTTCTGTCTTGAATGCCTTGAAGCCCAATTTCCATTTGTGTCCCCGGGTGCGTGTGTCCCTGCTGATCTGGAAAAGCTCCTCTGGTTTGATGCTCAGTGCCTTTCCTCACGGAAGTTGTTGTTGGAGCTGTGATGTTTGTTTATGTATTTTTATAAAAGCTAGCTTCACGTAAACATGCTTTGCAGTCTGTCTCTCTTATACATTGATCTCTGCTAAGTTTTAGGTGCTACGAGATGTTTGTCTAGTTTTAACCATAATATATGTAATTTGCTTTGACATTCACCCAATGGGAAGAACAGCATAAAATAACGAACATCAGTTATTTCTGATACATTTAATTTGAATCCATAGCAATTATTTTATATAATGTTAAGAAACGGCAGTGTTTTCTGTCTTAATATCTTTGTTTACGATTGTTTTAACTTTATTAATATGACTTTCAAGCTGTTCCGCTAGTAAACAGTTCTGCTTCTTTAAAAGGCCAGTGTGAAAATGGTCATTCATTTTAATCTGCTGACCTTTCGTGGACCACCTGGGATCAAGTGTGTGCCAGCTGGGGGTTAGGACCCTCAGGTTGGCTGGGCTTTTTTCGCAGGCCACTTGAAAAGGTCACCGCATGCTGCCGCTGATCCTAAGAGACAGGTGTGTCTGTTTTAATGTAGTCTGTATGATGCATTTTTATTCTTATTAAATAAGGAGCCAAAATAGAATGGACTCCCGATTCCACAAAAAAATTATACCGTGAAATTACTGTGTTTTGTCAGAGGGCAGTAACTATAAATGTACACTTTTATCCATATAGAGTACATTTCTCAACTGCTCTCTTTGTGTTCCTCTTGTAAAGCCACTGAAAAAAAAAAATGAAAGTATTGGTTGGGAAATGATGAGTGACTTCTGCACAGCCTGCAAATGTTTAAAATTAGTTCACAATTAATACTCCAAGGTCTTTCCATGTCACTGCGTCTTAAGCTCCCTTTAGGATGCAGTTCCTAAAGTGCTGTTTGTTGGACCAGTACACTGCAGCAGCCTACCCAACCATCTGTCCTCTCAACATGACAGCATGGGCGTCCGCAAGCCAGGATTGGTCATTTTGGAGAAACGGAAAGAATTGTTCATTTGCAGTGTTAAATTGGAGAGAGTGGAGATTCGCCTCAAATGAAATAAATACTATGTAGCGTTGAATTTGGGAGAGAAAGAAAATACGCATGCTAATGTACGTAGATTTATATATATAATGGCTGCAAATTAAAAATAAATGACAGGAAGAAAAGAGGAAGAATACAAGATCAAAACCTATTCTTATTTTCTCGGGTAGGTTAGAGAATTCGTTATCTTGCTGTTATCAGATTGCTTCGTCCATGAGCCAGTACTAGGATTATTCACTTTCCACAGTGATTGAAGCAATAAATCCACTAGTTGGACTTGCTATAGAGATACCACTAAAATAAAACCTTTCTCTATGTGGCACAAAATGTAAGAAATAAAAATCCAGCTTTACTGTGTTTAGATTCAGTCTTGTAAGTTTAAAGATGGAACATAGAGATTTGACATGATACATCTGTGTTAGTTTCCTTTCATGTGACTGACTGATAAACGTTCTTTCTATTGATGGAAACCGGATATTTTTGTTAGTAGGTAAACCTCAGATTCTAAAAAGAAACCGTAGCCTAATTGCAGCCTTTTCTGATACATCCCAAGGTTACTATGAGAAACAGTCTGTGCCCACGTTTCCCCTCTCCCCCTCCAGAGCACGTCTGTAGGTGAACCTCACTAATTGAGATCGAGAATGAGCAAGGAAACATCTCGCTTCCTTGTGATGTGTAAAACTGATTCAAGATTATCAGAGTGAGATCTCTGCGGTCATATAGTTTCAAATGAGTTGATAACAGTGGTTCTTGCCCAGTGTGAAATCGGATATGCTCTCGGCATCAGTGAACTGGAGACAGCCGACGTTTTTTCTGGAAGGATTTTGAGGGCTTGACGGTTTCTGTACTAATGGGGCCCTGTGATTCTTTAATTAAGTGATTCATGAAGAATACCTGACATCTTATCATGGTTTAAATTACACTGCAAAGGGAAATTCCTCCCAGTGAAAGTTAACTCGTGCCTTCTAAGTCGAGACCTTTCGGAGAGACCTAATGACTACGGAGGTGGCCATATCGAATCCACCAGGACTTTCTGTATCTTAAGTCTATATTGTACTTTTCATTTTAACAGAGTTTCATCAATATAACCCACCTCCACACTGCTTTAGTGTAGCAGTACTTCTGCACGGACAGTTTGTTTCTCAGCACTCTGAAATGGCTGTGGCACAGACTCAAAGTCTTTGATTTATTCTCAGATGTCTCGGATGCATGCAATACTAGTGTAATACTGGCAATTCCTGCAGCAACCGCCTCGTACTTTCATTCGGCTGTTTTTTATGCGTGTGTGAAGAATTCCCGTCCTTTCTCGCCAGTGAATTAGTTAATTTCAGTTCTGGCCACAATGAGTTGATTGATGCTCAGGTTGCTCAGTTCTAGGCGTTGGGCTTAATCACCAGCAATCAGTGTCCTTCCCATCTCCTCCCTGAAAGCTCATTGCGATTAGTCAGGTCTTGTGTACCAGCAGCGTTAATTGTTCATTTATAGCGGAGTGTGAACCCACTTCACATAAAAGCGCCGTGGCAGTTTCACATGAAATCAGTTGATAAATGCACAGAATTTTATTCACGATACAAAAACTCATTGCTACATTTCAGTAGCAAACTAAAGATTGTAAAACTTTGAGAAGATGTGGGTAGTGCCCTCATCACCCCAAATGTATTATTGTAGAAAATGTAAAAGGTAATTCAATATGCTCTCCCTACAAGTAGAAAGGGTAAGCTTTTGGGCAAATAGTATTATCTTACTCAAGCTGTAATGCATATCTGTGAATAGAAATCTGTCTATGAAGAGAATCAGTGCCTTATTCTTTAAAGGTTTTATTTGGTCTATTTTCAGCATCTTAAACTACAGCACTGTTTTTCTTCATATAATCTCAGCAGCTTTCAAATGTGTCAGTACTTCCCTTTAAAAGTTTGTTCTTAGTCCCGTTTAACATTAATAACAAAGTATGACTTGAGATCTAACTTTTAAAAGACTTATTCATGGTACGAATTCCCATTGTTTTCTGTCTGTGCTTTTTCCAGAACTCGTGTGTAGTAAGAAGAGAAGTTTCTGTTGGTCTTCCTGAGGACGCTGTCAGTCAGCAGACCTGCTCTTAGCGCACACTGTTGGGCGATTCCCTTCTGCAGCCGCTTCTGTGAGCTGCCGGTGTGCGCTCGAGCCAGACGATTGTCAGCAATCCCCTCAGTGATCCAACTAATGATGTAGAAGCAATTAAAACCCACCCCGTCTCCGCCCCTTCAGACAGCCAAGTAAACAAGGGCAGGCTTGGTTACAGTCGGCCTAGGACGGGTGCTGCTTTTCTCACACAGGGGTGGAAACCCGCTCAAGGAAGCCCATTCATCCCTACAGTGACTTCGCTTGGGGCGGTTTCTTCACTTTTTCAGTTTATTGTAGCTGCAGTAACGTGCAGAGTCTTGTTTGTTTGTGTGGGTTGAAGATATCGCTTTATTTTCTTCACTGAAGCACAGAGTTTGCCTTTCTAACACCCTATTATTTGAAAGTGCTTCTATTTATTATGTAATATGATCTAATATGCCATATGCATGTATGTATGAGATTCATTTTGTAACATGCAAGACAAATGGTCCTCCCTACTTGATTACAAGTAAATTGGATAGATCTGTTTTAATAACTTCCAAGTCTTTTAAGTCATTCGGGTATCATGGGATGAACCGTAGATTAGCCTAATCAGATTAGCACAGCTTTTACATGTCTGACTGAACACATGCTAACATGGCAGTTGGAATCAGTCCTGGTTCCTGTTTCTTTAACTGTCACCTTTGGTACCTTTCAGGATGATGTTTTAAAAGCACTGTTAAAATGTGGCATTGAAGAAAATGGTAATTGTGAGACATTCTGCATTCTTTAACTAGTCTAGAACATTAGAATCTAGTTAAGAATATGGGTTGGCAAGCAGTGTCTGCTTCGGTAAAAAAAAATTAAATATGGATAGCATATCATCATGCTTTAGCGATCCACTGCTGGATGAAGGCCTCCCCAAGATATTTCCACTTGTTTCAATGACCAGTGTCTCTTTTCTAGGTAACGCCAGCAAAGCTCATTTAATCTTTCATGTTCCCATCTTTCACATGCTCGTCTTCAGTCTTTTTTCACATCTTGGGATGCATTCTAAATATTTTGTCCACCTCTTGTTCATGCAGTGTGTCCAGCCCATTGCCATGTTCATATTTTATATAGAATAGTTTCAGATCATGCTGAATATAGAACACACACATTTAGAACTTTGATTTACTCTTTCGGTGGTATTGTAACAGTTATAAATCATAGAGATGTTTTTACTCTTGGGAGTAATTTTTCAGTTAAATGTTAAATACTCGAGCAGAGTAGTTGGCTTGTTGTTCCTTCGCGCTAGGTAAAGTGCAGTTTTTGGCTAGCGTTGCCAGTAATTAGAGAGGTAGTGCAGGGCCTCACTGCAGACTGTTCTGCCCGGATCCACACATTCCTCGCTCTGAGAAGATCTTTTCTCTGAGATGGAGTGCATTGGTCTTTGGGAAGCTGTCCTCTCACCTTTTGTTAATACGTGAAGTAGGAGCTGATGAACCTTGTATCTTTCACTGTGTTTTATTAGTGTCAGACTTTGTTTAGACTTGCTACCACATTATAAATTCCTCTCGTCACAATAAGAAAAATATTAAGGGTTCTGTTGCTGAAACCAAACCTGACAAGTTCTACTACAACTACCCACGAACCAAGCTGTCTGTTTTCTTAGCCATGCTGTTAAATATCTGTTAGATGTAGGCCTATTGACCTTTATTTGATTTAAATCGATTAATCAAATTCAGATTATTTGTGTGTGTGTGTGTGATATATATATATATATATAATATATTATATAGTACTTTGCAAAAGATTTAGGCAGGTGTGAAAAAATGCTGTAAAGTAAGAATCCTTTCAAAAATTGTGAATTGTGAATGGACAAAAATGTTTTTATCCTAACGCATGTTGTTTAGAGCCTCCATGTACCTGTGCGCGTCTAGAAGTCTTGCGTCTATTGCGGCAATCCATTCAACATTCACAAGTAAATAGTTTTATATTATTATTGCTAGATTTATTAGTTGTAGTTTATTTAGTTTTTAGCAAGAGCTATACAGTGCTGTGATGAGATACGTTCAGAAAACAGTGCTGAATAGAAGGCAATGAAGCAGCGTCTGCGCAGCCAGATCCATCGCAATGCTGAGCGGAGCCTGTAGCGCATCTGCAGCTCTGTCTTCCAAGCTTATTGTATTGAACATTTCAAGACATTGCACAGAGCAAGCCGCTGATGGCACAGGCTTTGACAGAGATTGAGTTTTAGTTGATAATTAGGTTTCATTGTTTATTATAGTGTTTCAGTGTATTATCTTAATTTGCATTGCAGTGTATTACATATGTGTTTCAGTGTATTGTTCAATATTTTTATTTTCATTTTAGTGTATTGTTTTTATTACAAAGGTTTGTTATTATAAAGTATAATATAAAATGCATTTGCATTGTTTACTTTGTTCAAACAGAAGAAAACAACTTTGTACTTATCTCTTTACTGCACATGAATATGTAGTACACAGGAGCATAAAGGGGTAATGAAAAACAAAATTTGGTAATTTAGTTTGTATTTCATTAATCATAAGTTTACATCTGAGCAATTTCAGGCATTAAATCATTAGTATTTTTTGGTTTTTGTTTTTTCATCTGGAGTGGTTGAGTGTAATGTCTAGTCCTCCTCAGGGCAAGCCCCTGCAGTGAGTTTTTTTTCGGTAATCAGAGCCCTGTATTTACAGAGTTCGATGAACTCCAGAATAGGATGCCATGTTGGCACCAGGACCCTATAAGAATTGATTGATGATGATTTGTTGTGATTATTCGAATAATTGATTTGTTTTATGTATAGAATAATCGATTATCATAATAGATTAGCTGTAGCCCTAGTGTGTGTGTGTGTGTGTACATATATACATATATATACTAAAGGCAAATTAAAAGAGTCAAGAAACACGAAAGCTTGCTATGTTTGTGAAAGTAGAAAAAAGCTTTTATTCAGCAATTATTCAGGAAATAGGCTACCACTTTCATATATTTTTCATTAGATTAATTTTAAAAGGAAAACCTGCTGTTTGAAATCAGACATTTATGGGGGAATGCTTATTTCGCCCCCAGAATTCTAAAGGCTCTTCTTAATTTTGTTTACAATATTGCCAAGCCTGTAATACATGTTATGCATGCACCGTCGAGTTACACCAGCCTCCCTTCAGCTGGCATAGCAACCGGCTGAAATTGCCCTAGAAATGGAAATGTACTGAAACTGTACGAAAAGAGCCGTAGTTAATGTATGTGCATCTTGACTGTTTTAGGTCTTTGTATTTTGTGTGCTTTTGTTTTTTAAATCTATTGAATACCATCATTTGTTTTTTTTCTTCTTCTCTGGTATTTGCTTGATGGATGACATGTTTGGCGTTTTCTTTCTTTTGTTAATTGAAAGACACTCACTTCTAATGTGCTGCAAACATGCAATCCATTAAATCCATTAAATTACTGAATATGGGATGTTGTTGTTATTGAAGATTTAAAGATTGCAGTTGTATATGCAGTTTTTAAAATATAAAATATTAGCATATGTGTTTTTTTCCCCCAGTTGGAAAACTGACAATGATGTGAATGGTACTGTGGTACTGTGGCACTGAAGTGCAAAACACAAATTCAAAAGGAAGAACGCAAATGCAAAAAGAGAAACAGTTTCCAGTTTCTTCATCCCGGGCCGCATTATTTTGAAGCCCACCACTGGTATGGGCAATCTCCATGCCCAAACAGGACTGAAGCGCTGCCATTGGTCAGCGTCTCCGTTCTCTGCTCTGTGCTCTCTGAGCGTGTGTGTGTGCACGCGGGTACATTTAATACATATGAGGACCGTGTTCACTGTAAACACAACAGGGAACACGCACATAATTGGTGCAATGGATGTGAGTTAAGCTCTCTGTTTACACAGTGTTTAATTCTGATATCGAAAAAGTGATTTTTTTTTCCCCGAGCTGTTATTTTTGCATTCTATATTAACAAATATAGGTCTTGCGAGATATGAAATTAGCCTACAGGACCTAAATTTGTCGCTCTATACAGTGCACCTCCACTTCTAATTATACTTCCCTATAAAGAGTTTACAGTCAATAGTCATTATTTGTATTTTGTGATTTTAATAAACGAAGCGACAGTGACATGCAAAATAATCGTAATTCCAGGAGCCGTGTGATTTCCGGGTCTGCATCATAACGTACACTTGAAAGCGAGCACTTCTTTTGTGCAGAGAGCACAGAGCAGAGACCAGCAAGCAGAGATGCTGACCAATAGCAGCGCTTCAGTCCTGTGTAGCTGCCCATAACAGCGTAGGACTCTAGATGATGCAATTCTGTAATAAAAAAAATCGTTTTGTTTTTGTGTTTTTCCTTTTGCTTTTGTGTTTTGCATTTCAGGGCCACTGTAAAATGGAAACCGAAGGCATTAGAATCAACCAAGTCAGAGCTTTTGGAAATTAATGAGAATCTCAGGGTTGTTTTACTTTTTCTAGAAAAAAATACATCTTTAGGGTTTTTTTGTTTTTTTTCCTGATAAAGATACATTTGTAATTTCAACAGTTTTTCATAACCTCATTTGATTTGATTTAAATTTTAAGAGCTTTTTGTACCGTTAGCAGGATTTGGGTCAAATGCAGGTTCAATTAAATGCACCTTGAAATGTAGTCACTTTTGTGGCTTACACAATAGTGTCCTATAAAGCCAATTGATTTTGTTCTCTTTTCTTTACTTTGTGCCGTGGCAGGACATAATTAATTTAGCCTTTGAGGACTTTGACGGTCCTGTTTATATAACATGATGAGATGAAACTTCTATTAATATGTAACCAATTTGTTCACCTTGTGTAGTAAGCGTACTTTGGGAAGGGTCATACTTCACCGTGCAGTTTAGTTTAGTTCAGTTTCCCCCCTGTATGAGAAACACAAAAAGTGTAATAAATGTATTTTTACATTGAGGCTGAGATTTAATGATATTGCATATCAGGATTGGACACATTTGAGAGATTTTGAAGGAGCTGTGCTTTATAAAATCCAGCTCCTTGTTAACAAATTGGTTGATTGAGGGGTGGGGGGGGGAAATAATTATACACTTGTATAATTGCAGAGATTCAGTTGATCATCTGTTGGATAGCTTAAAGATAGGATTACACATTATGCAATGCTAAAACCATTATGATTTCCAATTATGTATTGTGCTTTAGCAGTGCTATTATAGATGCCACTGAATTTAGTTTTCATTGTTCTGTTTCGATTTATACACAACAAAAATATAATTACAATTAAATGTGTAATGCTGTTCACAAAGTCTTCTGTCTTGATGAATAGGCTTTGTATACATATATACATACACTATTGGCACATACAGTACTATACAGTCTGTACACATGTTTTGCTTTAATTTCAATTAAATGAATGCTGTGATGCATCCAAACTGATTCATTGGCCATTAGTGATTCACTAACTGGGCTTTCACATATGATCTACATGGACAGTGTTCCCTGCGAGACATTTAACCCTGTTTCAGCTCCGGTCAGAGTTCAGCTGAAGTTCACCTTATAAAAATCAACAGCCTGTCCTGCAGTTAACTGAACACAGGATGAAAAATGATCTGAAACGTTTTAAGGGAATGGCATTTTGTTTCTGACCCAAAGTGGAAACTGACTGACAGTGTCCTGGCCTTTTCTGTTCTTCGTCTTTCACTCTGGTATAGGTGGCAAAGCTTACATGGTGTGAAAAGGACTAGATCTAACATCTGGTTGTCTGTTGAAACATGTTACCTTTAATTGAGACAGTAATGCTTTATACAGTCATTGTACTTTTATGCATATGAGATGTCTACAAATTACAAGTGTAAGTGCCTGGTTTATAAGAAGTGGAAACTGTAGTGCCTGTGGAAGAAGTTTTCTTAAAGTAGTCCAGCTAACCAAGTGATTAATTCGTAGAACGTATATGGTAGATTTTCCCTTACCTATTTAATCCAAAGTATAATTCCTGCATATATATTTTATTAAAATATGCAATTTACAATATTAAAATGCATTAATAATATCTTCATTTATTTGACTTTAATACATATTAAGTCATGTTTAGAGTGTAATGTTGACAACAAGCGATATTGTTTGTCACCATACTAAGTAACTGCAGTGGCTGTGGAGTTAGTAGCCTAAAGTGAATTGCTGATGCATTGCAAATAATGCCTTGATGAAGCAGGCTTTATATGATTAACCGTTGTCTTTTTGTACCGAATCTTCTTTAATCTTGAATAATTAAAATCAGATTGCAGCTGTCATTTTGAATTGGCAAACAGTATGGTTGTGTTAAGTGCAAAGAAAATCCAAATGGTGTAAACAGTGGGACACAAACTGTCTCTCGCAAAGAGCCTGGTGCATTACATTACATTACAGGTAGATCTCTCTCTCTGCAACATTTATTTGTATTTCTTTTTTTTGCTTTTGGTTTGAGCTGAAGTATGAAAGTAGTTTGAATTAATCCAAATCAAATAACAAGTGGGGGAACAATGTTATGAGGCCTTGTGTAATTTACTGCTTCGTCTCTACCTGTCCTTGTGTAAAAATAACCCTGCAGCAGCATGAAATAATTAATCCAAGCCTTTCGCCACTCGCGTTTCTGTTGCCGAGAGGAAAACCTGAGTCAGGGCGATGTACAGTAATCGACACCACAAAGTGAAATGTTGGAAAAACAAATAAACCCACCGTTCAACAGCTTTTAAATAGTTAACCTTATGTTGGTTTCAGTAATCCATTTAATGTTTCGTTGATATGGGCTGCTCCTAGATCACGTGAACCATATATTTAAAATAAAAAACTAAATTTAAGTTTTTCATTACCGATGACAATCAATCCCCAGAATTCTAATAAAGGCTGCAAACTAGACGACTTCAGTGTTTTCCCCCAAACTTATTAACCTGTGTGCCATAGTTTCCTAAAAGGACTGGCAAGTTCTGCATTGTGCTAAACTGTGCCGTTGTAAGTATGGTTTTCAATTTGTATGGTTGCATTATTGAGACTGAATTAATGCTGTCTGAAGTTTTTATTTTTTGTTAGGGGGGGAATCAGTTCATTAGTTTTGGAATTGTGTTTTTTGGGTTTATTTAAAAACCCAGTGGTATTCCTTCAATTTCATACATTTTAATCTGATGGGATTCATTATTTAATTATCGCTGCAATCAAGACATTTCCTGCTGTGCAATATTGTACTGATAAAAATATAGTGTACCTCTTCCTTTATTGTGGTAAATGGGAACTAGTATACGCTGTAAGTCTCACCATTTGTGCCTAAGCTTGTCTGCTCCCCGTTTGCCATGCAGGTAAGCCTATTAGCCTAAATTGTGAACTTGGGATATTAATGTTGTGCAGTGTGTGCTCCTATCTCCTGCCCTTGAGATAATGGGGGAATTCCTGTTGTAACTGAATGACACGAGAGAACAGCTGGGCTAGCATCAAGGATAACTTTGGAAACCTGAGAGCGTGGAGATTGTGACAGACCAGGACTTCTGCTCACCGTCATGCGAAATAGTACAATATTTATTACTTTCCTGCGGGCAATTAATCACTTATTTAAATGATTGCAGCAGCCGTAGGTGAAGTTTGGATTTGCATCTTGTGTAGTTTTTATAGCCTACAGATTTACTCCTGATTTACTTTTGCTGTCCACAGTATTACATTTGTGGTCCTAAATCAAAAGTAGCCTAATTAAGTTAGATTTAATTTTCTTTCTCTATACTGAACGCCTTGGTTGAAACCTAAGGATGCCAAAATGTGATTCTTTACATAAATATAATACAATAGGTTGTAAAACAGAACAAATATATAATACAAAGAAATCTGAGCCATCTGTGTTGACACTAGCAAGACAGCTGATGAAGGGCAGAGCTAGAGAGGAACTCAATGCAAACATTTAAGAAAGTGTCTTGAGGTGGTTTTAGCTCCTCAAATGAATAAGGAGGTGTGTGTACTCTTCTAATACTGTGTTACTAGATGTATGTAGAAAAGTAAAGGTAGGCGCACATTGATACTATATATACACTACCGTTTTAGAAAGTTTTAGAACACCTCCAATTCTCTAGTTTTTATTGAAATTTAATGTACGCAGTATAATGTCTCAATTTACTGAAATTAAGGCATACAACAAATACAGAATTGGAGATTGAAATCATGGAATAGTTTTGATTAACAAAACTTTAATCCCATGTGTACTGTTCACTGTTGTGGTGTTTGGCATCCCATGAAATCTGAGAGTCTCAGCTTTTAAATGATATGAAGCATCTATGATGTGAAAAATTTGGTTTTTATACCCACCACCTTATTATTTTACATTTCAAGAAAAACTGGAAAAATTTGGGTTTTCTAAATCTTTCGACCAGTAGTGTACACTATAGAATTATTTTACTTTTAAAAAAATTTCTGGTTGGGTAAAAAATGATCCCGAGGTAATATTTCCCACAGAATTATTTTTGTTTATACAAGTAGTAGCAGTAAAATAAGCATCACCTGTAATTCTTGGTCATTAAGAAGATAAGAAACCTGAGTAAGTTTCTTGCTTGCTGTAAAATGGATTAAGTTCATGGTAGCATTGTGGTCAGTGACTCACTTTGCTATGAATAGAGTTTGGTTAATGAACAGAGCCTAAAATCCTTTTACCCTTTGAAAGCGTGGAAGCTGATATAATATGACATTGTTTCACAAGGAGAGAAACACCTTTATCATCTACCCGTGATGGAGCTGACCGAACACTACAGATCATTGTACTTTTATTCAGTGTCTGCTTTTGAAGGAATACACATTTGCATTACAGGTTTATGGGAATATCTTAATACCTAGAATGTATCTAGATTTATACAAATAACATTTTATTTTCAGAAATAGTTAGCGTTCTCTCTAAATAGAATCTGTCAACACTGAGCCGCAGCATTTCCACAGTATTGGGGATTGGCAATCACTCAATCGTGGGTACTGACGAGGCAGAATGAGGTCAACGCAAGGTATCCATTACGAAACTAAACGAAATTGATCAGCCGCCCAACAAAAACAATGCATATTAAATGAATAGTCCTCTAATAACTCAAACAAGTTTGCCTTCAGTGTTCTGCAAAGGCTCTGTAAATGTTTTCTTTTTTCTGCTACTGGATGTATTTATTCACATCCAGTGTTTTGGCAATACAAAGGTGCATGTTTTGCCCAGGGAAATCCTCAGAAAGCATCGTGCTCGGTGCCCTTGTGCATGTGGACACATTCACACATCCCATTCAGAATTGGTCTCCAGCCCCGTGGTGGTGACCGAAGCGTATACGATCACATTTACACACAGGATGGTGAAAGAAGCGCCGACTTCAAAGTGTCTGTTTGTATATATGATGACATGTCGCAGATCGGGTATGACTCTTCGCTGAATTAAATTGTATTTTTAAATTCACTTCATAAATAATTAATAATCACTGTGTGCAGAACAGAATGTGCCCAGGCCTCAGGTTTTTTTTTAATCTTTTGAGTTCATGCATTCAAATAAGTATTATTTTAGGAGTACTTTAAATATTATTCTTCACATTTGAAATGTCTAATTCATGCATTTGGCAATACGGAATGATCTCTACTACAGTCCGATAATTAGTTTTTGCTGATCAACATACATCATCCTCTATTGTTAAGATAAAGCATTAAATGTCACAGTCAGAAAGTCCTACTGGTTACTGCTAGATGTTTTTGTTTGTTTTGCTAGTCGTAATTTCTTATGTAATTTTCTCCCTCCTTCATCTTTCGTTTCATTTGTTAGTGAGATTTGAAAGCATGGTCTATATTGGGCTCCTCTGAAGTGGCTTCACAGTGTGACCGCAAGCATGAGCACAGACGGGCCTCTGACTTCTGGCCATCACTTGATTGCACGGAGATTTCCTGTCTATTTGTTTGCTTGATGCCTGTATTCAACACACAAAGGCTTCCCTTTGCTGGTGTTAAATTCATATTAAAACTGACAAACTCCTACTGGCTTTCCATCTGTAAACATCGAGCACAACTGTTGACGTTTGAGCAGTGGTAGTATGGTTTGATTCGCAGAACGGGATTCAGCATTCAGTAATGTTAGCAGTGTACAAAACACTTTTTGCAAATGTTTATTTAAAATAAGTAAATTAGTAAAAACGAGGGGATGCCAGGGGGCTGGACTGGTAAAGTGCTGTTTGGGCTGCAGTGCATGAATAACAAAGTGTCGTGCATTTTGGATTGTCTCAGTCTTGTTTGATTGCAGTTGCGTCATCTCAGTGTAACAATTGGCGATTGCAAAATGGAGGAGAATAAAAAGAAAGAAACAAGAAGAAGTACCATTTAATGAACAGTCAGGCAAGGTTTTGATGTCTGCGACAGGTCATGATAGCCATGACATTTTGCTCGAAATGTGGAAATGCACACATCATAGATTCATTTAATCTAAAAAATGATATGTAGTTATTTCTGTCGAACAAGGTAATCTACAAAATCTAATATAGCACTGTGTTCTGCCAGCATGCCTTTATTGATCAAAAAACTGCACAAGAGTCTGCGGAGGAGCAGCAGCAGAATGAGCTCAGCCAGGTTGACGTGAATCTTGTTAATGATTTTCAAAATAGGATGAATGCTCTAGGACCGGTGGTTTTGAGCAGAACGGGGGCTGGAGGCGGGGAGATGGTTGTGATGTGGCAGTCATGCGCTTCAGAGATCAAGGGGGTTCTGAGAAGTGTGTTCTGTAGGCATCTCAGTAAGTTGATTCAATTTGAGAGATTTATTCTTTGACTTTATATCACAGAGGTCCCGCAGTTTCACTCTGCTCTATGCCAACAGCACTACAGGGTACGGCTTTTGCATTTTCCAGTACATTGTCGTTTGTTTGTTCAGTCACTACTTCAAGCTAAAAGCTTCATAAATGCCTAAGAGCACGACACCGTGTGAAGCCAGCACAGGCTGAGCTACATTGTTTAGTTTAATACGCCCCCCCAAACACAGCAAAATAATAACCCAGTGAGCACATTTAACAATATTACATATCTATCATTGTATTAGTCTAGCATGTTCCGGGGAAAATTGGAAAATGACATTTTTTAAATGTAATGGTTTTATTCTTGTGCTATACATTATACGTTTGTGGTGTTTGTGCTGTTTTATATTTTTATTCTGTATTCATGTATTTGTTGGGGTCCAATTGAAATATGAGAAATGTTGGGAGATGCATCATGATTGGCGCTTATATAAATGAAATTGGTTTAACTGAAACTATTGTCTTATTAATGCACCAGCATTTTTAAATACAATTTTAAATAAAATGTACTGATGTCATTGCTAATCATACTTTGTTTTCATATGTTCTATTCACAATACTTTTTATTTGGTGGTATTGGGGGGAGCTATGTCTTGGGAGAGATCAGCTCTGGATGAGGGGAAAATATTGAAGTAAGGTAATTATTTTTTTACTTCGGATATGAAATTAATCACTTGCGATAAAGCACCTCCTCTGTTTTGTGTTTTTATTTCCCTTCAGGCAAGATGCTGTGCATCACAGATGTCAGTCTGTCTCTGTACTATACTCTTAGGCAATAGCAACATAGTCGTTTGTCTCCTTTATTTTCTAGCGTATTAATTTAAACTGGAATAGCTGTTTGCTGTCCCAAGTCTCAAGATTTATAATCGGTGCATTCTGTACCTCAAGGAGAATAAATCACATATAGTGAGTTCTCTGCAAACAGGTGTGTTGTATATCCTGCTTAGTGTGGCTCATGACTTTTGTAATGCCAAAAGCTGGACTTCTTAGACTAACACCTGATTGAATCAAAATCAGATCTTGCAATTTTTTTTTAAATAGCCCCTCTTATTTTTCTCAGTTAAGGTTATGATTCTGAGCACACAGGTTTTAGTGTTTTTGAAAGTCTAAACCAATACCAAGTCAAACTAATTTGTTTTAACCCATCAAATAAGATAATCCGCAAGGAACCTATGGAATAATTATCAAAAGCAATAATCAGAATAAATTCAGTTTCCGCCATGCAAACCCCATATTGGGAAAATTAATCAGACTTTCCAGTCCGGAATATACAGAATACTGAATACAAATGACATTCTGAGCCATGTAAATGACATTCGCCAAAACATTACTTCACATGGGCTCATTTTGGGAATTACTACTCATTTATATGCTATATAATTCTGGAAAGGTCCCCTGCCCTATAGTATACAGAGATTATAAAATGTATACTAATGGTCCTGCATTGATAATGAAAGCTGCATCTTTTCTCGTTTTGAATTGATCTAACTTTTTTGTCACAGTAACTCTCTTCATGAGTCAGGGATAAGTAGTCTTTTATCAGCTAGGGAAACAGTCTAGTTGTTGCTGTTGTGAACATGATGACAAGAAAGTGTGCTTTAAGTGCTGAATGGTTTTATTGTTGCAGAAAGCTTTAAGCAGCAGCATTTTGAAGACTGTTTTTACAGTGCCACAGGAATAGAAATTGCAATATAGTCCCACTGTATTATTGGGCTATGAAATCCTGGGTACAGTGAGCTAATCAACAGCATGTGGCTAATGTAATGTTAAATGCTGTTTAATACCGAGGTTAGATGCTGTTATTCAGTTAAAGATCATCAGCAGGCAGGGCTGGCTGTGATGCCTAGGGATTTGTGCTTGAAGGGAATGCACTCATCTCAGATGTAAATGTTGGCATTCTGGATTTTGATTAATTTTATGCTTCATAAGCTAATGAAGACCTACACACTGATAATGCTTTCACTCCATCTGTGGACATGAACCTATATCATAAACTAGTGGAGCTGCAGGTGCTGGTTGTCTGCAAAGGTTATGTAACTGGAAAAGTCCCTGGGAAAGTCCTTTCTGTAGAAACATGGAGAATGGTCACTGTAGTAAATGCTGGTGCAAACTGAACCTGATACCTAAACATTTGTTACATAAACATCAGCTTCAAATTGTGCTTTATATGAACCTGGTGTTATGGCAATCAGAAATGCACATTTTACCAGATTTGTCTGATCAGTTGTTAAGATCCAATGTCCATGATGTTGGAAAACCAGTGCAACATTTTAGTGTAGGTGTTTGCATATTTATGAATTTCCTGAATGCAGACGATTGCAAGGGTGACAAGGGTATCAAAGCAAGTGAAAAGTTTGATATGTAGGGAACTGTATTACATTATTTCTGGAGGACAGCGAGACCTTTCATGTAAAGTATGTTTCAAAGATGGGTGAAAGGTACAGGTCTCCTTTAGAGGCGGCTGTTGTAAGGCACAGAGCAGGCGTAAGCACAGCACAGCATGGCGTTAAGCTAGAGAATGAGACTCCTTAGGGTTTAATGTTGCACACAGAGAAATCCATCCAGCGAAAGCCATCTGAGAAAATGGCGTGGGTGGACTGCGGCCTTTTCCTTTCAGCCGCTGCCTGTCTGCCAGTACAGCATGTTGAAGTGATGCCAGCTGGCATGTCTCCCGAAATGATCCTTCATTCACCCTCCCCCTGCCCATTGTGTGTGTTGTGTTGTGAATGTGGCAGTGCGGCCCTCACTTCGCCCCCGGGCCGGTGTGTTGACTCAGGGAGCTGGGAGGCCAGGCGCTGCGGTACGTGCAAGTCAACTCGAGATGCAGAGCCGAGACCCGATTCGCAAGCCACAGGATTTTCCTTCCTGTTTTTCATTTTAAGAAACATTGAAATGTGTGTGTGTGTCGTTGGCCTTTACACACACACTGTAGGATGGACGCCTCCCCAGTATTTTCAAATATAAATGCATTTTGTTTCAGAAAGTATTGCCTTTGTTAATCTTTTGATATGTATGGGCGGAAGCTCAAAATGGGTAAGAGTAAGAAAGACAATTATTATTTATTTATTAGCAGACAATTAATGCTGAAAGAACTGAGACCTATAGTCAGAACTTGGCACATATACAGCAAACATATTTAAAAATAAAAATAATTAAAGGCTCTTGATGCTAGTTAATTGCCCACATGGTCAAACTGCCTCTAGTATGAGATCAAACTTTTTGTGTTCTTCTCGTATTTGGACCCCAGCCACACTAACACTACACTTTACTTTATTTTGTACAATCACCTATGACTAAGTGCTTTTCAATATAGTCAGATTTGGTGTCTGCAATGAACGATCAGGTAGTAGTGTTACCTTGAAATGTGAAAGGAAGGAAAAAAAGCCAGCTGTAACTGTACTGCACGCAGACATCATTTACATTGGAGTACATTTGAAAGAAACTTGATAAATAGTTACCCAGAGACCCCTGTGTGGTTTGGCACAGAATTAACCATTTGTTTGAAGCCAGGTATTCGAACATACTTCTGAAATGTATACCCCACGTTCGGACTGGCACTTGACAGCTGTTTTCAGAAATACTAAAGAGAACTTTTCTTCCATCCACTTTGAAGGCACACTTGACTGAACATATTTCTCATTCTGTCGCCCTGCTGTGTTCTGATTCAAGGGACTGGAAAACTAATCTATTTACAGGAAACCAGTTGCTGCCTCACAGCACAGGTGATGGTGTCCATTATTAATTCTGCATGAGGCTAATTAATGTGAAGGTCAAACAACAAAAATATATATGTATTTATTTCAAACTGTTACAGCAAGCTATTGTAAAGTCACCTATATCATGTTGTTCGGGGGGTTTTAACGTAAGCTGAATAATATTGGTTGGTGTTATTGGTGTTATCACATGCTGCTTTAATGCCTCTTTACATATGTTAATTTAGATTATTTACACTCCACCAACAATGGTTTTCTCTGCGTGTTGCGTTTTGAACAGCCGCCAAATAAAGATTTACTCCAACCGCCAGGCGTGTGAAATTTCCCACTGAATGGGTGCGTCATTTAACAAAAACACTCTGGAAGTGGAGCATCTCATTAATTTTAAAATCGAGCCTAATTGACAAGCAGTGTGGGTATCGCATGTTTTCAGGCATGTGTGTTGGCTTAAAGATGGGGCATCAATGGTTAAATGCTATGTAGGGCTTGTACCCTTCCCTTTCGCAGTGGACACTCATTAGCTCATTCACTGTGCTAATTTTGAGCGCAACCCTTTTAATTGACCTTGGAGCGCATGGGCTATCAAGGCCCGATCATAATGAACAGTATCTGTTGCACATGATCGCACAAGCATTCTTGATTTTGTATGTTTTGCTGTTTTTCTGAGAGTAGGCTCGGTTTGAGCATTGAGAAGTGCTCTATGGCATTTCTATTAAAAAATAAATGTTGATTCTTTCATTCGTAAAATACACCTTTTGTTTTTAATCTTCCGATGTTAATTTTTGTTCTAATATCTGTGGTTTCGTATATGTAATGTGCAAGAGGAAATTCCATTGAAAGCCTTCCTTTTTGAAATGCCTGCCTTGTTATGAAAACCTCACAGTGTGAGATATGGAAGCAGTTTTCAATAAGCTGCGTATTACATCCCGGTGTAGCAAAATGACGATTAGTCTTCGAAGGATGGTTAGTGTCTTTTCTAGGTTTTACCTTTGCCGGCGCGTTTCCCTCCAGAGAGCAGTGTGGTTAGTTTTGAACATTTTTCTGTAGTCGATTGACCAAGTGTCTTTTATAAGTATTTTTATACAGTGTCTTAGACTAGGAAATCCTTAACACTGAACCTTTTAAAGAGGATTATTACAGCGGTTTAATGATGCGTTCTGAACTGGGGGGGGCAGTGACACTGGCTTTACAGAAATCCCCTGCTTCCTCAATAACATGCACTTTTAAAGCCCCCCAAACACTCAGGACATACCCGAAGAGGTGCTCTGGCATCCACATTAATAAAGCCAGAGAGAGCAAGGCAGTCTAATGGCACTGTTAAATCCGGCCGACTCTTCTGGGGGGGGGATCCTGACAGCTGGCTGCACAGTAAGACAGAAAGGGCTAAAGCTACAGTTCGGGGGGGCTGTTTAGGTTCGGTTTATCCAATTTTATGTTTTTATTTTAAGTCTGACTGTTTTTAATATTTGTTTTTGTTAAGTCACTTTTTGGCAGTGCTCTAGTCGGTATTTATTCGTTAAGTTGTTACGCTTTTCTCATATTTGAGGCATGAGGATTCTGTTATTACAGTCTCAACTGCAGATGCAAACAAAAAATGATACAAGTGCACAGATGTAACTGCAGGAAACGAATCCATCTGTTCATGTGCGCGAATGCTTGTTACTTTCTGTATTCCCTCACAGTTACTTCATCATTGTATCGCTACAGTAACTTCACACTGAATAGTATTATGTTGTACAGTATATAGCTGTACAGTTATTTAGGCTGTCCTTTACCAATGTGTTGTACACTTTTACATATTCTCCTCAAAAGGTGAGGCTCCTGTGCCATGCTGCCAGTACATTTATTTTCCTGATGTTCTTTACTCGTAAATCTTTATGCCTGTAATTAAGTAATCAAGACTGCAGTTCATGAGAAACAAAGTTAAACCTACATCCGTTCTCCAGCATGACCAAACTGTTCGGATCTCTTGCTGCATCTCCATAATCTCCCTTGCGAGCAGCATCGCCTGTGCCGTTTGTGAATAAATTATGGGTTTCTGTCACCAGTGTGAGTAGCAATACAAACCGATGCCTGGCCAGAGATCTCTCGGCATCACCATCTTTGCCAAGTAGTCGCCTCAGGCTACACAGTTTAACCATTTATGGTGAGCATCAATATCACCAGTTCTGGATTCGTAACTTCAGATTGATTCGACAACAGAGACAAAACACTGTTGGCTATAGATTCTATATTAATGAACGAGTGTTTTATACTATTATTTAATAAGGAAAAAGATCGAGAAAACTAGGGGTGAAATGCCAGCATAATTTGTCCTCTGTTGCATGTGGGCTACATGGGATAATTTTTATATAATTTAGTTTATGCTCATTCTGCCATTATAGTTGTAAAACTTGCTGGTATCCACATAATGTGGATCGCCACAGTATAAAATGCTAGAACTGCCCATTAGTGCTCTTGATGAAGAAAATTGCCCTTTATGTTACTATATTAAGCTCATATTTAAAAGCAGATTTGTTGCCTTTTTCCCCTGCAGTATAACTGTGGTTAATTAAGAGTTCATATTTTAAATTAGTTAGAAACCCCTGGGAATATTATCTGACTTGGTTCAATAGTGTCATGGAAAGTGGGATTTTGCAAAAATTTGTATTTAACTTTTTTTTTTTTTTTACTTGAAGATCAAAAAGACCTGCATTCCACGGAGAGGACTCGGCTCTCCTTCAGAAGAGGTTTACAATTGATACATTATTTGTCTCATTAGATGACATTTTAGTACTGGGGATCAAAACCCAAACAAAAAACAACACTTTTGAAACAGACTGCATTTGGAAATCCAGCCCACCATTAATAGATAACTTCTGCTTTTGTGTACCCCATTGTGTACATTGAACACTAGTCGCCAGCCTTGATCGTTTGTGCTCTAAAAGATTGTGTTTTATGGGGTGGATGCATCCCCTCACCCGATGTCATGACCTTAAATGTCATGTAAACAGAAGATCAGCACAGAAGTAGGTTTTAGAGGCTCGGTTTTATTCCCCCACACCCTGCCTCCAGGACAGTTCTGTGATGTACAGTTGGAGAGCAGCCGGGACAATTAGCCAAATGCTTTTCATTTACTGTCGCTCTAGCTTCTCATTAAAATTTACGGCCCCGCTCAGGAGTCAGGGTTACAGTACTGGCAGTGCCCTGAAAAAGCAGCTTGCAAGAGCTTTTGATTTGGCATATAACATAGTGCTGTTCAAAGATTGTGGAAAAGTTATGTTTCCTTTAGTGCTTTTTGTCACCTACTTTTTATTTGCTGACCTAATTCTCTAAAGGTAATTTATTTATGGGGTTTCTCCTGGCTTTGAAAGACCTGTCTGCTGGGCTCTTACGAAGGTTTTCAAGTCAAGGTTTAGACAAATTACAAATCAAGTAAGAATTTCTTAATACAGAAACCTTATCACTCTGTGTTGAAAGCTAACTTGTTGTAGTCCACTTTTAGACAAACAACTGGGAATTCCCTATTAGTTATCTCAGATCCTGTCTACACAATGGTCTACGTTGCAGACTTCAAGTGACTGGACAGTTCCAGTTTTAAATTATGTATTAATTCTTAATCTTAGCTTTTTTTCCCCTATTTATTATTTTTGGAAATTGATTCCGTTACTGATTTGTCTCAAGTGCCAGTCATTATGTGAGTGATGTTACCTGTGTGATCTACATTGAAATAGATGTCAGGGACCAAAACTAACATAGAATTATCTTTAAAAAGCAATTGGTAGTTACTGCCATTTAACTGACTATTGTGATGTGCTATGAAATACTTTCAGTGCTTGTCAATCTAGCCCTCTGTCGACATTATTCCACGATACAAAAATGAGACACAATCGGGAAGCCTTGGAATAGAGACGATGATTTTGAATGCAAACGAATGTAAATTCGACACTTGGAAATACATTTTTAATATTTCATAAATGTCGTATGAGTAACGGTTTATTGTCTAAAATGTGGTTTTATGTGAGCGCTTTTCATCTTCGTTTCTGAACATTGAACTTGACCATAGCTCTATATTTTAACATATTGATCATATATTGTATGCCAAAACTGACCACGAGCAAAACAAATTTCTGAAGACCTCCAGAAAGACGTTGTTTATCCAGGGATCTGCTGGCCTCCCTCGCCTCGGCTAAGTTCAGTGCTCATGACTCCACCATCGGAAAGACACTGGACAGTAATGTGATTCATTGCAGAGTAGCAAGGCGGAAACCACTGCTCGATAAGAACATGAATGCTGTTCAAAGTTTACCAAACGGCCCCTGGATGATCCTCAGCAGTTCTAGAACAAAGTTCTACGGACAGATGGGTCAAAAGTGGAACTCTGGCCAACATGGGCCCTGTTATGTCTTGCAGAAACCACCCCTGCACTCCACAGTAGGAACCTTATACCAGTGGTCAAGCATGGTGGTGGTAGTGTCACGGTTCGGGAATGCTTTTCTGCAATTGGGACCTGGACACCTTGACATGATTGAAGGAACCAGAACTGCGCAGAATGACCTGAATCGAGCAATTCATGCTCAAAACCCCGTGAATGTCACCGAGTTGAATCAGTTCTGCATGGAGGAGTGGGCCACAAATTCCTCTTCGGCGCTGAGAGAGACTAATCAATAACTACAGGAAGCGTTTTGTTGCAGTTATTTTGTTACTGGTTAAGGTAGCCTAACCACTTATTAAGTCTAAGGGGGTGATTATTCTTTTCATTGGGTGTTGCATAACTTTTTTTAATAAATGAATGACATAAGTATCAACATTTTGTGTTTGTGCACTCAGGGTCCCTTTTATCTCATAATAGGTTTTGGTTTAAGATCTGATAACATTCAGTGTCATAAATTTGGATAAATGCAGACAATAGACAGGGAGCTGTACATGTATGTGTTGTGTGAAATCTGTTCTACCTCAGAAGCAGTCTTCATGTGATTCAAGGGTGATGGTTTGGAACTGGACTAACTTTCATTACTGAAGCGAGTGTGTTTAGTACAGAAGGTCATACTGGGGCTTCATGCTTCACTGCTTTTGGTGATGAAAGGTATTTTTATATTCTTTGTCATTCATACCTGTCGCTTCATTTTTCAAAACCACTAAAGGAAAGAAGAAAAACAACCACTATAGTGTATCTGGAAGTCTACGTCTATATTTAGAAACGCAAATCATCTGAAGCTTATAAAAGCACATCATCCCAAGTCAATATAGTGAAAAGTCTGGCGAGTCGTAAGTTGTAAACCATATTGCTTTTGCCATTAGTCATTTAAGGGAGACTTATGGTAGATATTGGAGGAGACAATTCATTTAAAAATAAATCTCCCTGCTGTAAAGTAGCAACAGCTCTCTGTGGAGTATTTTTTTATGCATGTTGAGTGTGCAAATGGAAAAGGCTGAACTACTTGGCTGTGGATGAGATTACTTTAAATTCACAGTCTGCTTTACGGGAGCCAGCATTAAACATTTTTCATGGCTGATAATGGATGTGAAACACTTAGATGTTCATACAACTAAAATTGAGTCGTACACCTTTGGTTTTGCATTTAGAGAGGGAGTGGGTGTTAACAGTTTCCCCAATTGTATTGGCCTTTTGTATGTCTTGCCCTGAGCTTATAAGCATATTACAGTAACTACTGCTAAATATAATATAAGTATATTACAGTAGCTACTGATAAATACCATAAGATTATTGCACTCTGAACAGTGATTGCAAGTGATTTTTTTTTTTCAGTAAGCATTTGTGAGCAGTATATATTTTTTGTCAACACCATACTATATTACTATATCAAAATATATCAAAATATAAACTTCATCATTTGCAAAACAATATGAATTGAATCCAATATGTTCAGTGGTATAGTAGATTATCATCTATGGTTGTTTGATTGGCAGGCTAGCTGTAGGCTGTATTCTATACCAGCTGTATTGTGCTGAAGTTGTATGGATCGGATAGTAATATTATTTTTAATAGTAGTGGAAATCATACTCTTGACTATTGTGGCTGTTAGTTCTTCGCATTGACACAGCCATTTAATACCAGCAGTTTCCATCTGAATTATTAAACTGCTGCCCTGCCAGTTCGACTTTGACCTTTACTATATATTACTGATGTGTGATATCCCTTCTTTCTAAGTGAACTCTTTTTCTTTCAATATAAATCCTTTGAGTGATCTATTTTGAGAAACATTGAAATGGACGTTTCTTTTTTTTTTTTTTAAATAGGTTGGTGTTTTTCCACTCTGCAGGTCAAATGCTTATTGTCTTTTCTTCTGAAGAATTTCAGGAATTTCCTGTGTTTGCGTTGGGAGCGATGTGGGCTATTTGATGAGCTGTTCAGTTTTCGTCCATATCTCAAACCATGCACTATCTTGTGTCGGTACAATATGGTTATGTTTAAGGCTTCTAACTAGTCATGGGTCCTAATATAGTTTATATTACAGATTGTCTTAGTGTAGTTTTACTCAATTACCTGATTTAGTTAAAACAACAGCAATACAAACATTGTAGTTTCATATTACCATAGCTTTGTGTTTATGTTCTGACAGTTTTTAGTTTTCCACAGCAAATATTATTCTGTTGATACTAATTGCACTCATTTGCATTTGTGAATAATGTTATTAATTAGAAAATAGGAAAGTTCTCTTTGTTGCAGGTTCATCAACATTAGCAATCTGTAGGCTGAAAAGTATTCTACTCTTGTAAAACACTCATTCAGTTTGCTTTAATTGTCAGGAGCATCATCAAATAATACATAAGGCAATTAGAAGTGTGTGTGTGTGTGTACAGACATGGCACAGTTTATTTTGTTTTTCAAATTGTATTTATATATATATCTGTGTGTGTGTGTTTTCAGTGACTAATTTTAGTTTCTGAGGTCTTAGACATTCACAATGTTTCTGCATAAAAAAACAACTAAACTTACATTTTCTAGAGGTGCTTAAAAGTATTAAAATGCCTCTGCAAAGTAATTAAGTAATTAGTCAGCTTGGACAGTTTCCCCAGTGATACGAGTGTCCTTTGCTGTGCTGATGGTTTGCATGGCTGAGAGTTGACTGAGGACGCTCCTATGGCTTTCAAAGAGGAAGTTTGGCTGTGCGGGAGGCCCTGCGTCTGGCTCGGCTGAACTCTGAGCGCAGCGTTTGTGTCCGAGAGAAGAAAGGCCTGCTTGTCTGAGGTGCCGTAGGGGCGGGGGATGAACGCGCTGCCTGCATAGGCTGCGCTCGGCTTCCTGTGACCCCCGCCTCTCTCGGCCCGCCGAGCTGGGCACGCCACCAAGAAGCGCGGGAAACGCAGACGGCCCTCAAAATGGTGGTGCTGTGAGCCAGTCGATGATCTGAGGCTCGGGTGGGGGGCTGGAGAGGGACCGGAGACTCTCAGGGGGAGGAGTGCGCAAACGGCTCGTTTTTCTCAACACCCAGCTCCAGCTATTTATAAACCCCAGCCTGGGATGACTTCAGCAGTAGTATTTAGCCGGCTGCCGAGGTACCAGATAAAGGAATCTGGAACGAGTAAATTATAATTAGACCAGCCATCTCCATAAATTATTTGTGGGCAAATGATATGCCAGCAACACACGATTTAGCTCATTCTGGCCTGCATTTTCACCAACACTGATTGAGACACGAGCGTTGACAGCTGTTGTGTTTGTTTGGTTACATTTTATTTGTTAATTGAATTAGTCAATTTTAAGCAGATACGTTTTAATTAAAGTCAGCGTTTTAGAAATGCCGTTTATTATGCACACGCTAATGACCATCAAAGCGTTAACTCTAATTTACCGCCCCTAAAGAGACGTGTTCAGGTCTCTGCTCGTGTTTTGAAATTTGTATCCATTTAACCACTTTAACCTCCCTCTTGTTCTGGGATGTTATATCCGACAGATGTTTATTTTTGTAGCATTTAGTAATTTATTGATCTGTGTCACACATGGATTTATTTTGTGTGATAGGACAGTTGAGTTGCTAAGAATACATGTCTATTTACAGGTTCAGAAAGGGGGGCTACCAAATGTTTCAGCCAATCAAAACCTACACCGGGAGCATCCTCATTTATTCCCATGTTAGCAAACAGGTTGTATCACAGCACTGAATTGATTAATGAAACTGGCATTTCAGAAACAAGAAAACAAACAAACAAACGAACGAAAGATCTAGAGGGAGCCCTAATAAACTATAAATCTAATTATAATCTTTCATTTTGATAATGGTTTTATGTTAATAGAATTTACTTATGCATTCCATCCTCTGCATAAAATATCTGCAGACTTTGTACTTCTGTCTGACTTGCATTTTCGTGTACAGTCGTAGGCTCTCTGTCAGAGAAACCTTTCACTTTTAATTGAGTCACCCTAAATGTAGTGTATTTTGGCTGTTCACTTTTCCCCACATTATTTCTGTGCCTGAGGTGGGGTTTACAACAAACTATCCAGCCATGTTAGTGAATCTGACTGGGATGCTTCAAAAATGTTTGCATGAGGTTCAGAGGTTGTATAGCAAGAGTTTATTGGCCGCCTCTTGTTTGTAAACTGTAGGCCAACTATGTTCTTATAAATAGCAGTTTTTTCTGCATGCCTGTAGGCAACAGGTCTTGCATGCCCTGCAAGGCCTAACTACCAGATATGAATGTGTTTGTGTCTGCTCAGTTTTGTGCTTGGTGTATTGTCATGGTTGTAAGCATTGAGTGATTTGGCCTTATTTCTTATTGTTTTACTTTAAAATCAAATTACTTATTACAAGCATAAATACTTAATTAATGCTTTCTCCAGTGTAATGTTCTCTTATACTTGCACTATTTTCTTTTCAAATAGGCACGGTTAACACACCAATTTATATTACATTTGTAAAGATTTTTTTTTTTTTTTTTAATTATGCTACTGCATCAGATCTAATATGTGGCCATTGTGCCAAATGTTAAGAGGTTCCTTTAGTCTGCTGTTCTGAATATGCCTGTTCTGTTATTGCACATCACAAATTAAAAGGGATCAGATTTCTAAATGGTGGTTTATTACAAACTGAGAGCTAGATAATATGTAGGAAAAACTTGCGTCTCCTTTTTACACTCTGAAATGTGAGAAGTATATCACTTCAGATAAGATACCAGGTAACTCCCAGTTTCTGCTGCTGCTTTTGCTTTGTCTACTGCAAAAAGATCACAAATCTCAGATTATGATTCAGTTTTTATGGAATTCATTTAAAATAATTATCAAGTTTTCCATAGTAAGAAGCAAAGTATGCCAGGCATTCATCACAGCAAGTTACTGGTTTTGTCTGAATGGTATCATGTTTTTTTTGTTTGTTTTTGTATTTATTTTTAACTTGTGAAATTACATAGTTCTTATTTTAGTCAAGGAGCATGTGTTGCATAACATTATCGGGAGGCTCTGCATTGAATGGAGACGTGTTCCTGTCACATTAAGGAGCCTCCCTGCACTGCTGCAGAGCTCCTCTGAGATTCGTACTGTTGCATTAATTAAGAAATGAACTCTGACAGGTGTGCCAGATCTCCAACCCCAAGGCGGTGTGTGTCGGATGCATTAGCAGGTTTTCGTAATTATGACCCTCCCACTGGTGTAGTCTGATTTTCTATGTGCGGTTCACAGTGTGTACTAGGCAATAGTTTAAAATATTGTATTCTCTGGAATGATCTGAAGCAAAAAATAATGGCAGCAGGGTGGATTAGTGGTCAGGGCTCGGGGGCATTGGTTCAGTCCCAGGTGGGGGGGGACAGCTGTTGTACCCTTGAGTATGGTACTGTACCTAGATTGCTCCAGTAAGAAAAACACAACAACAGCTGTATACATGGGTAATTGTATGTAAAAAGAATGTGATAGACTGCTAAGAAATATAATAATGATAAAATAAGAGTTCATTTTGAGTACAAGCCCAGTTTTGCCCTGCATTTACATTTCTCCTGAAGTATACAAATATTTTTGGAAATGAAAATAAGACAATGGAAGGAACTGTATATATATATATATAATTTAATTTGTCGGTTTTGTTGTTCATCGCAGAAGGATAAAAACAGTTCAATAGTCCCAGCTTCCTCCCTATCTGTTTCTTTCAGCTGTGAATTTCTCACAACGGCCATTTTAATGTGTTTAGTCTGTCCTGTGCGATCAGGGTGCAGTTTACTGGCTCTTCCTTCACACTCAGTCTTGTACACATTATTACACATGCTGTGAACTGGGGAGCTTCAGCCCACAAAACTTTAGGTTACATGTCATGTAAAATATGTCAGACGGTAAATTATATGTTAAAAAAAACTATCGATTTGTGAAGGCGTACCTCAGACTGCCCTTAAGGCTTGTTTTGAGCCCAGCAACTAACACGGCTCCTGGCCACAATTCTTGCATCAGTTGCTGTGGGTTGCAATCTTAAAAATGTCCCTCGGTGGTTTCATTAAATATACAGTCTTCCGGCAGAGCTGTGATCATAAAACTGTGTGAGGCCCAACGCCACGGTTTCATAATACTGACTCTAATGAAACAGCCATTGAAACAAAGGTGACCTTCGCAGCTCATAGTTGAGATTGGACATTTGACATTTTAATTGAGTGCTGTCCGTTAATGGCCAAGACCTTCATTTGTGGTTAAACCTGAGATTGTTGATTTTTTAACGTCTGTCTCTCTCTCTCTCCCTCTCTCCCTCCAGTTTCCCAGTCAAACAGCAGTCTAAAGAAGCAGAGGAGTAGAAGTATCTTCAGCACCTTTTTTTGCTGCTTTCGCAACTACAATGCGGACCCCCCCTCCACCAACAACAACACAAGCTCCCTCCCGGCACCGGTGGAGGAGAATGGAACACTCCCCAAGGTGAACATTTCTTCTCTCTTCCCACACATACCAGATTGATCTTTACTTTTAATTGCATGACACAGTTTTATTTGATGTTTCCTGGGAGGCATTTGGCCATAGCCTGCATCTGGTGTAGATGCAGCTGCAACATCGCGCAGGCTTTCGGGTTGCATGTTGGGATTGTGATGTGAAGTCCGTAGCTGGACCAGTGTGAAGGACTTGAACTGTGAGCCAAGATAACTGAAG